>NC_142063.1:304885916-305201631 GCF_059756535.1 Pantherophis guttatus | reverse complement strand
GCTTGGGCCATTCCCTGAGGCTCTGGCACACGCCTCGACTGGAGACCTAGTGGCCGCCTGGGATAGGGCGGCCGCTGGAGCTCTGGACCGAGTCGTGCCTTTGCGGCCTCTGACCCGGCGCCGATCTCATTTAGCTCCTTGGTTCACTGAGGAGCTGAGGGAGTTGAAGCGCCGGAAAAGATGCCTAGAGAGCAGTTGGAGGGCCAGTCTTTCTGAATCTGACCGGACACTGGTAAGATCTCATATTAGGAATTACCTAGTGGCAATAAAAGCAGCGAAATGTAACTATTTTGCTGCTCTTATTGCGTCATCAGATAATCGCCCGGCTGCCCTGTTTAGGGTGACCCGCTCCCTGCTCCACCAGGAAGCGCGGGAGGACCCCTTGGAGGGTAGAGCCGAGGATTTTGTTCAGTATCTGTATGACAAAATCACTCAGATTCAGGAAGATCTGGACTCCGACTGGGTAGTCTCAGGGGGAGGGACTGGGGCAGGTCTTGAGAATGTTATCTGGGATGAGTTTGATCCTGTGACCCCTGAGGACGTGGACAGGATTCTGGGTAGACTGAACGCGACCACCTGTTTATTGGACCCGTGTCCCTCCTGGTTAGTGCTGGCTTCTCGGGAGGTGACACGAGGCTGGTTCCAGGGGATTATAAATGCTTCGTTGGGTGAGGGTGTCTTTCCTGCCGCCTTGAAAGAGGCGGTGGTGAGGCCTCTCCTCAAGAAGCCTTCCCTGGACCCGGCAATGTTGGTAAATTATCGTCCGGTCTCCAACCTTCGTTTTGTGGCGAAGGTTGTTGAGAGTGTGGTTGCGCAACAGCTCCCCCAGCACCTGGATGAAACGACGTATCTGGATCTGTTCCAGTCGGGCTTCAGGCCCGGGTACAGCACGGAAACGGCATTGGTCGCGTTGGTTGATGATCTCTGGAGGGCTCGGGACAGGGGGTGCTCCTCTGTCCTGGTCCTGTTAGATCTCTCAGCGGCTTTTGATACCATCGACCATGGTATCATGCTGCACCGGTTGGAAGAGTTGGGGGTGGGAGGCACTGTGTTGCGGTGGTTCTCCTCCTTTCTCTCTGACCGGTCGCAGTCTGTGTTGACAGGGGGACAGAGGTCGACCCCGAGGCCCCTCATATGTGGGGTGCCGCAAGGGTCGGTCCTCTCGCCTCTCCTGTTCAACATTTATGTGAAGCCGCTGGGCGAGATCATCCGTGGTTTCGGGGTGGAGTACCATCAGTACGCTGACGACACCCAGCTGTACATCTCCACCCCGGATCACCCCAACGATGCCCTTGAAGTGATGTCCCGGTGCCTGGAGGCCGTACGGATCTGGATGGGGAGGAACAGGCTCAGGCTCAACCCATCCAAGACCGAGTGGCTGTGGTTTCCGACGTCCCGATATAGGCAGTTGACGCCATCACTGACTATTGGGGGCGAATCATTGGCCCCCACGGAGAGGGCTCGCAACTTGGGCGTCCTCCTGGATTCACGGCTGTCTTTAGAAGAGCACTTGACGGCCGTGACCGGGAGGATTTTTCATCAGGTTCGCCTGATTCGCCAGTTGCGTCCCTTTCTGGATCGGGACTCGTTACGCACGGTCACTCATGCCCTCGTCACCTCCCGCCTGGACTATTGTAATGCTCTCTACATGGGGCTCCCCTTGAGGAGCACCCGGAGGCTCCAACTGGCGCAGAGTGTGGCCGCGCGGGTGGTAATGGGAGCGACATGGCGCTCCCATGTGACACCTCTCCTGCGCGAGCTGCACTGGCTCCCGGTGGTCTTCCGGGTGCGCTTCAAGGTTTTGGTTACCACCTTTAAAGCGCTCCATGGCTTAGGACCTGGTTATCTACGGGATCGCCTCCCACCAGCCAGTACGCTCTCATAGAGAGGGACTCCTCCGGGTGCCGTCAGCCAAACAATGTCGGCTGGCGACCCCTAGGGGGAGAGCCTTCTCTGTGGGGGCACCTACCGTCTGGAATGAGCTCCCCCTGGAGATACGGAGGATCCCGGATCTGCGCACCTTCCGCCGCGCTGTGAAGACCTTTTTATTCCAGCAGGCGGGCTTGGCCTAATCTCTTCCCTTTTAAATATGTAAATTTTAATCTGTTTTTAAATTATTGGGGTGTTTTAATCTGTCTGGGCCAAAATAATTTAATTTGATTTTATCTGGTTTTTAAATTTTTTATGTCTATGTTATTTTATTGTTTGGCTGTTCACCGCCCTGAGTCCTTCGGGAGTAGGGCGGTATACAAATCGAATAAATAAATAAATAAATAAATAAATAAAATGTTAGCCATCACTGCATTAGCCTGATGTTTCTTGACCTTGGCAACTTTAAGAGGTATGGACTCTAACTCCCAGAATTCCCCAGCCAGCGTGCTTGCCAGAATTTAATCAGTCTATCCAGTTTGGTCATCAAGAGGGGTCCTATGATGGATTACCCCTAAGAGTTAGGAGGGATGTGAAGCAGGTGTCAGTTCTTAGCGATGTAAGCCATTCTTGCCATAGAATTCTTGCCATAGAAGTACAAACCACCCTTTCCTTATTAGTATTTTGTAAACTAGCCAACGTCATTTGGTTTTGGAAGAGTAGTTCAGCTTTTAGGCTAATTAAGATGATTAATTAGCCTAAGGTGATAATTAAGGTTAACACTATGAGATTTTTTAAAAAAATTAGTAGGGTTTTTAATAGGAGAAATGATTTTGCTGTATTCTGACCCTGATCAATTGGGGTAAGCTATAGATACTGATATATATATATATATAAATAAATGCACCCTTTTTTCCCATTTGCAACCTTATCCCACTGTCCCTGTTCAGATACCTGCTGCATTGTACTGTAGGAAGTTAGCATCCACCCCTTTCCTAGAAGAATGAAATATTTTAGGAAATATTAAAAAGGCAGAATATTATGTTTCCCTGGTTGAGAAATGGAGAAACATGTTTTAAAGACAAAGCAACTCCCATCTTCCTGCCTCCCCCACCCCTTTGTTAATGGGCCAGAGGCAGAAACTCAATCTTTGACAATAGGACCCATCTGCAACACAATAGCAACAGAAACTCACCACATGGCACCTGGGAAGATTACATCAGCCAGCAAGGCTAGCTAAGACCTCCACCCGCTGGGAGTCTGACAACCAATCAGGATACTCTTTCGGGGTCCCAGGAAGTTCAAAGCCAGAGAAAGCATAAAACCTGGGGACTTGCTCTGTCTCGGCCCCTTTTCTGTTCAGGAACTCAAGCCATGTGATCCTGTCCACCATTAAACCATCTTCCAAGCAGTCTCCATGTGTCTTTTTCCCCACTTGGAGCAGAACCCAGAAGGATATTTCTTCCTACAGTACCTAGCTTGCAGTAGAAGCTTTTTAAGATATCTGTTTGCTGCAGAGAGAGGGATGAAGGGGGCAGAGAAGGTAGTGGATAGAAGGCCTACTGCTTGCAAGCAATCTGGGGACTGATAGCTCCTCACTCACAGATAAGTATGTCCGAATCTTCAAGGATTTTAATATCTCTTTAGGTAATGAGAGAGTGCTTCACAACCAGAATCATTATTTCCAGGCATTTTCTGTTGTCCAGAGATTGAAGTCCACCCCTTGGGAAATTAATATTTATGTGGGCTTAGGCAGATTTGAAGAACTATATTTGTGTTTCAGAATAACAGTGCCAATTACAGACTTTAAAAGACATCTCAAAAGCTTAGGTAGAAGGAGCTAAACTTCTTCTTTTGATGGGTTACCAAAATAACCCCAGAAATGGTGTCATTATTTTATTGGTCTGTAGCATGAAATTCTGTTTGAATTAGACATGTATAAAGAATTAGAAAATGGAAAGTGAATCACTGGACATTCAAGAAAGGTTAAGGAAGGACAGCTTTCATTTGTTGTACCACTCAGTGTAGTAGAGAGGACATTCCCACAGGTGGTATTCAGCAGGTTCCAACCAGTTCTGGAGAACCGGTAAATACCACCTCTGACTGGCCCCAACCCATCTATTCTCTGCCTCCTGAGTCCCAGCTGATTGGGAGGAAATGGGGATTTTGCAGTAACCTTTCCCTGGAGTGGGGAGGGAATGGAGATTTTACAATATCCTTCCCCTGCCACGCCCACCAAGCCATGCCCACCAAGCCATGCCATGCCACGCCCACCAAGCCACGCCCACAGAACTGGTAGTAAAAAATTTTGAATCCCCCCACTGGACATTACCTTCTATACGGTGGATCAGAAGTCAAATGCACAGATTGCATGAAGATGTCTTCCCTTCCTTCCTTCCCCCATACTTATTCCTGCTCACACAAGTTATTCAAGACTGCAAACAAACTTCTTAAAAAGGCTGCTTCCTGAAACTGTGAAAAAGGCTAGAAGTGGCTGTTGACTAGATGCACCAACAGTCTGGTTCTGTATGAAGCAGTCGGTTATATTGTACTGATCAAGTAATGAGGGGCATTTCCCTATGACATTATTTCTAGTCCCAAACCCTCCCTACCATTTTAGAGCTATGTGCATTTTTTCCCCACATAACACATTTCAAAATGCAGAGGATTAGATGATCTGCCCATGAGCAGCTACCAACAAGAGGATGCAAAAATAGCTATTTTTTTGGGGAAACAGTGCCCTGTTTCTTGCTGCTGCAAATTCTGCAGCAACAAAAACATCCCCTCATTCCACTGAACATAGAAATAAATCATTAACCGCCCCACTTCGCATTTCCAGAACATACTGTGTGCATTGCGTTTGACTGCTTGTAAAAACAAAACAAACTCTATCAGTTGCTGTATAGGAAAAACTATGAAGTCACCTTTTCTCCATTGCATTTGCAAGCCTATTGCTAGGCATGATGGTGAAAGAATAGCATGCAGGCAACTTTTGTAACTTTTGTTTCCCAGCAGTTGTAATCACTATTGGATGTTACTGCAATGTCTGGAATGAAAGATGGACTGGAATGAACATATTAAATGGTGAAGATTCATGGTTCTTATGATTGCAAAGGTGAAAGGTTATTTATTTATTGGTTCGATTTATATGCCGCCCTTCTCCGGACACTCAGGGCGGCTTACAATGTGTAAAGCAATAGCTTTCATACTTTTGTATATACCTGCTTAGTAGGGCTTGCAGCCCCCCCAAGTGGTGTTTTTTTTATACAAAGTCAGCTTATTGCCCCCACAATCCGGGTCCTCATTTCACCTACCTCGGAAGGATGGAAGGCTGAGTCAACCTTGAGCCTGGTGAGATTTGAACTTGCAGTAATTGCAGGCAGCTGGCAGCTAAGTGCTACTTTAACAGCACTTTAGTCCACTGCGCCACCAAGGTTGCCTGTAGAAAGGGGAGAGGGAAAGTTAGGGAGAGAGAGAAACAACTGTCTGGAATAAAAAAAGGACCCTCATCCCCACAACCCACAATAGGGAAACCCCCCTCCATCTACAAGACAATTACTAAAATAAAAATCTGGCTTGCAACCAGGAAAGGGAGAGAAGGCAGAGAGAAAGCTTGTGTCAAACCAAATCTTCTAGTGAACATTAGAATGATTTGAATTGTAGCAGGTAACAATATACAGCAGACCTTATCTTATAAGGTAAACAGGGTTGGGTTTTGGTAGTCCTTGAATAGAAGACTAGCTGTTGAATGGTAGGAAATACCAGGGCCAAAGGTTAGACTAGGAAGTCAAAAATACACCAGAAGAGGGTACAGGGACAAAGCACTTTGTACTATTGCCAGAAAAACTGTAGGGTACATTCATGAATTCAATACGAATTAAATTTGACTGAGACTGTACTTTATGCAAATAAAAAAGCAGTTGTTATGAAGGGATGTCTATAAAGCCAACAAGCTATTTTGCCACTTAAAAACCTTGAATGGGATGCTGCTGTTTCAGTTGAAGTCCGGGAAATAGGAAGCAGAGTGAAACAAGGAAACAATGGGAAAAATGGGCTTTGCAGAATGCCAGTACCAAAGACTGAATATTTTCTTTCTTTCTTTTTTTGATATACTGCCGCTGAGCTAGAAATGAAGTAGCTCATCTTCTGAACATAGATTGCAATGTGTGAGGCAGTGCAAAGATTCCCCACATGTAAATTCCTAGAATTTTTTTTTTCTAGATTCAATCTATCATGAAGAAACAGTAAAACTCAGTAACAGCTGCTTATGGTTGTTCTCTTCTAGGAGGTGAACTGGACAGAGGCTAGAAGTCATTGGTTTTTCTATGGTGGTGGCGTTAATTCGGAGATCAGACTGGCTTGCTAATTTTCAGGAAATTATTGAAAACAGAACTATTTTGGAGGACATTGCTTTGATGCATAGTGCCACTCCTATTTTTATTTTACATTGTGTTCCTTGCTTTTGTTGGGGTTTCAGGAATGTGCTTACTAAGGATGTTTTCCACTGTTGTCATGTTGTCTACTTGCTTGCTTGTGGTAAGGTACAAAGCAAATAACCATTGTGGTGGCGCAGCGGTTAGAATGCAGTACTGCAGGCTACTTCTGCTGACTGATGGCTGGCTGTAGTTCGGCAGTTTGATTCTCACCAGTTGACTCAGTCTTCCATCCTTCCGAGGTTGATAAAATGAGGATCCAGATTGTTGGGGGCAATATGCTGACCCTGTAAAACTACTTAGAGAGGGCTGTAAAGCACTGTGAAGCGCAGAGGTGGGTTTCAGCAGGTTCTGACCAGTTCTGGAGAAGCGGTAGTGGAAATTTTGAGTAGTTCGGAGAACCAGTAGTAAAAATTCTGACTGGCCCTGCCCCAATCTATTCTCTGCCTCCCAAGTCCCAGCTGATCGGAAGGAAATGGGGATTTTGCAATAACCTTCCCCTGGAGTGGGGAGGGAATGTAGGTTTTGCAGTATCCTTCCCCTGGAGTGGGGTGGGAATGGAGATTTTACAGTATCCTTCCCCTGCCACGCCGACCAAGCCATGCCATACCCACAAAGCCACACCCATAGAACCGGTAGTAAAATATTTGGAAACCCACCACTGGTGAAGCGGCATATAAGTCTAACTGCTATTGTTATTTTTGTTTGCCACGTCACTTGGCACCAGTTTTCACCAACATGAAAATGGAAGGATAAAGTGAGAAGGCAGCTAGAATCCTGACCATCCTGATCATTTACCTTCATTTCCCCCAATCTCATATCTCCTCTGGTGTGCTACGGATCATTTTGTAATATTTGGAGGGGAGGGGGAGCTTCCTTTTCACACTGAATGGGAACTATGGCCAGATAAATGGATTGTAGCACAAATACGAACCATTTCATGAATGAGAATAAATAGCAAAAAGAGCCCTTTACCAAGTATGAGAAAGTCAATTTGATCCAGGTGAGAGTCATGGTTGCTTCTGCTCTGCAGGTCCTGACAGACTGTTATCAGTGAAGAACATGCTATTACCTAAACATTATCAATTCCTTCATCTCAGGAGCTCATTTTGTGGAGACTGCAGAAGAGTCAGACAGTTGCATAAACCACCTTAACTGCTAGGACCTATCAAGAGTTTAACTTAACCCAGCTGAAACATGGGGAGAGATTTCCAAGGCTGATTGACAGAGCAGAATGTTGCCCTTTATCAACAAGGCACACAAAGGCCTTTGGACCTCACCCCACCCGGAGTCTGTTTGGTTGGAAAAATCTGAAAAATTAAATAGGATCTGTCCTCAGGGTGACAGGTGAGGAGTTCCAAAAACTGCCTGATAGTGAATGATTGGCCTAATTGTAATAGTACATCAGCAGTAGCTGACAAGACAGGATACAGATAGGGAGACACAGAATATAGGAGATCAGAAAATATGCATGTATTTCAGTCCAAGTCTGACATTCAACATTAATAATGTTTTCTTGTTTTCTTCATATGCTATAATGGGGAAAATCTTCCCAAGAAATATTTGTGGTAGCCAACATCACAGGTCTAGATTCTTTGAGAATTAGAATACTTCCACTAGACTAGGGGTGGGCAATTTTGGCTCTTTTACAACCTGTGGACTTCAACTCCCAGAATTCCTGAGACAGCTGTCTCAGGAATTCTGGGAGTTGAAGTCCACAGGTTGTAAAAGAGCCAAAATTGCCCACCCCTGCACTAGACCATTCTCTATGACTGTAATCGCATATGCTTCATTGCAACATTTGAATGCTTCTTTGTCAATCTCACAATATTTTATGTGTGTAAAAAGCATTAGGAAAACGTTGATCTATAGGCCCTATACCTCTGTATGTATACTATGCGCCCCACTCTTTCAGGACAGTCTTGTGGAGAAGTTTAGAAGCCTTGACTGCCAATACCTTTCTTCAGTGTACTGTTTGGTTTACAAATATATATTTAAAAATAGATTGCTTTTCTTAATATGTTGTTTACATTGCTTACACAATTCTAACTAGAAACCAAGTCTGAAAATATAATTTTGCCGTGTCACCTTTACAATCCCATAATATAGGGAGGATCCCTCCCAAGCCTCTTGCTATGCAGCTGTGGGCTATGTTCCCTCTTATCTGACCATTCCCTAGGCAGCAACTCTTCCCCGGTCTCCCAAGGTCATTCCCACATACCGTTACAGTTACAAGATCCATTGACCTCAAGGCAATTAAAAGTGGCATAACTGATTTGTGAGATAGGAGATATGTGGTGAAAATACGCCTGATCAGCTGTGTGCAAATTGCATATTTCAAGTCCATACTAGATTAAATAAGGTTTATCTTTTCCATGCAGCCGAATCTTTTTGATCTCTAGAACAAGTAAGATAATTTATCTGTGCATTTCAATGAGTTTTTAATTGGAATAATGTAGATCATTAAAAAAGCAAATGATTATAGCTCAGTGGAAGTATATATGTTTTTGGGCAGAAGTCCCAGGTCCAGTCTCCAACATCTCCTAAAATCCTGGACCGCTGCTGTCTCTCTGAATCTCCATGTTGTTGGTAAGTGTAGACTAGATCAATGTTTCCCAACTTGGACAGTTTTAAGATGTGTGGACTTCAACTTCCAGAATTCATAGCAATGGCCATGCTGGCTGGCAAATTCTGAGAATTAAAGTCCATGCATCTTAAAGTTGCCAAGTTTGGGAAATCATGAGCTGGATGAATAAGTTATCTAAGCATAAGGCAACTTCCTGCTTTCCTTAATGTTGTGAATGAAACAGCTCCTCAAAATTCATAATTATTATTCCCTACAGATTTAAAGACATAGTGGAGAAGAGAGGAAAATAATAGGTCACTCTCTTTGTTAGAGCAAGGGATCAAAGCTTGGTGAGGGTGCCCATGCATATTAAAAGCATGGGGTTCAGTCCTCGGCATGTTCAATGAAAAGGAAAAAGTCAGGAACAGAAATAAATGGTGGAGAAGCAAGAATAGTGTTGAAAACCTGGAGAATTGCTGCTAGGAAGAGTAACTGATTGAACTAAATAATCAGGTCATCTGATACAAGGGTATTTTCTTTGTTGATGTAAAGATTCTTTTTGTTGATATCTCTGTACTTAGAATGGAAATGGGAAATTTTACTAGCCCTGGAAAGAACCCACCAGTGCTGGGAAATTGGTAGCTTTCTGCATATTTCTGCATAAGAATAAAGACAAAAATGGGATAAAGGTTTGGCAGCAGAACTAGTTAATCCTGAAATAATGATATGTGGGAATATTCCTCCAGGGAAGCTAAATTGGATCTGCAGAGATATACTCCAGAAGTTAGTAAAACTTGAACCATCCAAAGCTTCCCAGGAACATTTAGTACAAAGGACATTAGTGTCAAAGAGGGCAGCCAATATACAGCTTAGACCAACACATGGAAAATGAAGAAAGAATGTTAAATGAAAGGAGGTAATAAAGGATTCTCCCCCCGCCCCCCAATTAACTGAACCTAACTTAAAATGCCTTAACATTTTTTTAAAAAAATAAGTGAATGGCTCAATAACTTAGGCGTCAATTCCCTTTTTCCTTCATTTTAAGAACAAGCTTCACTAAGCACAAACTAGTTGGAAGTCATATCTCAAATTTCCCAAATTCTCCAATACATGATGGAAAATATGGTAATGCAGTTTTGGTGCAGTTTGATTCAAGTGGTTCTATAGCCAACCAGAGACAAAAATCCAATGTAGGACTAATATCATTTTCTTGGCTTAAGAGAGAATTCAGATCTTATCAATATGTTGATGTCTTGCAACATGAGATTGCTGTTTGGAGAAGTGAGATTGTTATGCGATAAGCAGCAGCAATATGCCTTGAAGGATGGCTGCAGCTTTCTTCAAATAGGACTTGGCAAATTATTTCGGCCAATGCTATGTGCAATTGCTTTATTCTAATTTCTTTTTCTAGACCTTCATGTTTATTTTGGAAAATCCTGAATCTGGAGATTCATCATATGTTCCCCAAGATTTTTGAACATCAACTTTGGCCATATTTCATTATCATGTAGAGCCATAGAAGAGCACTGAATGTATTTATGGAGCACTTTCAGGCTGTCAGGGGCAATGTTCAAATCCAGTTTTACATGTGAACTAACACAGGCTATGCTAAAATATATCCCATATTTTCTTTTATATAGAGAGGCCACTGTATGGAAGAGATTCCTCGAATTTTTTAAAAATCACATCTCAAGGGTAGTATACCTAGTTGGGAAATCAGCTGAGCAAAAATCTCCTTATTGTTTGTTTAGCTAATACTGCACTGCATTTATCAGGTGTGATGCAGGCTAATCCAGCAGAACAGGAAAAGCTCTAAATTGCATAATAGGATACCACAGCTGGTAGATACCAGCCATCTTTAGCTTTCCTAGAGATGTACTACAGTCTCCTAATTGTACAGTTCTGCAAACAAGGTACTACGACAACAAAGATATCAAAGGAAACAAAATAGGGAAAGCAGGACTTGTGCCCAGCATATAGACAGACGAAAGACAATCTGCATAGTGAAGTGTGCTATACTAGGGCATTTCCTAAATCACAGAGTCCTGAAAACTTGCCTATGCATGATACAGGAATAATGTTCCAGACACCAAAGACAGACAATTGCCATCTAAATTTCCATAATGCATTGGAGGTATGATTAGAAATTACAGTGACAGCTTCGAGAAATGGAGTTTCAGAGAGACAGCGGCTGTCCAGGAGTTTAGGAGATGTTGGAGGCTGGACCTGGGACCGTCTGATGCTCATAAGAGATTTTTATGGGTCAAAAAGTAGGTGGCAGGCTTGTCAAAATGATATCCCAACACCTTTGAATAGAACCAAGCAGGTATCAATGGTGGATCTGCAGAGAGAAACCAGCTGTCCAAAAATTATAAACTGATAGTTTTTTTAAAAAAAAATTCACAGCACAGTACAGATAGTTATGGGACTGATTCTCTGGAACCATGTTCAGACTGAGAAGATTTACTTTTTATTGTTTAGTTAAAATGTGTGATATGTTTTTTGCAAATAAAATTGAACTGATGTAATGATCTGAAAAACCTTACATTGAATATTATTTTTATAATGATAGTTCCTATGTCCAGGAAAAGATCTGTGCAAACCATTCAGAAGGATTTCACAGCCAAATGATACAGTAGTTCTTGCAAAGTCTCTGCACTTCTCCCCTTTTTCTGATCTGAGCAAACTGATCATTGCTGTGAACTTATATTTAGATTTTCAAACCAAACAAGAGCTATTTAGGATACAAACTGATTTTCCTTCCTGATTAAACAAACATCTGCTGCTTGTCCCCGAAATTTACTATTCACAAATATTTGAACAAAACAGAACAGTCAACTGATGAGAGAAACAGAAACTGGCTCGCAAATATTTTACCATACCAAGCCCATGTTCCTGTGCTATTTTTTAAAAGAATTCCATAGTCAGACATGAATTTTCCAGTTATACTGTAACAATATTCAAGAAAAAGGAGCCAAAACCCCTATTTTGTGGGTTCCTATGCTATTTACATTAACATTTTGTAGCATATAACTGATTACTACCACATATTTTTTAATTTTTCAATTGTCGTAGCACAGGGCTGTCAAACTCATGGCCCGCAGGCCGGATGCATCACATGCTGGCCACACCCAAGCCCGGTTTAGCGAAGGGGGGAAAAAAGTCCCAATATGTCACGTGATGCCACCGTGATGACATGAGTTTGACACCCCTGTTGTAGCACATTATCTGGGTTCAGGATACCCCAGTGACTGTTTGGGAGCTGAAAACTTCATCAGAGCACCTGCCTTCAGAGTTTAAGCAAGTAGTTGGCAACAATTGTGCTTTTCTGTATTAACTGTGGAAATCCCCTTTCACCCAAAAGAAACATCATTTTCTTCTCCCTTTTGTGAATCAAGCAAAGTCTGATCTATTTCAATAGTCTTTTACTGCTTAATGTCTCCATGTATATGTGTTTAATGGAATGACATATTTGCATAGATGGAAGTGTCTTTTAGGCTAACTAATAAAGCTTGATGCAGCAAATCCAGGTTTAGAGATTCTGAAACAAATGGCTTGGCAAAAAAACCCAACAATTTTTTTGTTGAATGTCCTCCAGTGAAAATTGACCAGCCTCTAAGTATTTGGTTTTACTTTACTTTACTTTACTTTACTTTACTTTACTTTACTTTACTTTTTTACTTTACTTTACTTTACTTTACTTTACTTTACTGCTGCAACATCAAAAAAGATCTTCCACTAATGTTCAAAATCAATGTTCCTATAACAAATCTTAAACAACCTTTGAGCAAGGTATTCTTGGTTCTTCTCTTGATCCATCTCTTTTTTGACATTACCTTATTGTACATTTGTTTCCCTCCTTTTTCTTGGTCCAATAACCCAAATGAGAAGAGCAGTAAGAAACAGCTCTATTATATCTTGCAGATGTATTCAAATAAATGAACTGTGCATGGAAATCCAAAAGGAAGTCAAGCAGAATTGTGGCTTTCTATCATACACAGACACTCCTAGGATTTATCAACTTGGTTCGGTGTATTGATATCCAGGAAAAGTATCAGCAGAGCAAGTTATGAACTTAACTCAGTTAATCAAAATTATAGTTTAGACCTTACTTTTCCCATTCTTTGTCTCAATCTAGGCTTGCTGGAGATAGATTTCCACCTTCATTATAAGCTTTCCAGGTGCTCCTTTTAGACCCTTTTAACTTTTCTATATGTATTTTTTTCCTCATACCATTGGGATGTTGATGTCAAATAGAGCCACATTTTACAGTGAAGAATGGAATCTTTTCATGCCAATGAGGAACAAGCACAATGCAGCAACACCTCTTTTGCCCTGGTTACTATCTCTTAAGCAATAGCATCAACCTTCCTGTCAAAGGATGCTAATCTTTTGAAATACTAACATTTTTTCCCTCCTGTCTTACTTCAAATGTGTCCTCTTCTTTAAAGAGTTCATTATAGATAACTCTCACCCAATCACTGAATCTGTCTTTTTTTTCTTGAACAAACGGCAGATAGTCTCAGGAATGGAAAAAGAGAAGATATAAGTACTTTCTTTTTCTAGAGACACACTCAGTTACTGATGCTGGATCTCCTAACTGATCTTCCTTTCAGGCCCATTTAGGCAGCCTCTGAGACGCCTTCTGCTCACAACATTCCAGCCTGCATTCTTTGGGGAACGAAGAAACTATCTCTGAGGTTCAAAAGCCTTGAGGGGAATGTCATGCAGGCTTGGGTTGGCTTTTTAGGCTCTTTTAACTAGGGATGTTTAGATTGGTCTAATGCCAATTTACATAAATGTCGCAGGTTTTAGATATTATTCCTCTTGGTTGATAATTAGAATAACTTGTCTTTGTTCTCGTATACATTGTCCCTCTAAAATACAGAGTTTTGCAACTTTCTCCCATAGGTGCTTTAAAAATTCCACCTTTTTGTGAGGAATAATAATCACATTTGGCTTCTGTTCAAGGAAATTAGTAAGCAGAAGGAATGTATTACTGTAGATGTGATCATAGAAGTTTCCAAGAGCCATCCAGGTTACTTACACTCGAAGAAACTGAACTCAGATCCAAAACGGAACAGATTCCCTCATTTCATGATGCTGAATCATTTGCTGAGATTAAAGGTATTAGCAGCCTCTCTAGATAGACACTAACTGTGTAACAAATTTAGCAGTTGTTAAGGCTAATGAAAACAGATGCTCTGAAGATGCACTGTATATTATTTTGTATCCAGAGGATTTTATTATTTTCATTGAACATTACTACATAATCCATTAAAATTTCAGTTGAGAGAAAGAAAACAAATACTGTAAGTCAAGTTTTGTGTCTTTTAGAAGTTAGTTTCTGGAAGGTGGAACACACAGGGAGTTGTTTGAAGTCTTTTTTTAGTTAACATTTTTTATTTGATTATAGAATAAAATACAAAGCAAAAATAGAAAATATGAACACAAATAATAGGACACAGTGGGGAGGAAAAGGGGGGGAAAGTGAGGGGGGAGGGAGATAAAAGAAAAGAAAACAAAGAAAAAAAGAAAAAAGAGAAAAAAAGAGAAAAAAGCATTGACTTCCGACTTTCTCTCAATCTTTGTAGTTGTTTGAAGTTTTGAAGCACTTGCTACTAAGTCAGTTTTAGGTTTTATATTTATTTTTTGGATTTCTTAGGGTTGCCCAATTCCCGGAAGATTTGGGGTTGCTTACAATATGTCCAGGAACGCGGTGGCTCAGTGGCTAAGATGCTGAGCTTGTCGATCGAAAGGTAGGTTTGAATACCTAGTGCCGCGTAACAGGGTGAGCTCCCGTTACTTGTCCCAGCTTCTGCCAACCTAGCAGTTCGAAAGCACGTAAAAAATGTAAGTAGAAAAATAGGAAACACTTTTGGTGGGAAGGTAACAGCATTCTGTGCACCTTTGGCGTTTAGTCATGCCAGCCACATGACCACGGAGATGTCTTTGGACAGTTCTGACTCTTCAGCTTTGAAACAGAGATGAGCACCGCCCCCTAGAGTCGGGAACGACTAGCACATATATGCGAGGGGAACCTTTACCTTTACAATATGTCCAATACATATATTAAAAACCCAATTTAAAATGTATGACTGCCTGAACTAAAACAGCATGCAAGAAAACCTCAGTATCCGATATCTCCATATAGATTCTAATCCCATAACAAGAAGCCCTGTTTCTGCTCGTGTCACTGGAAGGAACCCATTTGACAACTGAAGCATCTGAGCTGGACTCTACAGTATAGCCATGGAAGGCACAGCAAATCAGCCTATTACCTCCTTCATGCTATGTAACCTACTGAAAGTATCATGACAGGAACGTCTACTTCAGATGCAGTTGTAAGCAATCTGTCTAGAGCTTGAAGCTGGGTTGAAGTAGGCTTCATTCTTTGCTCCTGCATTTGCAGCCTGATTCAAAGGAATTGCAAATTCAGAACGTAAATGTACAGTATAATTCTAGATTAGCAGTTAAAAGGGGGTCACTTGAGAGAGTGTATATGTTTGAGTGTCTTACTGGTCAGTGGTGGGTTTCAAAATTTTTACTACCAGTTCTGTGGGGTGGCTTGGTGGGTATGGCTTGGTGGGTATGCTTGGTGGGTATGGCAGGGGAAGGATACTGTAAAATCTCCATTCCCTCCACACTCCAGGGGAAGGTTACTGTAAAATCTCAGGTGATGCCATAGTTACTGCCCTACATTCTGTAGCGAGTCGTCTAGAGAAACCTGGGAACTATGTCAGAATGCTTTTCATTCATTACAGCCCGGCCCTTAACACCATTCTGCCAAGCATCCTCATTGAAAAGTTGACTGACTTGAATTTTCCTTCTTTCACCTATAACTGGATTAAAGACTTTCTGACAGACCGGCCACAAACAGTGAGGGCTGGGCCTTTTATATCTTCCTCCCTGAAGCTCAGCACTGGCTCTCCCCAGGGCTGTGTGCTCAGTCCCTATCTGTACTCATTGTACACATATGATTGTGTATCTTCTGACCCATCTAATGTGATTATCAAGCTTGCGGATGATACCACCATACAGTAGTGGGTCTTATTACAAGAGGTGATGAATTAGCATACAGGCAAGAGGTCCAGAAGTTAACCACATGGTGCTCTGGAAACAGCTTGAACCTAAACATCAGCAAGACCAAGGAGATGGTGCTAGACTTCCGGAAGAAGAGAGAGGAACCTGCCCCACATCAAGGGGGGCTGTGTGGAGAGGGTCTCCTCTTTCAAATTCCTGGGAATCCATCTTAGTGAAGATCTCACCCAGAAAAATAATATGATCCAGATGGTCCAGAGTCTCAACAGAGACTCCATTTCCTCAGGATTTTGCAGAAAACCAAGGTGGAACAATGACTGGTGACCTCCTTCTACTGGTCTACAATAGAAAACATCTTCACATATTGCGTTACGGTATGGTATGCTGGCTTGACAGCCGTGGATAAAAAGCCATTACAATGGGTGATGAGAACAGCACAAAATATCATGGGCTGTCCCCTGACCTCACTAGATGAAATTGCTAGGACTCGATGTCTTAGCAGGGTGAGGAAAATCCTTGGGGACGATTCACATCCTGATCAGCACTTCTTTACTCTTCTACCATCGGGCAGGAGATATAGAAGCATAGCCAGCAGGTTGAAAAATAGCTTCTATCTGTGGGCTGTCAGACTTCTGAATGCAATATAACACCATAACTACTTAGTATGATAGACTTGCAGGGCCAGCACAATATGCAATATGTCTATACTGGTGTAATATAATATAATGTAATGTAATGCATATATATGTATAAAGGATTGTGTGTCTGTTAGTATGATCTATTGGGTTAGGGGTTTTCTTCTTCTTCTTCTTCTTTCACTTATGAGTCATTGAGATTATTTTGTGTTTGGGGGGAGGCTGCATTAAGGGAGGCTCATCCAATCTCATTGTACACATGTTGTGCATTGACAATAAAGGTTTGAATTGCATTGAATTGCAGGATGATTGTTTGACATGTAAACTCTGAAGGTAACCTCAGTGTAAACCTGGATTTCATTTACGGTGGTCTGGGATGCTCAGAGCTGGGAGTCATAATTAGTATACTGCAGCTTGTCATTTTTATTAGCATGCTGGCTGCTGCTACTACAAATTCTTTGAAGATTTCACTTTAAAAACATGATCTCAAGCAATTTGCAATCCTTTGGAGGGCAGGTGCATCTTTTCCAGCTTCCACACATATACTCACATATAAAATCTGGGCTTGGAGGATTTTTTAAATTCAGAATTTGATTTTCAGTCTAGCTCCAAAGAGCACTGCTTTTATTCCAGCCAGGACAGCAGGATATTCAGCATCCTGGGAAGAAGACTGATCAGCAGTCACGGCAGCTACAGGCAGCTTCCCAACTATTTATATCAAGTCTCTCCCCCTCCTCCATAGAAAGATCTCTTTTGAAAGCAGTTCAAAGATTCATTTGGTGTTTCGTCACTGGGCATCTGTGACAGAACATGATGGCTGAATCAGGAGCTTGTTTCCAGGGTCTTCCAGAGCTGTGGCACAAAAGCTGATGGCTTCCTATATTGTGCTGGAAGCTGTCTTTCAAAGCCAAGGAAGAGGCGTAGGATGGTCTTTAGTCTCTCAATCAATGGCTCCCTTTTCAATATCCAACATGGTACATTCCAAAAGGACAAACTATGAAGTGCAACCCTGTAATTGCTTGGATAGTCAGATGCTTTCAGAAATCTGCTTCCCTTAATTTCATCATTCCTTTTGCCACGTATGAAAGAAATGACGAAAGAATGACAGCTTTCTCTTGGTTTTTTTTTTCCTTCAGTGAGTCCTGCCACCTTTTTTAAAAAAATAGTACAGGCAGTGTACAGTATGTATTCACAAATGCAAGAATGCAGGTTTTTTTGATAGATAGATGATGATAGATGATAGATAAATAGAGAGATAGAGATAGAGATAGAGATAGAGATGGATGGCTGGATGGATGGATGATAGGATAGATGATGGATAGAGGGAGGGAGGGAGGGAGAGAGAGGGGGGGCGATTTTGTTTGGGTTTGGAAGCTAGGCCGAATCCGATCCGACCAGGAATATCAGAGCAGCAGGCTGAATTAGGAATTTGGAAAAAAATCTCAGAAGGCAGCAACAGCAAACTAAATCTGCATTGCGATGTCAATGATTTGAAGGAGACTTTACTTCCCTCAAAAAACGTGAATCATGGATTTGTAGATGTTCGTTCTCAATAACAGAAACTTGTAGTTACATCTGGAATCTGCTTCATGAGATGGCAATAAGCTTTCATCACCTCTCTCAATTTGGCACATTATCTGAGCATCAGCCTCCTTGCGAGGCATTTCTCCTTATTCATTTACAATAGGGACTCTCTTTGGCTCTCTTTGAATGATCTGGTGAAAGTCAACAATATGTGTGTGTGTGTGTGTGTGTGTGTGTGTGTGTGTGTGTGTAACATTGCAGATTAATTTTTCAACTGTAATCCCAGCCTTTAGGTTTGTTAATGGTCTATTGGACAGGAAGACCCAGCAAAACATGGTTTCCATTTAAATGTATATTTAGATTGCTTAAATGAACTTCACTAGGAATGGAGCCATGTTGTGCTCTGAAAAATGAAGAGGTTCCACCTTTTGAGACATGGACAGAACATAATCACACACTTTATGTACCTTGCTGGCTGGCAGTTAGAACATGCTTGTATGGGAAAATGGAAGAAAGATTTTGGTACTTTGGCTTTAATAGTAAACAATGAACAATTCTGAATTTGTCCATCAGGAACCAGGACCAGAATGGGTGAATATTGTAAATAATACAAATGCTTACTTCTGGAAACTTACTTGCTGATTTTTCTCCATATATATGTATAACTTGCAATCTTTCATTCAATTCATTCTTTCAAGCATACCTTATTCTTTGATACAATAATTTCAGAGCTGCACACCTTAGCATATCATTCAGTCTGTCTAATACTCATCGCTAAGAATTTATATTGTCAGCCAACAAAACAGCTTTATCTCCATACACATTCATATCCCTAACCAATCTGCTCTAACATTGTCATAAGTATTCTCTTATTATTTATCCATAAATAAATTTAATAGTGTGTGTGGGGGGCATCCTCATCTTCTCTTACTTCTTGTTCAGTGTTGAAATATTTATTAAATATTCCATTTACTCCATTGCATGCTTTATTTCCACCATACACTACTCACATTCAGTAGCAAAATTCCAGTTCCACATTCAAGTGAAAAAGTCTCTAATCAAGCTTGTTCATGTTTTCATATGCTTTGTCTAAATAGATGAGTGTATAATATGCTTTCTCACACTCTTGCAATCTTTAGAGACCAGCAGAAGAGCAACATTCTGTTTTGCACACCCCCTGCCTGACATAAAGCTGTATTGCAGCCCCCAAATTTTGCTCTTTTATCTTCTCCCAAATGGAACTTTGCCAAACATCTTCCCAGGTGAAGTTTACTAACTAGCTCCCCTGGAGTTTTTAAATTCACTCTTACTACTTTTCTGTTTGCGTACAGAAACAATTTTAGCACTTTTCCAATGATCAGGCACAGCTGCAATCTTCACATTAAAGAAATTGTACAGACGCTCCATAAATAAACTACATTCATATTTCAATGTTTCTCCAGTTATGCCATCTGCATTATCTAATGTGTTTGTCATACATAAACACTGTTATTTATTGATTCCTTTCACACTATGTTAAAGATAACAACCTGGTTTTTGTTATCTGTCTCCTTCACTTCCAGGTTCATCAGGCAGTTTCAGTTTGTCTGCCTAGTCTAATATCTACTTCAGCAGCATATGTGTAAGGATATGAAATTATCCAACATGCAGGGGTCACAGGGGTGAAATGCTCCCAATTCGGACCGGATCGCCCGATCTGGTAGTGATGGAGGTGGGTGGTTCGGAGAACCGGTAGCAAAAATCCCTGCCTCTCCCCCCCCATGCCCAGTTGAGCCGCGCAATCATCAGAGGCTTTTTTTTTAATTTTTAAAAGCATTTTTTCTACAACTTCTTTGGCCGAAAAAAATGCTTTTAAAAGTAAAAAAAAAAGCCTCTGATGATCGCGCGGCTCAGCTGGGATCGTCAGAGGCTTTTAAAAGCATTTTTTCTACAACCTCTTTGGCTGAAGAGGTTGTAGAAAAAATGCTTTTAAAAGCCTCTGACGATCCCAGCTGAGTTGCCTGATCGTCAGAGGCTTTTAAAAGCATTTTTTAACAACCTCTTCAGCCGAAGAGGTTGTAGAAAAAATGGTTTTAAAAGAAAAAAAAAAAGTTGGCCACGCCCACCCAGTCACATTACCCCCCCCCACCAAGCCACGCCCCAGAACCAGTAATAACAAATTTTACATTTCACCACTGCTCTATCACTAGTGCTGAAGGCTAAAAACGAACAGTTCAAGTAAACATTACTTAAGAACAAAACTCAAGCTAGCACCATAACCCCTTTGGTGTGTTCAGGAATTAGATTATTACAGGTAGTCCTTGATTTATATTCTTTTATTGAGCGTTCAAGTTACAACAGCTCTAAAAAAGTGATCATGATTGTTCCTCCCACTTATGACCATTGCCACATTCCCATAGCCACATGATCAAAATTCAGGTGCTTGGCAACCAGCATGTAGTCACAATAGTTGCAGCCTTCTGGGCTCGTGAGACCATCATTTGTGACCTTCCCAACTGGCTTCCGACAAGCATATTCAATGGGAAAGTTGGATTCCCTTAACAATGGTGCAATTCATTTAACAACCATGGCAAAAATGTTGTAAAATCAGGTGTGCCTCACTTAACAATTGCCTTGTTTAGTAATGGAAATTCTGATCTCAGTTGTGACTCTAAGTCGAGGGCTACCTGAAAAAGTCCTGGAAGAACAAGCTCAGGGAGTGTAGAAATACTCTGTATTTTGACCACACTAATGCCAGGCCTATGTGGATGGTTTTCATTTGATTCACAAATAGAGAGATGTGTGTCTAGATTGCCTCAGGCAATTTTACTGTGTTTAAGTGGAAGCTAGATAGTTATCTATTTTAATAGCTATTTCTTCATTCAACAGAATAGAATGGGCTCAGTGGCCTAAATCTAATCCAATCTAATCCAATGCAATCCAATCCAATGCAATGCAATCCAATATAATATAATATAATACAATCCCACCTCCATGATTTCTCCAATTCCAATTTCATCATTTTGTCCTTTTTAAAAGCTCTCATGACAGAAGACTTTCCCAGATGTTGAGGGCAAGAAGGTCAAGCTTTGTCCTTGTGACACATCTCAAGGTCTCCCGTTCTTCTACTTCCAGCTTCTGGTTATTTAAGGAGAGAATTTATGGCTAGGCTTAGTTTTTGCCTTGAAATGGTAGAGTTCTAAGGAAAATGCATGGAATCTTTTTTACAAGCAAGGATCAGGGGGTCAGGTGGCACAAGCGGAATTATATTGCTATAGTTGTTCTCTGTCTATTTTTGAATCACCATTTAGCTATAATCTCTACCGCTTTCAGGATCATTTTATTGGGTTGAGCACACAGTTATGTGTGTGAAATAAATTATCCCAGATATGGCTGCTCAAATTTTACATAAAATATATACAACACAATTCCAGAATGTTACAAAATTCAAACCCTCTAAAAATATTAAGATGCTTTAATTATCAATTAAAAGCTGGTTGATGAGCATTAAGCTTCTGGAAAGTAGAAGCTTCTGGAAGAGTCTGATGCTCACTTTCAATCAATGATGTCAGAACCTTTTTAATACAGGTTAAGCTTCATTAGCATTTGAGTGTGACATCACAAGGAAATTCTAGGCTACAGTCAATAGCATAGCATAGCATAGCATAGCATAGCAGAGCATAGCATAGCAGAGCAGAGCAGAGCAGAGCAGAGCAGAGCATAGAATAGGAATTCTTTATTGGCCAAGTGTGATTGGACACACAATGAATTTGTCTTGGTGCATACACTCTCAGTGTACATAAAAGAAAAGATACATTCGTCATGAATCATAATGTACAACACTTAATGATAGTCATAGTCTAACATTTCCAAACAATGGAAACTTGGAGGAAAAAAATCTGGAACAAATTCTATAGAGCATTGGAGGTGTCCCTATAGACACCAAGAATCAGGTTCATCTCAGAAGAAACTTTACCTTTAATGTCTGAATCAGTAACTTCCATTTTAATGGGTTATTTGTTTAGTGTATGGCATATCATACATGGACTTGCAATATATATTAACTTTTCATGCAGATTAATAAAATACAATAAAATACAAATGTTAAAAGGATCTATATTCAAGTAGCAATGTCTAGGGCCCCTAGGCCATCTAACCATTAAAACGTAGCATCATTTATATGAAAAAAAATCAGAAACTGGACTGGTATATATCTAAGCTTACAGCTGGTCACTATGTGAGCTTTATACATGCAGATGAGATCTATACATTTCTAAACTGTGAATAAGCCAATTCAGAAATTTGCAGATTTATACCACACATGTTAAGGATGCTGGCAGCTACAAGATGATCTTCACATCCTCCATACTCATAAAAGTCAACTTTATGTTTTGTTCAGCATTGTCACCATTTCCACAATGCAGCCGAAAGATACATGTGGCTCACATAAATACCAAGCAGAGCTTCAATTGCACTCTTGCAGCTATTGCCTTGATTTCTTTTTATCATACCCTGCAAATGTTCCTGGGCCTTAGGGGTGCCACAGAAACCCTGAAAAATGAGTCCTGTTTCCTCATTTCTTTCATACTGTATATCCCTTAAGCAGTCACATCAGAATTCCACTTCTGCAACTGACATGGCAACTTCCTTTCCATCGTTAACCGATGTCTTTGGAAGAAAGCTAAAAGAACATGCTCCCTTCTCTCTATCTGCATGGCACCCTGCTCCACTTAGTCTCTCTCATCACTGTTCTTCCAAATATCTATAGCATCCATTGCTGCACAAGTTTAAAACCAAATGCAGTTTCTACTCAGCAACTCATGACTTAAAAGATAGGACATGAAAGGCAAAAAGGGAGTCAAAGAGATCCTGCCCACAAAGCTAAGATAGCTTATTGCTCTGTGTAAAAACATAGCAATATACTTCAAGGCTTTTAAAGAGGGCAATGGCTGGAATTTGGTAAGATTAAGATGCTGGCAGTCTCTCCAGTTTTAAAACAGATAAGCTGAGGAGTGAGTTGGCAGGATTTAATGTCAAATGATTGGTGGGCTTCTTGAAGATAACCTGATTTCTCTAAGGAGAGTTAACAAGGCAGCCTTTACCCCACCCCAAATCCTCTCCTGGAGAGCTTTATAGCTGAATGAGCTCACTTGCTTGACTTGCTTATAGTCTTGCTCTGTGAATATCCATATGTCAGAATGAAATTTAGTAGACTTGGAAACTCTGAGTCTAGAAGTCACGAGGACTTCTCACTAAATCTACATAAATATGCCAGTAAAGTTATGCCTCTTTTCACACACTTTCTTCAATAATATGTTTTTCATTATTTTATAAGGTACGAGTTGCCACCTTATTTAGGGATAAAAATAACTGAGCTGGGACATTAAGGAGATGATGGCTGGAGGCAACATGCTGTAGAGCAGTTTCTTAACCTTGGCATCTTTAAAATGTGTGGACTTCATTTCCAGAATTCCGTTTTAAATACATTTTAAAGGTGCCAAGGTTTAGAAACACTGCCCTAGAGGCACATTTCAGCTATTTACTTACATATTAAATAAATGCATGAAGTTATCAGTATTCCCACTCTTGCCTCCTTAGAAAAAAATTAGCTATAGGGAAGGATTTTTTAACGAATGAAGGTGAATATACAGTAGATGTCCCAGGATAATATTGCAGGATCCAATCTGGGTCGGTCACCAGGACTAGAGGTTTTGTCTTCCAAGCTTTCAGACTCATGCTGGAGGCCATCTTCAGGGAACTTCTCTAGAAGAGTGTGTGTGTGTGTGTGTGTGTGTGTGTGTGTGTGTGCGCTCTGTGTGTGGTATTTATGTGGTGCCCATTGTATGTGGCTTTTTAGATGGTGATTGGGGTGTTGAGAGCTGACTATTAAGTTGTTGACTGTCATTTGCTTGTGCTGCCCAGCCCTCACCTTCTAAATGCTTGATAAGCTGGCGGTAAATCAGCATTCCTGTTGACCAATGAATGGCCGCTTCCCAGTCTTCAATCACTTTCCTGGCTGTTTTTGTGCCTGCTCAGCCAACAATCTTAATCACCCAAAAAGCCACATACAACAGGCACCATATAATACCACACACAGAACGGCACACACTCTGCTAGAGAGAAGTCCCCTGAAGATGGGCTCCAGCACAAATCCAAAAGCTTGTAGGACAAAACCTCTGATTCTGATGACTGACCCAGATTAGATTCTGCAAGCATTTTTTAAATCCACTTTTAAAGAAAGTTAATATATGACGGTTTATTGTGTGACAGTTTATAACCTGTCTTCTTTCACTTCTCCCTTTTATCCTTCTCACGCTAGCCACTTTAAAAAATCCATTTGTTTCTATGCTGACTGAAGCTCCTTTACCGTTCTTTCTGTTAGACTGTTGCAAACCGTACATAATATTTTTACATAATAGTGTATTATACACACAATAGTGATATTACATACACTTTACTGATTCAAAAAGAAATAGGACTGCTCCACAAGCAGCACTATATCAGTGCCAGAAAAGGCTAACCTTGCTAAAGAGCCATGTCAACAAATGTGCCCATCCAGGAAAACAAATGGTGAGAAGACCGTAACTTTTTCCATCTTTCTTTCTTTTCTTAAAAATTCTGAATGTTTTTCTGAATGTTAAAGTAGGACACTTTCCACCTTGATCAATAAATAATAAAGGTACTCTTGGCTGATTTATACATCCTAAAAGTTTTGCTGGACTCTGAGCCTATCCAGCAATGCAGTTACCCTGAGTATAAACCAGGTTAGAAGGAAATAATATTTGGATGGAGCACCAATGAAACATTCCAGAGACAGGTTTTTTTAGGACCCAGAAGTTTAAAAATACCGAGGAAGAAGGCAATGACAAACCACTTTTCTACTGTTGCCAAATCAATGGAATGGATCTGTCCATGTGAGGACCAGGAGTTAAGCTTTAGTTGAAGTTCTTTTTGCCTTTTATAGGACTAGGATTTCTGTGTCAGGGAGTTGTAATGGGGTCTCTTAAAGAGTTATGTTCTTCATGAATATTCCCTATTATATCATTTACTGCTTGAGAAAGTCTTCATTCTCAATTGAAACCACTTATGAAAACTGCAAAACATTTTTAACATCGTAGTATTTATTAGCTTCTGAAACAATACACATTCACATACTTGAGAATACAGTACATTTGGCACAGTAATAATGGCTACAGTGAAATAACCCTAATGAATGGCAAGAGATTTAAATTACAACTGTAGGAAAAAGTCTGTACAAAGAAAATCTCACAATTGAAGAAAAAACAAAAACAAACCCAAAACAAAGCAAAAATACTACCTGGTCCTGTAACACTCAGTAAATTTCATATTTTCCCCAAGAACTATTCTCCACAAAATTTCAGATAAGGTTTTTTTTAAAGCCTTTCTAGAGAGAGAACATTAGTTTTATTGTAGAGGGAGAGGCAATATTATCCCCATGAACAGTGACTTCAAAAAAAACAAAATGAGAAAAAGTGGTCTGTTGTGATTTCTTTCCATTTTTCCATTTGGCATTTCGCACACTTTTTACGCATCCTTCTCCTATCACTCCAGAAGGATAGGGGGAAAACTTTACAAAAAGAAAAAAAAAACCTTTTAATTACCTGCTAATTTTTTGAAGGTTTGAGAAAAATGAGGAAACTGCTAAATGGAATGGTTCAGGAATAGAATTCACCTATACGCTGATGGCAGCAAGAAGTTCTGCACACAACCCAATTGCTTCCTTTGGCTTTCAGTACAGTACAGTACAGGTGCCATGTATCCTCTTTGGTGGCCTTGCATGCTGATAGATTCACCCATTTCTATAAAAAAAATTAATCTGGACAGTAACCCAGGCAATTCAATATACATTCAGGTTCAGGTATCATGATGAAGCCTGAGATATATGTTAGCCACATACCTGCCATGGGCGAAATCCATTAAAGTTTAATTGCATGGGTTTCTGTTGCAGGATCAAGGTGGACTTCAGGATTACAGCTGAAATATCTTTGCATGCAAAAACACTAACTTTTTCCTATTTGGCATCCTAAAGAGAGAAATACAGGAACTGCATAAATGTTTGTCAGAAATTGTGCATGCCAGGAAAAGGAAGTCATATACTCCACCATTTTGCTTACAGCAGCTTTGTGGAATGCACATTTTATTCTCTTATAAAGAACCACTAATCTCCATTTTGTATAAAGACCTTGCATGCCATGCAAACAAGACTGTGCTGGGCAATCATTCTGCAGTTTTGGGAGTCCTTTTGCAATTTCCAAAGTTTTCATTCACCTATGGAAAACACCGCTTGGCTTTGTTCATTCTTGCACTGGATGTTCAAAGTTAACTTCATAAGAAAAATATACAGATCAGGTATTCTAAAGGGCATTTTTACACTCTTTCCCTCTAAAATGAAAATACAATGAGATGATACATCCTTTGTGATATTTCTGTGCTTTCGCTCTAGAAGCCAGAGGGTGAGGAGATGGGATTTCTTCCCCCTACCCCCAGCCCCTTAGTTTTTATTAAAAATAAAATAAATTATTTAACAATGTTTGATACTTTATTACTTTGGTAAGCCAGACAACACATGACTTGGTGTAGCATATTTAATATTCTGAAATCCTCATATGAATACATACATTTATGTATATATATTTATATATAATAATAATAATAATTACACCTGAGTTTAAAAAAAACACAACATAAGGGAATTAAATGTCTTTGTCACCAAAAGTGGCTCTGAACAGCCATACATAAAACTGATGTAACCTGTCTCTTTCAAAAGATGACTTGCACCACCTTTTCAAGCTAATTTGAGGCCTGGAAATCGCTCCATGTGGCTTCTTGCGACATTATGGAAAGTTACAGGCCACATGGGAGAAGCCCACGACAGGTGCCTTTTCTGGAAATTGGGGCATAGTGTCTATATGTTATGGATTGTATGCCTTGAGGCAATCCTGCTTTGGTTGGTGGGTTCCTCGGGACTCATCTGAAGGCACAGTCTGCAACAATTTGACCAATTTTATCCATGTATCAAGTAGTTCAGCCTAGCTCTTTGTAATTTACCACATGACATTTTTTATGACAGACTATCCTTGCTCAAATTGCTGACAAAGCATTTTTAAGAGGAGCTCCAGAGCAGGCTCCTGTAGCTGTCCAGGCATACCCAGTTCAGATGCTGTTCCTATCTACTAGCATGGAAGGTCACTTTTGATAGCCAGGAGGTTCTACATTCTCTGACGAAGAAGCCTTTCTGCAACCATTTTCTTCTCCTAGAGATCACATGAGATGGGGCATGTGTCTGAAAGATGTGCTTTGGTCAATAGTGGTCCCTTCTCTCCCCCTCTCCCCGCTCTCTCTACCATTCCATATACAGTTTAAGCGAACTGTACGGGAGAATCAGTACAGCTTAATATAGGTTTACATCTGTCCTATAAGGAAAAAAAGAGAGGGAAATTCATCTGTGACAGTAACTTGAACCAATATACAAACAGAGTAGTGCACATGGACATAATCATAATTATTCTTTCATAGGCTAATTTTAATAATATGCCTGAACATGCAGCAGTTGATACCTCTATATTCATTGAGTCCCACAGGCCTTGCAATAAACATCTATATACAAATCTCACTGGGAGAGAGAGAGAGAGAGAGAGAGAGAGAGAGAGAGAGAGAGAGAGGGAGGGAGGGAGAGGGAGAGGGAGAGGGAGAGAGAGACGGAGAGAGAAAAGAAGAAAGGAAAAGTTGGGAAAATGCTTTATGACTGCCCCTCTGTCTCCCCATGTCCAAAAGTCAGGCTCCATAGCCAATATACTTTATGCATAGACAATATGCTTTATTAATATTTTTTTCAGAGAAAAAGATCATATACCATACTTAGGAATGGTCAAATGACAAGTGTTAAACGACTAAGGAAGTGTTTAGAAGAAAATTGCAACCAATTCAAACATTTTATGTAAATTTTATAATAAAGTGTCTATGGGGCTTCACTTTTGGTACACCCTGTATGTAAGTGTGCGTGTATGTTTGTGTGTGTGTGTATATATGAAAAATCCAAGTGCAACAAATAAAAAGGATTCCCTTAACTGCTCATTCAGTCTATATATATATAGACTAATCTATATACACACACATACGTGTATATATATGTATATATACATATATATATAAATGTGAATGATACATATACAAGCACGCATGTCCACGCTCACATATACAAAAATGCAGTATTCCCAGAAATATGAGTAAATAACACTATCAGCATATCTACAAGCGGTAACTTCACATTTCTTTCTTAATGTATTTTCCACATGAGTTACCAGTTTATCATGATTACACAAGAAATCCATTTACAACCTTCAACAATGTCAGTTTTTGAATCTTGATCTTAGTCTCTCCCTCCTTTTTTCATTTCATGAATGGCTTTGCTTTGCTTTGTGGTTTTCCTATTGACCACAATTATCACATCAGTTCTTTCAAAGCTTTTCACAACCAAACAGTAGTACTACTGGGCTGACCCACAGTACAGTAGTATGGCATTCCAGGATCTCCATCTCCAGCCCTCTGCTTTTACACAGGGCCCCAGAAGAGGACAGAGGTAACTGGAGGTGAGCATTCAGCAAAGAGAAAGGGAGGACAAAGGCTATGTACAATGAAGGATGGGTCATCCCATTTTTGTGGGTAAAAGCCTGCAAAAGTAACACACTGCTATTGAAGTTAAAATTAAATAAGCAAAGCAGGTCATCATTCAGGTTCAATACATAAAAAAGAGGCTCCCCCCTCCCCCTTAAGTCCCCTTCACACCTGTCAATGCACCAATGACATAAACAATTTAGGCACATGCTTTTAAACAGTTTGACTATGGAAGGATTATCATAAATATGGCAAAGCTGCTGTAAGAACCGTAGAAAACCTATGCTGCTTTATTAAAGCTAGTATAGGCTTTTGAGAATTTGTCCATTCTTAGCCCTTGAAACACCTGTCTTTGTAGCATTTGTGTTAGTGATTTTTTTTTAAAAAAAAATTAGTTATAATTTCTAAATAAAAACTTTTAAAAAGTCATGTATTCTTTAAAAATATAGCTTTTTCCTGAAATGTTTTCCATAGCATTTATTATTTTAATCACAATGCTTTCAGTCAGAGTATTTGCTTTTTCAAGACCCAGCCTTGCAACAAAATGCTCTTTAAAATATACATGTTGGGGGAAGGGGCAGTGGAAAATCATTTTGCTCCATTCACTGCTGTACCACAGCATGGCTTGTTAATGTTTTAGCAAGCTGCTCTACTATAAGTATGGGTGACTGAAACCCATAGAAAAGAGAAGGGTAGGATTCCTTCCTGTCAGTTACTTGCGTTTCTAGAAAAAAAAGTTTCAAGAAACAGATTTTAAGAAGAACATCATAGAGTTTCTAACTATGTTTTCGATGAGTGTTTGCTTAATAATAAGTTCCATCGTGTTTGAGGTTTAATTGTGGGTTAAAAGTGGCACAGTTCAGCCTCAGAATCATAATATGCAGGAAGTCCTGCATAGCATACAATGGCTTTTTCATCTTGATGACATTCTCCTTCTAGGCTCCCATCAGAATTAAGAGGAAACGATCCCCAGCAATTGACTGTCTTATTCCTGGGCAGCTGTCAACTCACAAGCTTAGAGCAGCCCTTGTCCCACTAAGCCAGTGGTGGGTTGCTCCCGGTTCTGCCTGGTTCTTTAGAACTGGTAGTAAAAGTGATGGGAGGCTCCACCCATCCACCCGGACGTCACAATTGACGATCTGTGCATACGCAGAAGCGCGCACTCCCGTTGTGAACTGGTAGTAAAGATAAGTAGAACCCCCTCCCCCAAACTAAGCTCTGGTTCCGACTAGGACAGTGCAACACCAAGAAGCAGTTAGAGAAAGAGTTGGCATCCGTGTAGCCATCACTAGCATTTTCTCTGCAACTTTCCCATTTTCTCTGCGTCTGATGCATCTTTACCCTGAAAGAAGTCCATATATCATGGCAACTTCTGATTGCATGTGGAAAACTGCCTTTTCCTTTGATCTGATTGTGAAACAGATTAGGGCAGATTATGTAGTTTTGTTCACATCTTTGAATTCTGAGAATTCAATGCTGCCCTCTGTTGCTTCCAATCACAATGAGAGCAGGGGTTTTAATCAACCAAGGCAGTGTATTTTTTTTAAAAAAAATCTGAGTTCTGAAAAATTGTAGTGTATCAACAGATTTCAGTTACCTTTTCATTTAACCCAGGGATCTCCAAACTTGGGAATTTTAAGACTTGTTGGCTTCAACTCCCAGAATTCCCCAGCCTCCCCAACATGGCTGGCTGGGGAATTCTGGGAGTTGAAGTCCACAAGTCTTAAAGTTCCCAAGTTTGGAGACCCCTGATTTAACCCTCTGAGGTTAAATGGATGAAAGCCAGTCTGAGTTCAACTGAGATCTCAGACGCATGATAAGCTGCCAAACGGAAACTGTTTTCAGCTGCTTTTGTGTATTTCAGCCTCTACACAGTTTACTAAATTATTTCTGTGTACTAGAACTAAGTGGGTTTCTAGCATCTCTTTGCTCACCAGGTAACAATGCCTTGGGACAGCAATTAATGAAGGCATACATGGTATTATACCTGGAGCATCAATTAGTAGCCATATTGACCAAGACAGATCTCTCAGCTCTCATATATTTAAAATGCTTGTCTTTCAAAGGTAAATGCTTCATTCAGTTTATTTTGAATATTGGAAATCTGGGAACTCCATTCTATGCACATGAATTGGAAAGAAATTGTTACATTGGATTCTATAAATGACTTGCACGATTAGCCCAAATGTGTAAAAACTTTTAACCTAGTGTTGGAGCCAGACATACTTAAAACAGGCCTAATAAAGGAACTGAATTTAAATTAGCTGAAGCAAGATGAAATCTGAATTATTTCAGTGAATCTAAGGGGAGGAATATGGGGGTTTGTTCCCCATCAGACTAAATACAGTTGCTTGCATCTACACTAGAAACTACAGTCCAAATTAGGATAGTAGTAGGAGACAAAAAGTTAGACCCTCCAACCTCCAATCTATTTTGGTGTGTTTTTAAAACAACCTTGAGCCTGAAATTTTAAAATGTGTAGTCCTAAGAGTGGAGAGGTGCCTAACACTTACTCATAGCAGCGGCTTTTTCCTCTCCAAATGGTTCCCAAAGGTTTTGCCTCCCCAGATAAGATTTAAAATCAGTGTTTATCTTCTAAGACACAGTTTTTCAATCGCAGCAACATTAAGGCATGTGGACTTCAACTCCCAGAATTCCAGCATGGGGAATTCTGGGAGTTGAAGTCCACACATTTTAAAGCCGCTGAGGCTGAAAAACACCATTCTAAGACATACAACAGAACTTTGAGAAGATCACATTTGACAGATTAGGGCATATTTCTCTTGCCTGACACTAAATGCAAAACTTCAGTTTCCTAAGGTTGCATTCCATGGAAAGAGCTGCCTATTGAGGAATTGAAGTTCATTCCAAACCTATCCATTTGAATGTTAAGGGTGTAAGCTCAACTATTCCTGTTGACAATTTGTTGAAATCAATGGCAAAAGGGTTTTATGTTTATCTCTCATGCTTCATAAGGCCCCTAGCAATCATCGCAGAATGCAATGAGCTGATTCCAAGCTCAGTAAATCTTATGGCTGATTTATAGATTTGTGTTTGAGGTGAAAATAAGTCATAATGAAGTATTTCTCTCTCTCTATAATCATATAACAAATATACTTATCCATCTAGCACAATGTGATGAGATACCTATTTATGGCATCTTGGAAAAAAGTTATCTAACCTTCAGTACATACTCTAGACCATAATTTTAAGCATTAAAAGATGAAGCTAAAATTCCTAGTGATTTTTAAATATTAAAAATGGTTGAACAATTTACTTTTGACAGTGCTAGGTGATTTTAAAAAAGGCAAAGCCTTCCTGAAAATTAAAAAAAAGTCTGAATAGAAAGAGAACAAGAGACACAGCAGCAAAAAACAACAGCAATGTGTTACCTTTACAATTTCTAATACAAAATATTTTGCATTGCTTTGTAAAACAGCTAATATGAGTGCCTCCAGATCAAAGAAATGTAACAATAAATAGACAGTAGAAAGTAATGGGTTTAGGCTCATGATCAGAGAAGCAGTTCTTGATGGTGTAGCTGGAGGATTTTTCAGAACACAACTTGCAGCATCTGTGATCTGGCGGTTCCAATTTAGGGGTGGGGGGAATATCTTATGGCAGCAGCTCTTCTCCAAAATATGAGAAGCCTTTAAATTCTTCTTGGTTGATTTGCTTTATAATTGTCTCATCCACTGGTGTTAATGTTGGGTCTTCTCGTGTAAAGTCTTGATCAAAGTTATTTACATCCCGTTTGGTTTTCTGAGAAACAAAAGGAAAAGATGAAGAATGAGTGGCATTCTTGCACCAACAACCAACTTTTTAAAAAAACTGGGATTCTAAAAGAGTGATAGTTTGGATTCTAAAACAGGGGTTGGGAACTATGGCCCTTTTAGGACATGTGAACTTCAAGTCCCAGAATTCCTGAGCCAGCCATGCAAGTCATAAAAGGTTTCCCACCCCTGTTCTAAAGGAAGGTGGTTCCATTTCATAGACACAATTTTTTTTTTCTCTCTCTCTCTCTCTCTCTCTCTTTCTCTCTCTCTCTCTCTCTCTCTCTCTCACACACACACACACACACACACACACACACACACACACACACACACACAGAAGCACAGAAGCACACACCATACAGGAGAAATGAGAAAAGAAGGTAGCCAAGTGAGGATGCAGAAGCAAAGAATGGTCCTGGATAATTAGCCATTAGTTTTTAATTGAGAAGTTGGAAGCAAAATGATGGTATTTATAACTTAAATTACACCATACTGCAATAATTTGGATAAATGAATGATGAATTCAAACAGAATTTGTCTGGAAATGGCATAATTTCCTTACAAGTATAGGAGTGAAGCATATGATGATGAATATGACATAAGGTAAGCAAAATCTCACAAATTTGCAGCTTTTGCATCTTTAGGATCTAGCAGTGATTGTTTTTCACAGACAGAGCTGTGGAAGATCTACCACCTACAGTCCTGAGATGCCTAGTGCCAATTCTGATCATGATGGCAGCTATTCTGAACGCATCAATAAGATTGGCATACAGAGATTGTATCTATTTAGTATGCTTACTACAATACAGTTTCTCTAAATTTTATGCTAATAAACGAACCATCAATGAAGTGCTTCCTGTTCCAGATTTGTACTTCCACAGGAGAAACTTACCTCTTGAAACATCTTTAGTTCAGTGGTTTCCAAAACATAAGTTTTCAGAGAATGACACAAGCTCCCAATGTACTCTTCACAATGTTTATCTTAACTTGGCAGGGACTCAAAATATCTACATACAAGAGCCATGATGGCTCAGTGGTTAAAATGCAGCATTGCAAGCTAACTCTGCCCACAGCCAGGAGTTTGGGAGGTTGAACCTCAGCTCAAGGTTGACTCAGCCTTCCATCCTTCTGAGGTCGGTAAAATGAAGACCCAGATTGTCATGGCTAATATGCTGACATTTGTAAACCACTTAGAGAGTGCTGTAAAGCATTATGAAGCGGTATAGAAGCATATGCTTATGCTATTGCTATATACCCCATCCCAGACAAGAGAAAAATCCTAGTTGTAACATAAAATGAAAAGAGATGGATATCCAGTTTTCCAAATATCCCCTTCTCATTACAGTCCCTTTGCTATACTTTAAAAAGCTTGTTATGAAACCACATCTCAATCATTAATTTACTGAGTTTAGAAAATATGACAGCTAACAGATAAATGTTTTACTCTGCTTTTACTCGTATTCAGGCAAATGTACCTCCTTCTCTTTGCTTATGAAGGCAAGCCATGGATTGTTTTCTGAAGTAGGCATGAGTTTTTGAAAGGGCCTAAGAAGTTATGGCTGGATCATTACAGATAGTCCTTGACTTATGACCACAAACTGAGCCCCAAATCTCTGTTGCTATGCAAGACAGTTATTAAGTGAGTTTTGCCCCATTTTATGACCTTGCCACAGTTGACTTTGCTTGTCAGATGATCGCAAAAGGTGATAATGTGACCCTGGGACACTGCAACATCATAAAAGGTAAAGGTAAAGGTTCCCCTCGCACATATATGCTAGTCGTTCCCGACTCTAGGGGGCGGTGCTCATCCCCATTTCAAAGTTGAAGAGCCAGCACTGTCCGAAGATGTCTCCGTGGTCATGTGGCCGGCATGACTAAATGCCAAAGGTGCACGGAACGCTGTTATCTTCCCACCAAAGGTGGTCCCTATTTTTCTACTTCCATTTTTTATGTCCTTTCGAACTGCTAGGTTGTATTTATATATTATATTAAATATAATATTAAATTATATTAAATATAATATTAAATTATAAATTAAATTATATTTAACATCATAAATACATGCAAATTGCTAAGCATCCCAATTTTGATCATGTGACCATGGGGATGCTGCAATGGTTGTAAATGGAACAACCAGTGGTAAGTCACTTTTTTCAGTGTTGTTGTAACTTTGAATGGTTACTAAATGAATAGTTCTAAGTCAAGGACTACTTGTATATAACGTTCACCTTTTGTACACCACTAATCTCAAATGGTTTTCTACAATTACTGAAATAAAAAAGACATCATTTGATTAAAGTCTCCCCAAGAAATCACAGAGTGTTTTCATTATAATTCAATAGAGAATTAAGCACAGAAATGTAATTACTAAAATTGGAGTGTGTAATGTTTCCAAGCAAGTTTTTCCCACAGAAACTTTCTTGCAACTATTAGCATTGTATATCCCAACATTTGTAGTGAAATGAATGAATTTGCATGGACTTTGGAAGCATGTACAAAACATGTGTTGCCTCAAAATCTTTGTACAACTTTCATGATAGCCTTCTTCAAAATGATGCTTTCCAATTGTTTTAAAATACAATTTCTTCTCTAACAACTATGGGTAGGTTAAAAATAGGGAAGGTACCATTACAATATTTATGTATACAATGTATATCCCATATTTTTTTTTATGGTTGAAAACCATCACATGTTTAGAACAATATATAAAGCAGACTGCCAGCTTTTTAAGTGGTTTTCTGCACTTTCCAGTATCTGATTGTCTTGCTGACATGATCATGCATCTCGGTTTGGTTGCTTTCTGCCAGCCAAACTACTATTAAAAGCACCTAACCAAGTAAAGTCAGTTGGCTGCTCTACTGCAAAGTCAATGAGTCCTCAAATATAGACATATTCCGTTAGGTTGGCTATTTCCTATTGCTGTTGAAGGACCTGTCAAAGGAGGATCGTTGCCTCTTAGCATCTGAAAATAAATGTTGATAAAGAAAGAAATCTGAAAAAAAATCAGAGTTCTTTTGTTTTCAGCACTGAATTAGAGGATTTTATTACCCCACTGCAAATTTCTATTTTTTCCCTCTGTTCTTCCAGTCTTCTTAAAAACCAGATGAATGCACCATTTTCATAAAACTTTTGAGGAAAACTGTAGTGCCAGAAGGTTAAATAAGACCATGCTGTTCAAGCTCACAATTACAAGAGGAATTTGTGATGCTTTCAGTGCAATTTTGCCTTTTCATATTCTTTGCCTTGTCCCATATTTGTAGTTAATTGTCCTTCGGAACAATCAATCAACTGCAGCAAAGTTCTTTTTCCTATCGTGTTTCAAATATTTTACATCTATTGTATTTTTTTTATAGCTATAGTGCAACTGCATAAACTTAAAAAGCATATATTAAGTCCTTTCACTGCCTTGAAGGAGGAGCATGACTTCAATCCATACCCCAACACATATTTTACTCAAGTTTGCACCTTGTTGCTTTGGATTAATCCTCCCTTGAAAATGTTCTACTTCTTTCTTATAAAAGTGTCCCCAGCCTCTGTCTTCAGCTTCTGAGATCAGAAAGCAGACAGAGGGTCCCACCTAGCTTTTGGTTTCAATAGAATAGCCCTTGAATCCATTGGATATCTGGATTTGTTTTGGGCTGTGCCTACCAAAATGCTGCAGTAATGATATCTGTGATTTTTGAGGACTTGGCCACTCTTTCTTTAACAACCTATAACCATACCTCAGTCGTGAGACATTTTTTAAATTGTGTGTTAAACAGAGTAAGTGATCCCGGACTTGAGAACTGAAGATGATTTATAAGAAGCAAGAAATCAAGACAAGATTAATGATACATTCAAGGTGAGACAGGGGAGTTATGGGGAAATCTAAAGCCAAGAGTTAAGAGAAAAGAGAAGAAAGAGAACAATGCTGTATAAAAAAGAGCTGTACAAGTAACCAACATGAAAGTCTCACTTAATTGGATTTGAAATATTTCTAGTCAATGAAGTCACATAAAGTTTTTAAAAAACCATTTTGCTGAAACTAACCCATTTATTCATTGCTCATAATGGTTATTTTAAAACATTGTCAGTGACATTATTCATAAAATTTTGCAAGATCAGACAAAATAGCACTATTCTGAACTACAAGGCTGAGATACATAGTAATATACAAGCATATACAGAACAGATTTTGTTCTTACTTTGGCAAAAGGAAGGAAATAACTCAAACACTATGAAGTGAGAAACTGAATATGGAGACAATGTGGAGTGGATAAATGGGAAAGGTTAAGTATTTCTGCTGAACTGGCATACACAACCATCCTTCATAAAGTGATGTTCTAAGGAAAGAAATTGGGACGGCCAAAAACAAATGGGATAACAATTCTTTCTCTGTATGAAATGTGCAAGAAATTAATTCTGGAGTTAACTTGCTTTCCTTGCCATTTATAATATTGTATTTTATAGAAGTATATTTATTATAGCAATGTCCAATTTTTTTCTCCAAAGAATTCAAGTCAACATAGGGAGTATAATAGCACTCATGCTTCTCAAGTTCATTTGCTGGATTCAGGCAGAGAATTGTTCTTCTTTGAGTTGAACTTAACTCTTGGTAACTTCAGGGACTTATCCTTATAAGTCTTGCCCGCAACAAAATCGAGATGATTGCTGTTCTTGGATAGCATGAATTTTTTTTTAAACTTCCCAATCTAAATTACAGCCAAGGAATCTTCTAGTGGTCTCTCCTGTGGGTACTAACCACATTGCCCCTTCTTAATATTTCAATAATAGCCAAGATTGGCTAGCTAATTCACCTAGCCGGCATGTCCCTGATTATTGTAAAATATGTGTAACCCAAATGTTATATTTCTTAGACCCATATCAGCTTTGAAGAAATTAGTTCTTCATGTAAACTGCATTGATATATATCTAACATACATAAATACAGAATTGAGAGTGCTTCCGCCATTTGGGATTCATTGTTGATTTTCTTCTTCTCTGGGGAAAGCATAAGGCCTTCCAACACCCCTTTCCCTCAGTCTCTAATAAGCAGTGAGGGGACACTTTCTATCTATAGCAAAAAGAGTTGATAGCAAGAGAAGGTGATGGAAGCCGATCTCTCAAGCAGATCTCTGAAGAAGTAAAGGAAGGGATGGGTAATGCTCTCTTCTGCTAAATTAACCTGAATATCTCTTGCTGCCTCCCCCTTATGAGAATGTGAGTGTTTTGTAGAAGGAGGAGAGAAGGAGAATGATTTTCTCTGAGATGAGGAAAAAAATAAAACTGAATTGGTATCTAGAATATTTTGAGTTTGTAATAGACAAGCGTGCTGTGGTTCTTCTCTTGGCCAAGCAGAATTTAAGCAGATAATACTCATCACCTTTACATTCATAATATGTAAAAGCAAGTGGAGGGTACATTTCTTTATTCTCAGTTATTAACAATTCCCCTCTGCTCTACTGGACTCTATGAAGAGGAAGTGTCTGATTTGAATTTATGGCACATGGACTAGGATAAGCAATAGCAGCAGGCCTTGTTCTGGTTCTGTGAATGACTGCCCAAGTCACGTATGTCACACTTTAATGCTAGACCAATTGGTAAGTCTGAGATATTAAAACTGCCTACAGGTAAATGTAAATGCATCAGAATAAAATTATTGGATAAGATGGCCTCATTTTCATTCACATATATTTGTGCTGTCAGTATCTCAGTCTTTTCCTGTTCTTTGATTTTACCCTCTTTTAATTTTGCACGGAGTAGTGAAAAGTGCAGAATCAATGCATAATTAACATAACTGAACAATAGTACAAAATCTGGAATCCAAAAAGAAAAGAAGAAAACACTGCTGGACCCAGAAATGTCATTAAAAGAGGCTATTTCACACATACAGCTGAAGATCTATAACACTGGGGAACTATCTCTTACTGTACAGTAGTTTATTGTAGAACTGCAGTCATGAAAAGAATGGCACAGGAAAAAATACAAATGACAAGCAACTCATAGGAAACAACAATAGGAAACAATAGCAATCCATAAATAAGATGATGAAAAATGTTCCAGAGAAACCTGGAGGTATGAAAAAAATCAACTTTGGGATATTTTGCACATTTCCCCCACTGCTGCCTACTCCCTTCGTCAAATATAATATAATGCATGATTCTATGCCTTGTATAACTCAGTCACTCATAACTCAGTCACCTCCCACTTGGAGGACTGTAATGTAGTCTACATGATGAGTACATGGAAATTGCAACTGGTCGTACATGGAAACTGCAGTAGTGTAGGCAGGTTTTAGAGTTTCTTGCTACACTCATATAATGCTGCTGCTTTGCAAGCTGCCCTGGCTTCCAGTAAACTTCTGAGTGCAATTTAATGTGCTGTTGTCATCTATACAGATCTACATGGCACTGGGCCTGGCTAGATTTAGCAAAATTCAGCTCCCTTGTATCAAACAATGTCATTTTGTTGGAGGATGGAATTGAGTTTTCTCGGTGGCAGTGCCTGCCCATGAACAGCATCCTCTCCAAGAACTGGATGGCCCTAACTCCTTTGGCCTTCCTCAGGCATCTGGACCAGGAAGTTAGATGAGCTCTGTATTGGAGTGGGGTTTTTTCTATTGGGATGTCTGGTTTGTGTCAAGTGTCATGAGTTGTTTGTAACTGTTAGTTTTATTCTTTGCACACTGCCCACAATCACTGGAGTGAGAAAGGTGATCATATATATTTTTCGGAGTATAAGATACACCGGAGTATAAGACACAGCTTAGTTTTTGGGGAGGAAAATAAGGGAAAAAAATCTGCCTACCAGGTATTCATCTGGCTAGTGTCCTTAGTCTGGTCAGCTTCAGCACATTAGTTTGCTGGTTTTTTATCCCCTGCTTGGGGATAAAAAAAAACAGCTTCTAAGGCACAGCTGAAAGGAAGCAGAAATGAGAAAACCAGACAAAGCACTGGGAGATCTCTTCACTTGGCTAGCGCCTAGTTAGGGCTGAAAAAAGCTTCTAAAGAACAGCTGAGAGTCGGAGCAAAGCATGGAAATCGCTTCACTAGCTAGCGCCTCGTTAAAGCACAGCGGAGAGTTGAGGGAGCAGGCAAAGTTGGGAAGATTGCTTCACTCGCTAGCGCCTCATTAGGGCTGAAAAAAAGCTTCGAAAAAGCTACATTCGGAGTATAAGATGCACCCAAATTTTCAGCCTCTTTTAGGGGGGAAAAGGTATGTCTTATACTCTGAAAAATACGGTACATACAATACAATACATACATACATACATACATACATACATACATACATACATACATACAACACTTGCTTTGGATCTATATGATCAAAATTTACTATCACTATCACCAAAAACTTCTGATCAAAGGGGCAATCAAACTTAGTACTGTAAGCATTACAAGCAAGGGAACGAGAAGTTCTGGATGGCTTCAGCCTGCACTTTTATAGAAGATATTAATGTACTTCAGACATGAACAACATAACATTCTGAAAAGACCCTGCAGACCCCTGTATTAAATAACAATCACCACAAAGGCAGTTTTTTAAGATGCCCAAACCCATTAGATTGCTTAATTTTCCAGTGCTTGAATTTGTGAGGTTTTGGAACAATGATAGCTGAGACCAGTAAAGGTTACTGACCCATGTCAACATGGAAATAACTACTCATGAAATCCAGTGGAAAAGCTTCTGAGAAAGTTCTTTAGGAGTAGGTTTCCTCTTCCATAGTACTGATCCATCTGCCCTGTTTTCTTACATTTAATGTAATTATTTTATCCTTATAACACAATTATTCAGTAATGTCTCTGTATTTAAACCTTTTTTTTCCTCTTAGGGAATTGCTGATTCCCACAAAGTGATTTCTGGACAAATATTTGTAGTAAAAAAAAGAAATAAATAAAAAGTAAATACTGTAAATAAATACTACAGAAATAAAAACAAACGGCATGGCACCATGCCAAAGAACAGAATGCTGGTTCCAGAATCTTTCCAGCAAATATTGCTAGGCAGTTACGTACATTTCTGGTAAAGACATAAGTTAAAATGGAAGAAACCTGAACTCTAAAACCTAGCCAGTTGAAGGATAGGTTAAAAAAAAAAAGACTTTTAAGTATGTTTCATTCTAACAGCTTCTAGTGATCCTCTCTCCCTGCCCTTATGAAACTAAAAAGAACAAATATTATTCAGTTTTCACCCTACCAATTCTCTTTCAATCTGATGAGAAAATATGGTTTATAAATTCTTTCAAAGGGCATATAAAACTCATAGGGGGAAAAAGGGCCATTCTGGATGTTCTGTCTTTCATGGGACAATAATTTCTCTATAGCTATTTGGTTTCTTATGTTTTCTACACCTCAAACAAATGTTAGTGAAAGTATTATAGAGAAACACTTCCGCTTGGTTGTTTTTTTTTCCTGGAAGGATGTCACTATCATTGCTTAAGGAGGTATCTGGTCCTAAGAAAAATCTGGATGCACAGTGCAATCTTATGCACTGAATAACTATTCCAACAAACTTGGCAGACAGTTTGAAATGTCATTTGTAATTAAAGTTGCCTGGAAAGAGCTTATTGCTCTTTTTTGCTTTTCATTTGAGCAGCAACCTCAAGTGTGGAACACAAACTTGTTCATATTGTCTCCTGGTGTGATTTAAATCTCTGACAGATCAGGGGTTGCTAAGCACATAGGGAATGGAGAAGGCTTCTATTGGATATGTTCTTGAGGCCAACATAGGACTCATGGTGGAGACAGGTGGGAACAATGGGTTTATTCCTTCTCTTAGGCCTCATATAATGACAATGAAAAGGAGTGAACAGAGCAATTATATTAATTCAAATGTAAGACAGGAGCTATTTATCCACATAAGGCATTTTTGTTCTATTTAAATTGTCAGGGAAATGAGATGGTTCCTCTTTTAGGGGTATGAGAGGTTTCTGTGAGAAGTTTAGGGGAAGATTTGAAGTACAAAGTACTACTGTATCATTGTTGGTTACCACCTTTAAAGCGCTCCATGGCATAGGACCCGGGTACCTTCGAGACCGTCTTCTGCCACCAATAGCCTCCCACCGACCAGTCCGCTCCCACAGAGAGGGTCTCCTCAGGGTGCCATCAGCCAAGTTATGTCGGCTGGCGACACCCAGGGGGAGGGCCTTTTCTGTGGGAGCCCCAGCCCTGTGGAATGAACTGCCCCCGGAAATACGCAAGATCTCCGACCTCCGAGTGTTTCGTTGCGCACTGAAGACCCTGTTGTTCCGCCAGGCAGGGCTATCAACTTAATAATTTTAATTGGGGTATTTTAAATGTTTGGGGTTTTAAATCGGCCAAATCTATGTAATTATTTTAATTTTTAATTATTGTTGTGTGTTGTGTTTTTAAATTGGCTGTACACCGCCCTGAGTCCTTCGGGAGAAGGGCGGTATAGAAATAAAATTATTTATTTATTTATTTATTTATTTATTGTAATATAACTTAAGACATACTAAATGTATAGCTAATGGAAATATTATTAAAGGTAGATACAGTGATGTATTTTGGATATCTAAGAATATTGATCATAATTATGTTTCAAACATGTCCAACGAAAAATATTTTCAGAAGAGAATCAGTCCTCCTATGTTCTAGGTTTTGGCTAGAGTTCATCATCTGGTCACATCAGCCATGCCCATCAATGACTTGTAAGAAACACGGAAGGAAGGCTTCTTCTTAGGATAGGCACGTTTTGTGGCTTCTCTGTCTTGGATGGACTTAGCAAACTAATATCAGTCAATGCAGCAGAATTAACTGCAGAAGAACTTACATCTGCCTGCCTGCCTGCCTCTGTCTGTCTGTCTATCTATTTGTCTGTCTGTTGTCTATCTATCTATCTATCTATCTATCTATCTATCTATCTATCTATCTATGATTTATTTTCCAGAATCTTGACCTGTCACACAGTTTGAAATTTATTACATAAATAAATATACAAACTACATATTAAAAATTCTAGTACTTCTTTTAATACACTGGTTGAAATTTTTGGTCTAATCATGAGAAGAAATTTCAGTCCATAGAGAAAGAGAGGGAAGTGTGGAATCAATGAAATAGTGTTTTACAATGAAACATGGATCAACTCTACCACCCCATCCCCAACTGATTGAGCAAACTACATTTCATGCAGATGCATGCAAGACAGCTCCCCACTTTGCATCTCTCTTCATCTAAATGCCAATTGCCATGCATCAGATGACTTAATGGAAATATATCATGAGACTGAAAGAACACCTCAGCTTTGTATATTAGGCCTGAAAACAGACCTACCTGGATATTTTCCCCACACTGTAGGCCTTACCTTAAAGAGGGACATTCACACTGAAGCAAACTTGAAAAGAGAGAATATTCACACAAAAATAAATTTATTTGGCCAGTAATTTTGGTGTTCCCATGACTATTACTAATGCATTATTAAAAGTGACTATCTTCAAGAAGTATTTTTCTTGCTTCAAATAAATTGAAAAATCATAATCTCATGCTTATAACAGGGACCAATAAGAAGCTGTATATACAATGTTATGACTTCAAAGTAACTGAACAGAAAAAAATCCTCTATTTAAAATGCACACATATTTTGGCACAATAGTTATAAAAGCTCTAAAAAAATGAAAAGAACTTCTTCAAATTTCCATAGGCACATTTGGTTTTAAAATGTTGCCTTCAGAAAGAAAGTCCCTCTTTAAGAATTCCAGCCACTGCCATCGTCAGTGTGCAACTTGGCATTTGCCACAGCGTTATGAAAACAAACACACACTGATATTTCTGCAACTGACATATCTCAAGCTCAAGCACTTCCAATTCCTGACACATCTCTCCAATTAGGTTTGCAAAAGCAAAATGTTTCACTGTGGCAAACTCCCAATCTAGTTTCTGACCATCCATTTCTCTTCCATCCGGGGTTTCTAACCCTCAGCAGTCGGCAAGCACTTTGTAGCCACTGAGTATGCTCACAATTATTTGGCCTGAGATTTTACATATTTCTAGACATAGGGTGGTTTATTTTCCTCCACCAGAAGAAAGCATTTGTTTGCAGGCTGACAGCACTTAGTGTGAACATGGGCTGGCTCTTCCATTTTTCTTCTAAAGGAATAAATGCATTTAAATAGCAATAGCACTTAGACCTATATACAGTGCTTTACAGGGCTCTCGAAGCAGTTTACAGAGTCATCATATTGCCACCAACAATCTGGGTCCTCATTTTACCCACCTTGGAAGGATGGAAGGCTGAGTCAACCTTGAGCCTGGTGAGATTTGAACTGCCAAATTGTAGGCAGCTGGCAGTCAGCAGAAGTAGCCTGCAGTACTGCATTCTTACCATTGCACCACCACAGTTTAATTTAAATGGAAATAAATGCTACAGGGAAAATCTAACACATTACCCGTGTTATTAGAATATGGATTACAATAGTGTTTGAGGCCAAACTTGAATGAAAAAGAAAAAAAAAAACACACACACACAGATTTCAATTATTACAGGCTATGGTTATGCTTCAAAAGAGGAGCATTTTATGACTGCATACGGCAAAGAACAACTTTTCTAATCTTTCAATGCTAAAAATAAAATATTTGAGAAGTACACTTAGTAACTCCCAAAGTATCAATAGCTGATAGTACTATTTATATTATCTTAGATATGATTTATTTTGTAAAGTTGATAAGCTGCTCCAATTGAAGCTGACTCTTGAGTGTCTTGAATAGGATGCATGATTCTCAAGCAGAAATTAAGCATTGGTTTACCAAGGAAATTAATATTCTTACAATTCATTGCCTCACTAGGACTGCAAAAACAGATTGCTGGAGGAAAAAGGCTGTCAAGCATTTAGCACAGCCTTTTTTTCCGGGTACTTCATGATCACAACCTTAGGAACCCCTGAAATACAAAGTCTCCTATTTGGAAGGGAAAAAAAATCCCTAACCATCTTTCCTCAATAATCTGAAATAAGGAGGGAAATCTTAGAGGATACCATGAAAGAATGTCTTGAAAATCTTTCTCTTTTGAAATAAGTAAGAAAAAAAGAAGGGAAACTTTTTTTCTGATATAGCAAGAAGGATGTATATTTTTATACAAGATCACTTGCAGAATGAGGAAATAACAATTCATGCACAGAATGCAGGTTAATCTCCCTGCCTGTAATTTTCCTGACATGGTGCATGTCCACCATTTCAAGCCAGCATGAGGGAAGTGATGGCAATTGTAGTGGAGTAGGGTGAAGAAGCAATTTACGAAGGACTGCTATAAACATATTCAGCACTTAAATCCTAAGATTTCCCTGCTGGGGGTAAGAGATGCTGGCTGGAAAATCTCAGAGTTGTAGTCCAAAACCAGTGGAAGGCTGCAAGTTGTGTTATCTTCTGGCAGCATCTGAGGTAATTTGGGGAAGCTTTACACTGAATTTCTCCATTTGCAAAACTGAAGGTGCCATCATCTGTAAACACTGCACTATGTTAGTTGGTCACAACATTTTGCTGAAAAAGGCTGATCAGAAATTTATACGATTGTGCTCGAATCAAGCCATGGTTTTGTGGCAGCAAGTCTATGCAGGATTATTTGGAAGTAAATTCTAGTAAAATTTGCTTTTTCCTTTCAAATGGCACAGATAGGATTGCTCTAAATATTCGTTAGTTTACAGTAAGTCTGATTAAGAAGTGTTCTCCTCAGGTCTTATTTCAAATTTCAAATGATCTATATTTCAAGGAGTTCAGTGGAAGTCTCTTGTCAGAGTTTTCTGACAAACCCAAACAACCCTCTGGTGCATATCTTGTCCTTCTTTCTTGCATTTAAGCAAACGATCTTAAGAGCGCTTCTCCCTGTTCTCTGAAGAGGTTGTTCCAGGATTGTAACTTCAGGGACCAGTTGCAGGTCCTTCATTCAATGCTGCTATAACTTCAAACTGTCACTGAATGAATATGAATGAACGAACACACACACATATATAGGTAGTCCTTAACTTATGACTATTCATTTATTGAAAGTTATGGTGGCCTTGGAAAATGTGATTTACAACCTGTACTTGCACTTATGACCATTGCAATGGCAAAAAACACCCATTGGCAAAGCTGGATTTGTTTAATGACCATGTGATTTGCTTAACACCTATGGTGATTTGCTTAATGACCATCATAAAACCATCCTAAATTCGTGTCTGATTTGATTTGCAATGATTTACGATGGAAAATTTGGTCTCAATTGCAGTCATGAGTTGAGGACTAATCTGTATATTCTTCCTAGCATTTTCCCCGCAATTGCAAGGTCCACTTTTGAATTTTTTTTTTTGAACAACCGAGTTATCCAAAGAGATGCATATACTTTTGGAGTTTGATGAGGTTTGATGAAAAAGCAGTAATGGAATGGGGATATGAATGAACATATTTACAAGTGATGTACACAAAATTAAAGTAAATTGGCCATCCTTAATCAAATTGTGTAGAGTTGTTCTTATTTACAGGGTAAAAAATAATGTTCTGGCTATATTTCCAGGCAGGAGATTTGGAATGTTGAATCTGGTAGTAGAAAGGCAAATTTCTTTGTGCACTGGGCAATATTCTGTGATTTTACACCATAACATGATAATCTAGCAGTAGTGGATAGAAGGGAGTAATTAGCGCAATAGATCCCTGAAGAGCTTCTATGAATAAGTACTTTGATTTCATAAAAGCTGATCGGTATTTTTACAAAGAAATATACTACAGGTTTTTAAAAATTCATTTTGCAGTCCAATATCTCAGTAATGAATTCAGATTCATCTGTATTCACCCTCCTGTATTTCAGCCTTAACAATGAGTACATACCATTGGCCTATGAATTACCTCCCTTCCCCTTCATTATTCTCCTTGACATCACAAGTATCTAGACTTCAGCCTAGACAAGTATCCCTAAGTCACAGAGATGTTCAGTGGAAGCTCCTGATGGTATATGCTGAGAGTAAAAACTTAATGGAAGAATTTAATTGCCTACAAAAACATCTACACTTTATTTCAGCTATTAGCTGGAGAAGCAACAAAAGTATAAACAGAAGCACAATACATATCTGTGTTTATCCACTTCTTCTCTCTTTCCTTGCAAATTTGAAATCAGTGCTGTATTTGACTGTTATTAATTTGGCTAAGAATGAGAAAATGTGAAGGAGAAATAATAAAATAATGCACACATAAAAGCCAGCAAGTAGCATATTTCATCTTCAGAGGAAAAGAGGGTAACAATACAAGGAAATGCAAGTTTTTTATGTTCATTTTTTGTCAGTCTTTTAGTGAACACTGAAGAAAAAAGAAATCTTAAAAAACTCCCACATTTAAATAGTATGAATAGATTGGCTTAAAATTAAATAGCCTCAATTTATTTATTAATTAAGAAATTTTATATGACCACTCAACTCACTCTTGGTGATTCTGGGTGGCTTCCAATAAAACTTCAATACAAAACCCAATAAGTCCCTACCCCCAGTCAATGTTCCAAACACGTACATATAACCTACAATAGAGAGCTAGAACTGAGTGACAATAATTCAAATTGTGACAAGGGAACAGAAATGAGACCCCACTTGAATATGTTCTACATGTTCTAATCTCTCATCATTCAAGATTTCATGGCTGTTTATCTGTCAGTGAGAACTCTTTCAGATGTGCATAGATTGACATAAGTACAACAACAACTATGAAACAGAGCTCTTTATAAGAAATATTATGAATGGTTCACTCAGCCATGAAAGTAACTTCTTATCTGATGATCTTACATAGACAAAGTATAACTGGGGATCTTTTTTAGGAAAATGATATCGGACATTTGTTGATGAACTTTATCACTGGAAAATATATTCTTTTGAATAAATAAAATACATTTTGTCAATACTATGTATTAACAATATTAGGATCTTGAATATGAAAAGATTATAGCACCTGCCAACTCTCCAGTGAATCAGGACTAAGGAAAAAACAGCAAGGGGATTAAAAAAAATAATAATCCACATTTATTGCTTTATAAGTAACTTAAGGTGTTGAACATACTAATACTTCCTCCACCTCCTGTTTTCCCCAAAACAACAAATTCTGTGCGGTGAGTTGGGCTGAGAGACAGTGACCAGCCTAAAGTCACCCAGTCTGCTTTCATGCCTAAGGCAGGATTGGAACTCACAGCCTCCGGGTTTCTAGGCCAGTGCTTTAATCACTACACCAAACTGAATTTCTTGAGTTTTCACAGAATTATAATTTATTTATTTAGAAAATATATATGTCTGCCCGCTCACTGACAGTGACTCTGGGTGGCTTACAAAAAATAAAAACCCAATATACAGCAATAAAAATAAACAACATACAACAATAAGAATTCAGAGTTACTAGCAATGTTACTTAACAGTCTCAGTCAATCTGAAACAAGAGTGCAGCATCTAGCATCTAAGCAAAACAATGCATGACAGTCATAAATATGATTCCCAATTGATGCAGGTATTGATATTACATGAAAGAATACATATCCAATCTGAGTTTTGGATGCTGAGGGTACCTTCACATATTTAGCTTAATATGTGAAGCATGATTATCTTAGCTGTGTTTACAGTGACAATAAATGGCAGCAAGAAAACATGGTAGCTTATCATTCCATAACACAAAATTAATGGTTTTAGATATAAAGGTTATCAAATGATAATGGCAATATTTTCTGTGATTTACTTTCAAAAACAGGATAGCATAAGCTCTTGATTGTTTTCACATTCAGTGTTTCATTAACAAGTATGACACATAGTTCTAAGGAAAACAATTAATTCACTTTCATTGGTATGGCAAAAAATTGACCATATTATCAGTTCTATTCCACTTCTGCAACCTTACTATCATAAAGGTAGTCAACCAGTTTTTATGTTATCCAAGTTCTCTTGCACAACTCAGATCAATACTTACAATCCGAGGTTTGAAAGGTGGCTTAATTTTCCTTTGTTCTAGAAGAACCCAGTCAATTTCTTTGAAGAATGGATGCTGTTTAATGGCATCTTCACCGTTCTGAGATGCCACACAGCCCAGACGTTTGTTTGGGTTTTTTGTCATGAACTGCATGGAAAACAAATAACCAACTTCAGTTACATAGTGGAAAAATTGTATAAGGTGGCAAGATACAGCAAGACAAACTCTGGGAAAAGCAGAAACATCTTGCAAAATATTCTATTTGCATTAGTCTTTCTGATGCCTTTCCTAACTCAGTAGAGTTTTGAACTGTCTGTTATTATTCTATGGTAACTGCAGTAGTCTTTACTGATCTGAGGTAGACCATTTCAAAACATTATATAGTAATAAATCACGGCAACTCTTAAATCAGATTAATATGTACTTAAATCAATGTTATGTTTCACTGTGTTTTTTATTGCATTCATATTTATATACAAGGGGTAAAATTTTAATATACAAATGAGTCAGAAAAAAGTGCATTTGGCTAATATAATAGTTTAGATTATGATCCAAATGTTGTACAATTTTCGAAGACAAGAATTGGCAGATTCACTAAATATTTCAAAGCTGAATGTCACCATTTTACTACTCTTTATTTATGGGTACACAGAGAGTGTATTGTTTTATAACTGAGAATGAAAACAATTGACAGATGTATAGCAAAGGAATAGACAAAGGTAGAACAGGACCATCCAAATAAAACAAGCGACCTCTTGTATTTTCTTTTAATTGAGATGGTGAAATCCAAGCCGAGCTATTCACAAAAGAACATACTATGCCATCTAAAACTGGGGCAGAGATACAGTATATCTGGGTGTAACAAATTTGATGGTTCAAGAAGATGGGTATGAAGACTCAAAACCAGAAACCACAGTAGAACCAAAAAACATTAACAGGTATTGTAGTGGGGGGAAAAAACAGACTATTTTTCAATTAACACAAATACATTTTAATCAGCACAAAATGTGCTTGACCTAAACGGGATTGAAATGAAAAAGCTGCTGTCAATAACATGAACAGAAGAGAAGCAGGACTGAAGAGCAGAATCCTTAGAGGAATGAACCCTAACTACAAGCTTGGTTAGCATTCATCATCCCCTTGAAATAAAGAAATAGAAAATCATGGAATGGCCAGGACAGTGAAATGATTATTTTTTAATGTGTGGTATGGCTGATAGAACATACTATGCTTACATCTAGCACTTCTTATAGGGACAGAGATAAAGCAAAATTCACATGTGACATGGGAATATAAAGTGCTGGAGCACAGAAGAAATACCTATTCAGAGTTTTATTCTTAGTGTATTGTGCTTTTTAAACCTTAAAATGTCAAACAGATCACACACTAACTATACTGTATATTAAAGAGGTAACTGAAATCCTGTCTATTTCCATGTGATCTGGCAAATAATTATTTACAGATAAAAAATATCTTCAAGAAAAAGATGTTACATCTATACAGCGCCTGCACAAGAGCAGCACATAACTAAGGCAGAATATCAGCAAATAGCCCGAGCCTGCAAAGATGAAGTGAGGAAAGCTAAGGCTCACAATGAATAAAGGCGAAGTGCATGCATGATGCGAACCAGTGGTAACACCAAACCCACCAGAGTGCCTTCCAACTCTGTTATTTTGTTTTCTGTTTTTTCTGCTATTCATTACATCAGATACATGTTTTTCATGTTTTTTTATGAGCATGAAAAAAAATTGATGATGCTTTAAAAATGGCACTAAAGTTAAGATGTTTGAGGACCCCTGATTTAGTGTAATATAAAAAAATGCAAATATTTTTTCTGCGGACCATCAAAATTTTCTCGCGGACCACTAGTGGTCCATAGACCACCAGTTGGTGACCGCTGATATAGAGCATATTATTGAGGGATCTAGAACAGGATGCTTTAAAGAGTTTCATAAGGCTTAGGAAGGTCAATTTCTTATTTAAAGTATTCAGTGATAAGAGCAAAAATCTCAAAACATTTTTCATTATCACAATGATTTATCAACTCATTATATACACCACAAGTATATGAACTGGTGTGGACACTCTTTGGGAGGGGAGGACTGAACTTTTTTTTTTTTTTTAAGAAGAAAGGAGCTAAGGTTATTGGTGCAATAACATTGTTGGATAAAATTCACAGTCTTTCTTCCCACTTATGAAAGGCTTTTTGTTCCCCTCCTACTCTCGAGATAAATTAAACCAATCCAATTAATACTCTTAATTTTTTTTTTAAAAAAAACTTCCTCCAGTACTTGATGGGAAATTACACTAATGTTTGGTTGTTTGCCAGCAAATTTCAGTGGTACAATCTTAGTGGTCTCTGAATGCTGCAAGAAAGGCGATAGGGCAGCTTATGCATCTCACTTGCCAAGACCTCTCATAAAACCTGTAATACAGATTTCCTTTAATCAGAAAAGAAGACAACTGAACCTACGTTTTTTTGGAATGCAAAGTATATTTTCCACTGCCAAACTAAGGCTCCTTTATTTCTCATTTTGTCTTATTTTCAAGAGAACTAATATTAAGCTTTAAAAAAGTAAAAAGGGTTTTTGAATTCCACAAAGTCATAAGATGTGTAAACATTCTAAAAATTCAGAGCGGTGTCTTTCACAAAACCTCAGAAATTAATAGGATCTCCAGTGTCCCAGCACTGAAGATCAGTTCAGAGAAATTAAACCCCAGATTTCCCACTGTTGTTTCTGCCACCCTCCCCAAGTTTCAAAATATCTTCAGTTTTGGATATTTTTTGTTTGGAAACTGTAAACAAATTGCAACATAATAGTGCAATAAAATAAATAAAATTGTGTAGAAACCAAAAACCATTCTGCCAAAGCTATTCAAAATACTTTTAACAGGATTCCAATTTAAGGTGCCTGAAGAACAAAGCCCTCATCTAACAGTACAATGTAAGGAAACAAAGCGTTCCAAAGCTAATCCCTTGTTAATATTCGGCAGTCAAGTACATAGACGCCCCTCCATTTCCTCTGTTTTTCCTGCTCTTTGGTTAATTCATATTTCTAAAGAACAAGATGAACAACCCAAGCTTCAAACATTAATCTAAGCCTAAAACTCACCCCAGAGTTTTCTTTCTGTTGTAAGATGCTGTTTGCATGGTGGGTGGGAAAAGGCCTCACATTATTTCTTTTCAGAGTAAGAAACCCGGTAACAATCTATATGTTTTAAAATGACTGTATGGATAAGCCTTCTTATTGCTTCCATAAATGTTACAGAGGAGACCTTCCTCTATCAATAGATCTCTATGTCATTGAGGATCCCAATTCCCCAGAGTCTTCCTCTCCCAGAGACCTTCTATAGCAGGGGTCCTCAAACATTTTAAACAGGGGGCCAATTCACAGTCTCTTAGACTATTGGGGGGCCAGACTGGCTGGGTGGGCATGGCTAGGCGGTCATGTGACTGGGCGGGCATGGCTAGGCGGTCATGTGACTGAGTGGGTGTGGCCAATTTAACAGTCCATTAAACAATACACACAAATTTAATTTTAATTTGTTATGCTCCTGGGGGTGGAAAGCAGGTTAGTGAAGGGTTGTGGCTGCCTTGTGGGGGGTGGGAGTGGGGGACGTGAGGGACTTCTGTTTGTGTGTATCTGTGTGTGTGTCTTCCTCTCTTCCTCCCTCCTTCCCTTTCTCTCTCTCTCTCTCTCTCTCTCTCTCTCTCTCTCTCTCTCTCTCTCTCTCTGGAGGCTGGGGTTCATTTTTGGCCTCCTCGGCTTCCGGAAGGCAACTGGGGGCTGGCGAGTAGGTGGGGTGATGTGGGCAGGGCAGCCTCATGGTCCTGCATGGGCCGTATTAATGGCTTTGGCCGGCCATATTCGGCCCACAGCCCGTAGTTTGAAGACCTCTGTTCTATAGTTAGCAAAGGGTTCAACCTTCTAGGAATTCACTATCTGCATATGGAGGACAGCATGAGGATGATGAAACAAGCATGCTCATCCCTTTCTCCTCAATGTGTCAGTGAAATTCACTAAGAAGGGCTAATGAGGGCTAATCTTACCTATCATGCAATTAAGGAAACTAAAGCTATTTCAAATTCTACTCCACATAGTCTTTACCTCCCAATAGGTTCCTCCAAGATTCTCTAGGCTGATTGGACTCTATACCATGGGCATAGTTTTACTGGAATTTCCTTGGAAGACCAGCTAGTTTGCATGAAATATCTCTATGACAATGCTTGGATTGTCTGACTTTTGTAGGGTTTTAAATAGGAACTTTTCTCGCTTTGTGTTCAAGGAGAAACATCAGGTTTGCAGCAAGGTTTTAGATTTTCCAGACTACACTTTTTAAAAATGGTTTTTATTATTTTTTATATATCAGAGTATAAACATTCAAAGTCTAAACTCTCAGGAAACTGATATGGTTACATTCCCATCCTCAGTCTGAGTTCCCATTCCACATAAAGCATTTTTTAACTGCTTTGGGGAGAATTGCCCCTAATAATTTATTTTTCCTAAACAGGTCTCACTAGCTTGCTAATCTTTCCTCCTTGTGCACAGTCAGAGTTGTTTTGGCAGCGTAAGGAACAGTATGAGAACAGTTAAATGTATATATATGACTGTTACGATATTTTGTTTTGAGCAAAGTACAGTGTTACCTATTTCAGGGAATTAACTAGGAAGTAACTTTTGGTTAGGAACTGATCCATTGAACATAATTCCCTTGTAGAACCGGCTCATCTTAAAATAAAGATATGAAATGTATTGAAACTAACTTCACCCTTATTTTGCCACCATTTTTCATTTTTCAATATGAAGAATGGTCTTTCAATGCTAACCAATAAATTCTAACTGACATTTGCACAGAAGCTGTGGGGGTCAGAAATACAGGATCATCTCCCAGAGAAATCAGTTGACTTTTAAGTCAGCATGGTGATGGATCAGGATGTCATTTTGTTAAGTATCTTTTGGATTGAGGCCCATCTGTGTGGAACTTGCATCCTCAGTTGCATAACTATGTCTTCATTTTAGCCAACTATACAATCTGAGTATTCAGCTTGACAAGGCACTTCAGTTTGCTGGTGTTTTTGGTTCTTCCTGAAACATGATTCTCAAGTGCAGGCATGTATACAGATATACAGATGCAAAGAACACAAACATTTAGTCTCTTTCCCACAAGAAGTTTAATTCATCCCAGACCCCTGTATACTGACAATGGCACTCTGAACTGTAGTTGAACTCCCAGCGGTGGCTGCTTCTCAAGTGTTCTAGGAAAACTCAAATTTAAAAAGAAAAATAGATAATCTTACCGCTTTCAAAATGCTGACAGCTTCTTTGCTAAGCCATACTGGATATAGCACATCATCATGTAGGATAGACTCAAAGAGGTCATCTTCATTATCAGCTTCAAAGGGAGGTTGTCCAGCCATCATTTCATACATGAGAACCCCCAGTGCCCACCAGTCTACAGAAGGACCATATTCTAATTCCTGGAGGATCTGTTAGGAGAAATCAAGAAAAAGAGGGAAATCAATGGATAAAAATGCACAATATGAACAATTTATATTGCCTGCTTTTGAAGAAGAAAGAATGCACAGAAGAGCAACAAAGATGATTAGGGTTCTGGAGGCTAAACTATATGAAGAATGGTTGTGGGAACTAAGTATGCCTAGTCTAATGAAGAGAAGGACTAGGGGTGACATGATAGTAGTCTTCCAATACTTGAGGGGCTGTCATAGAGAAGAGGGAGTTAATCTATTCTCCAAAGCACCTGAGGGCAGGTTAAGAAGTAACAGGTGGAAGATATTAAAGGGAGATCTAACCTAGAATTAAGAAATTTCCTGACAATCAGAACAACTAATCAATGGAACGCTTGTGTCTAGAAGTTGTGGGTGTTGTATCACTGGAGGTTTTCAAGAAAAGACTGAACAACCATTTTCCTGGAATGGTATAGAGTCCTGCTCAACCAGGGGGTTGGGCTAAAAGACCTCCAAGGTCCCTTCCAACTCTGTTGTTCCATGATTATATGAAATTATTTTTAAAAGCCAGTTTCAATGAAACACACTTGGACCTTAAATTAAAACCTATAAATTCTTTCAAAAAGTTTCAGTGTGACACAATTTCTGCCCATTGTTTATTAGTGAGAACGCTATTCTACCCATCCAGTATATTCATAATATACTAAACTTAGTGTCTATCAATGAAGCTGAATGAAAGTAGATTTACACGAGAAACGAAAAGGCAGTTCTTCACTTAGGAAACTGTTAACTTACAGAAGTTCCTATCAGGTGATATGATTAAATCTGATGATGGACATCACTTAATTCTACTCCAAAGGAAGCTAGCAAATTCATGTGAAAAAAAAAAGATTGAAAAGTCACTGATTCTTATGGGTTACTCCTGTCTTCAGATGCAGACGTCTGCTATTAAACTCCTGTCATGGTTGTAAACTTTACTGTTGTTGGCTGCAATATGAAAAATATACTAGAAGAGATAGACCTTCATTCTGTTCCAACAGAGTTTTTCCTGTGTTTTATGTGTTTCACAACATGGAATTGTTTTTCTGAATGGTACTGGAAAATTTGTATGGCAAGCACACATTAATCCTATTTTTTTAACCAAGTTCCTATTGTGATGTACTACAGTCATCAGCATACTCAATCCTAAATAGGATTACATAGAAAGAATTTGGTTTCAGTTTTTCATCGAGGGATAAGTAAGATAGCACCACAAAAATAGAGTTCTAGACACTTCAATGCATATTATTATACCTCTGGAGCTATGTAGTCTGGTGTTCCACAAAAGGTAGTAGTTGTTACTCCATTCAAGATTCCTTCCTTGCACATGCCAAAGTCAGCCAGTTTGCAATGACCTTCTGCATCCAAAAGAATATTGTCCAGTTTCAGGTCCCTTGAATAAGAAACAATCAGGAAGTTCTTAGCAATAAATAAAGGGGTGGGGGTGAATGTATTCACTGCGAAGAGAAACAGGTACCTTTTCCATATTCTAACAGAGAGATACAAGTGTTAAATAGAGGGTGTGGAGTACTCTCAAACTATATTCTACTTCATAGTAATTTAAGACATCTTCCCAAGGAAAAGTGTGATTTTTCCACCTCTTCTACAAGCAAAGTGCATTGATCACTAATGCAGAAGTCACATAAATATTTGATATGATCATCTATACCATGTCTATGGCTTTATGCAATAAGCAATTGCAGATCCTATAAAAGCTACTGCTAAGGGAAATATAGTTTCATTATTATTTAAAGCTTTTCTTCTTGAATTAGAAAATCAACAGTTGATGTCCTGGGAAAGTTGGAATCAAGTAACAGAACTGCCTATGGAAAAAAAGGAACCTACTTATCACTATTGTAATCCCATAATGTGCACACACAAACACACATAACACAGACAAATCAAACTAATTTCAGCAGAAAATTGAGGGTTTTTTAAACACTTCAGAGTCAGAATTTTATGAGCTAAAAGCTTCATGAAATCTGCTCAAAAGAACACCCAGATATTCCGTTAACTATAAAAATATAGCACACTTTTATCAAGTTGTGTGTTTCAAGAAAACCCTAAGAAAACAGATGCTAACACAGTTACTACATGGTATAAAGTTAAACAGATTTCTGTAAATTTCTATTTATGTACAGTTGTTTACATAATTTAAATAAAATAGTGAATACGGCAAATACCAAATTATGAATGACCTTTCAGTACTTCGTACAACCTCCAAACATTTCCTGTAGCACAATAAGAATTTTTCTATTCTTGCTTATCATTGTTTCTCCCCCTTTTCCTTGCAAATTCTTCCAGATCAGAAATATTCTTAGGTCTTCTTGCATTCCATTGAATATTTGAGGTCTCGGTGACATTGAAATCTGGGGCTGTGAAGACCATTCCAAAACATTTTTTTCCCTTTCCTGCAACTATTTTAAGGTTGAAATAGTTTTCAATTTTAATTTCTTCACTGGATTAGGACATTAACTTCAAGGATAAACTGATATTCTTCCCTTCCCCTCACACAATATTTTCTCTGCCACAGGCTGCCATGTAACCCCAAAATATCTTCATGCTTAACAATTAGCAAGGTACTCTTTTTTAAAATTTCACCTTTTTCTCTCTCAATGTATCTTGTGTAGTTGTGATCAAACAGTTCAAATTTTGTTTCACCTGTCCAAAACACCTTGTCCAAAATGTTTCAATTTGATCAGTTTTCATTTGCATATCCTTTCCCTTAATTTGGTTGCTGTATACCAGGGGTGTCAAACTCGATTTCATTGAGGACCACATCAGGGTTGTGTTTGACCTTTGGGGGCCGGAGTGGGTGTGGCCAGATAGGTGGGCCAGCTCGACATCACTTGTGTCAGGGGCACCTGTGGTGGTCCAAGCACTTTCCCAGAGAAAACTGGCTCCCAAGCTCCATTTTCGGCTGCAACAGCCTTCTGCAACCCTGTGCCAGCAAAAACGGAGCTCAGGAAGGCCTCCCGCAATCCTCCCGAGCCCTGTTTTCGCTGGCAGAGGCACCATGGACCAGTCCTTCACTGTTTCCAGGATGGCCCTGTGGGCCAGATCTAAGCACCCCACAAGCTGGATCTGGCCCCCGGGCCTTGAGTTTGACATACTTGCTGTATACTGATGACAAATATCAGCCTTTAAATCTGTATCTACAAAAGCGCATAAAGCTGGTAGTTTAGAAGAAAGTAAAAGCTTTTTCAAACATTTCTAACTTGGAAATCAAAAGAGACAGGCTTAAATAAGCAAAAGCAAATTCTGTTCAGTGAATAATTTCAAATGATAACAAGCAATAGTGAAAATACCAAATATTTATCAATCGTTTGAAGTGGTTGAGGCAACTGCTATGTAGGTGTTATACAATGTTTCTATTTTTCTTCTTTCTGTCTTTTATAGAATATATTCTCTAATATGTTTTTAGCAGTCTACTTCTCCATTGAAACTTTAGTGGGTTTAAATAAGGATAAGATGAATTTATCCTATGATAACTTTATCTTTGAACGGTGTCTTGCTGTTTTATTAGCTAAAAAGATATCTGACCATAAGCTGTCTTGCTGTAATTACAAAGCAAATAAAAAAAAAATGAATAGAGGCAGTGAGGTGTAAGTTAATTTACTGCTGTGCAAGAAAAAAAAAACTTAATCCTTTGCATTAAAACAGCTTATTTTTTATTTGAAAAATGGCACATGCCATGGAACAATGAGATAGAATGCTTAAAAAGTAAGATTGGACAGATCTTCAGAGACCAGATTTATTTATAGACATTATTGCTGAGTTTACATTCAACCCAGGTGTAAAGTTTAATTAAATTTATCAGACATACCACTGCTGGTTCTGTGCTTATTCAGGTATGCCAATTGAATGTATCTTGTAAATAAAACAAATGCAAGTGTTGAAAAAGAACATACCTACTAACTGGGTTTCATGAGCATGTTTATCTCAGGTCACACTTTCTAGCTTGCCACTCTCTAGGAGGATATCAAAGGTCACTGTGGTTGGGGATGAGAGGGATTGAAACCCAACACATTTCGAAAACATCCAGTTAGTGGAGGTGGCCTTACATAAAGTAGAGTGTCCAGGAATTTTGAGCTAGGCTGATTTTTCTCTAATTTTTAATAAAAAATACTGAAAACAAAGCATACGAACTTTCCCAAGTTTCATGCTGATATTCTGTTACATGGAAGCATACTAGCACCTTATGGGATACTATATAGTAGTGGTCAATGTGCAAATAGAATCTATTCAACATTACCTTCTGAAACTGCCTTTGGGGAAATGCAGCAAAATATTATTCGGTTTCTTTTCAGAAGGATGAACCAATAGAATTCTATTGGTTAAGGACTAAGAAATCCAGCCAAACTTAAAACAGAATTACATTCTCCTTGTCTAGTTCCCAGCACAGATCCATCAAGATGACTAAAGCTGTCTCCTTCATATAACTGGATGCAAATCAAGGCTGAAATGAATGGGTATTCATCTTGATTAATGATCAGTTATCAAGATAAACTCCTAACCCGCTTTACAGGCTCCTTGATAAAGACCTCATCAGGGTTCTTCAGAAAAAAGGTAAAGAAATTGGACAGAAATAGATAGATGACAGACAGACAGACAGACAGACAGACAGACAGACAGACAGACAGACAGACAGACAAATATATAACAAAGTGAATCACTTTGAAGTTAAGGGAGAACCTTGACTCATTACTAAAACACAAGCTGCATTGAATGGATCTTGACTTTGAAAGTACCCTTTACTTCATATGGAGATGTGAAAGCATTCCAGACCTCCTTTTGTCAAATGAATTCAACTGAGTTTGTATTGTAAAATTTTAAAACATTTTTAATAAAGAATGCCAATTCTTAAATAAGATTACATATGGATGTCAATCTGAAAATTCATGAAAATTCATGAAGATATTTAGGATATCTATTTTTTTTGTGCATGCAATAGATACTTTTTGCCCAAGTGCCCCATTCTCCTAGGAAAACACAGCAAGAAACCAAAAATCTTGTTATAGTGAAACAACAGGTAGTCTTTTACTTACAACAGTTCATTTACAAAGTTCAAAGTTACAAAAAAGTTTTTTACAGTTACAACCTTTACATGATCATGTGATCAAAATTCAGATGCTTGGCAAGTGGTTCATACTTATGACCATTGCAGTGTTCCAGGGTCATGTGATCACATTTTGACAACCTTCCAACAAGCCAAGTCAATGGGAAAGGCAGTTTCACTTAACAACCGGATTGCTAACTGATCAACTGCAGTGATTCACTTAACAACTTGTGGCAAGAAAGGTTGTAAAATGGGACATAATTCACTTAACAAAAGCCTCACTTAACCACCACAAATTTTGGGCTCAGTTCTGGTCGTAAATCAAGGACTACCCTTATTGTGTTATTATTCTTTGGTCCAGTTTGCATGTTGGTAAAAACCCAAACTCACAAAGTAGTGATGGATTAAGTTACCAAAAGTATATTGTTCCCACCATACTATCCCAGGCTAAAAAAGGGAAAAATAATCTCTCAGCTGTGCTCTCCAGAGTATCCTCAAAAGGAAGAAACAGTTAGTTCAATAGTATTTCCTCCCCCAACAAATTTCTGCTACTGAAGGAGGGATTTAAAGAGATTTTTGCAATGAAAAGTCTTTCCATGGGTAAATAAAAGTGACTGTTGTGTAAGAACTGTTATTTGTATTATTTATAGACCAACATATCAAGTATGTTGTACCATAATGGACTGTTGACATAAGTACTACTGGGATGAAGCTTTTAATTTCCAGTAGTAAAGTTCAGGCTCCTTTGCTTTGTCTCTGTGCATACTTTTGGAAAAAAAAAAGAAATCTGTGTTTTCAGAGGCACGTTGTACTAAACGAGTTTTTAGCATTGTCAATAAGGCTGCTTGTTTTTCTATCTAATAGATCTCTTCTTTATAAAAATGTTTTTTCATGCAGAAATATTTGGGGGAAAATGATTGAATGAGTGTGTCACTCAGACAGAACTGCATCAATTCCTTCTGATAAATTCTTTGCTTGATTTTTTACATGGGAAGGAAATGCTTGCTTTGGGTCTTTGAGAAATATTAAAATGTTTGGGTCATTTAATTTTGACAGGAATTAAAGTTGCATCGCTTATGGGGTATCTAGAAAGATAATACTTTAGTGCTGAAAGATATTTAGAACTAATATAGTATTTAGAGCTAGTAGGGGACATCTACAGGTAGTCTTCGACTTACAACAGTTCATTTAGTAACCGTTCAAAGTTACAACAGCACTGAAAAATGTGACTTATGACCTTTTTCAGTTATGACCTTTCAGCATCCCCATGATCATGTGATCAAAATTCAGATGCTTGGCAACTGGTTCATGACCATTGCTATGGCAACTGGTTTATGACCGTTGCTATGTCCCAAGGTCATGTGATCCCCTTTTATGAACTTCTGACAAGCCAAGTCAATGGGAAAGCCAGATTCACTTAATTTACTAACTTATCAACTGCAGTGATTCACTTAACAACTGTGGCAAGAAAGATTATAAAATGGTGCAAAACTCACTTAACACATGTCTCACTTAACAACAGAAATGCTGGGCTCAATTGTGGTCATAAGTCAAAAACTATCTATATTGTCGAATTTCACAAAAATCTTTCCCCTCAAAACAGCTGTAAGGAGCATCAATTTTCTCTGGAATACTAGTGTTGATACACATGGTTTTCATATCCCCTCCTGTTTCTCAAGTCTAAAAACCATCATGGTCCATGATGGCATGGAGAATATATTCTGACAAGTAAAGTGCCATTCTTAACTTACCCTCCAAACTAAGTTAAACATACTTTAAATGGCTTGTTCCTCCCCGTAATGATATAAAAGGGGATGGGGTCCAATCAAATAGAACACTCATTTAAAAATAGCAATATTATATGGTTGGTTGAAAACCTTTTGTTATCTAGGGCAAAGAGGTAGCAATCTACCTATGCCTTGTTCAGATCCAGCTAAATATTTATACAATACTCACAACAGATAAGTCTTCTCAGTCATACAGACGATTGAAAAGTATATTTGTGGACAGCATAGTCATCAACTACAGCTCTCTCTTTCCATATAATTTTATCACCTGACTCCTGCATGCTTCTATTGCAACAGGCTCATTCTGCCTACTGGTAGGGCCTATTCTGAATACGGAGGGCTTACATCTTAGAAATAAATGTGCTACTTTCTTTTTTGCCAACAGACATATATGTCTGCTGGCAAATAAGTTTTCTAAGTTTTCATAAGACCCTTTCTAAGAATCATATGGAAATGGAAGGTGAGTCAAGCTCTTAGCAGTTTCAAAGCTGGCAATCATGGGAATTTAACTGCTACCCTTCCACCCTTTATTTTTGAACCAAAACTGGCATTTGCGGATGGTATCTCTCAGAGGACAGATTTGGCCCAGAGACTGTCAGTTTATAGTTTCTGAAGAATTAAGCCTCCAAAACTGCATAGCAGAGATAATAATGTTAGGCAATTTAATATATTATATTTGGAATATTGAAAGCAGTTGTGCATTTCTGTGATGTTAGAAGGTTTGAAAATATATATAGACTATTTGTTAAAACCTGACAGGTGAAAATGAAAATGGATAAATAATGATTAAAAAAAAAAGATTACAAACACAGGCTGAGCTAATAGTCCTGGAAAAGCTCAGGAGATCTGACACAGAAAAATAAGATGCAGCAAAAGTACTACTTAAGCACATAGCTACTTAAAATAATTTGAATTATTGGGCTCTGAGCTTTGTACAATAAAACATCATACAATTTTAGAGAAGGTGATTATTGTTCCCATGTGAAGAATGGTTAGAGAAATCCTAATGATGTGATCTAGAGAAAAGAAGAGATCTAAAAATTGCTTCTCCAGTTTCTTTTGGGTGAAATAAGCATTGCTAACTGAAAGAAGGCCACTTCAGATATATCTCTAGCACCAATGTGGTTGTTGCAGACACCAATTATAAATGATAGAAACAGATTTTCTGAGAATCCAAAACCTAAACCTAACTATCTGGATTCAAAATCTGTGGCACTCTAAGGGCACTTCCCATAGTGTCCTTAATACCATATATGATTCATGGGTTTGTGACTGAATGAAATCCCAAATTCTAGTCTTTATAGAATATCATCACTGAAAACCAGTGAAGGCTTAAAACGTCCTTTAATCATGAGCTCTTTGGTGACATCTTGGTCAGTTTGATGTGAAGATAAAATAAAAGACAATTTGTGCACTAATCCACAAGCATCCTAGCATTTAGGAGGGAAATTATTTTATCTATTAATATATCTAAGCCAGTGGTGGGTTGCTACTGGTTCACCCCGGATCAGGCGAACTGGAGGTGGCAGTGGAGGGAGGCTCCACCCACCCGCCTGGACATCTCTGTGCATGCACAGAGCAAACTGGTAGCGAACAAAATTGAAACCCACTACTGATCTAACCCACCTTGTAATGTTAACAGTATGGCTTATTCTAACATAATAGTTCATTCTACAGTGAGATGGTTAACATTACATAGACACTGCTCACTGTGACTCAGTCTCCTAATGGTCAGGGAAGGCCAGCAGGATCATCTATAATGCTACTATTCTGGCTTTCTGATAGATAAAGTCACTTAGTTCAGCTCTGGTTTGGATTCTAACTGGGCAGTCCAGCTAAGGTGCTCAGGGCCTGGTCTTGTTATTTGATCTAAGTTTGATCTGATGACTACTAATAAAATGGCCAAGATTTTCTGTGCTCTCAGTTTGGTCACCTGTTCATTGGATCTGGCCACCTCCTGATTACGAAAGCAGCCAGGGAGTTGCTATGATTGGATCAATACTATGATGTTGGCCTCTTTGAGAGACAGGGTGGTACCTTCTCCCTTGAAGGAGACAGTATTGTAGCCTTTCTTGAACCCAACATTCCTAGTTAACTATAATCACATCTCCAACCTTCCCATTGTCAAGAAGTCAGTCTGTCTGTAGTTGGTGAGAAATCTGGAAGAAGTGGATTATCTAGACCTCTTAAGAATACTTAAGTTGCCTTCATTCTTGTCAGGAAAAGACACTTCAAATTTTTGCAGAAAAAAACCTATTGTCATTCCTGTTAGGTCCTTGTGAGGAAAAAAAGAACAGTTCTAGGTTGTTCTGACCTCACTTGTGCTGCTGCCTGAACTATTAGTGGAGTTTTGTTTTGGTTTCTTAAAAAAGAGAAAAAATTAAAACCCTCTTTTCTATCACAGCGATAATGAGTATGTTTATTCCAAAGGGAAGATCTCGCAACTAGTCCTCTATTCACCTAATCACTACTACTGGGTTTCCAATAATGTGTCTGGATTTCAAGCCATACAAGTGTTTAACTGTATAAGTTTAAAATTGTTCCAAAGCATCTGGATGAAATGGGCATAGCAGAGTAAATATTTAAATTCCTGATGATAAAAAATATCAGTGTAGAAATACTACTTTAGTTCAAAATTTTAAAGGGCAACTACTAGGTATGGTGGAGAAATGCAATTGCTTCTTTTGTTCTCTTGATACCAAACTACTCCACAAGCTGTCTTTATTATTCTCCAGAGAAGCCTTAAAGGGAAGTTCTGTGTATATAGAAAAAAATAAGACATATGTGCTTCTGTCCCTTTCTGTATATAAAAGCATATATTTTTGAGCTCAGCCAGGGAATACAGGCTCATTTTTAGTTTCTTGTTAAGTAAATATAACAACCAAATAAACTAAAATAATTGACGTTTAAACAGAAGATAAATACTGCTTCCCAACTTCCTCTTCGTAGAATTAGTGTTATCAGGCAGAAAGCACTGGTCCCCTTCCTACAAACTCTACAGGAAAAAGACTGCCCTCTCAGGAATGTAAACTTGGCATGCTTCTTGGTTGCCTTCTTTGGTTTCTCCTTTTCCCTCTTAACAAAAGGCCCACCCTATTCTTCCCATGTTAATGTCAAGGCTCTGTTTACATGATGATCTGTTTACATGATGCAGATGAATATTAAGGAAGGGAGAGCTCTTACAATGGCACAAATGCCATCTCCAGTAGCCTTTCCAGTTGGAGGTATAAGGGGAAGATCATTTGGAATGGGCCAAATTTTAGGAACTTAGAAGAATCTTCTTCAAATGTCACCCCAACCAGAAACTCACTGACCTAGTTTAGATGGAGTTGCAGAGCCTTGTTTTGTTGACCCAGACCTTCAGGCATGTATGCTTCAATTTATTTTCTTTCTTCTGTTGAAGAACTACAGTTGGCATCAATATATGACAGACTGTACATTCACGGAAAATCCTCAAGGTTTATGTTTTCTTGTTTACCTATCCTCAAGAACTGGGCTGTGGTGACTGCAACTTGAAAACTAGTTGCCATCTATATATCCTACAATATGTTACTTCATCCACATTAAACATTTTTTGTGTATGTCAGCTTATTTCAGGGATAACAGTAACACAATTTTTGGGGGGAGAAAGGGCCAGATTTGCTGTAGTTATGTTCTTTCAAAAAATAATAATAATAATCATATCTTCTGATGTGCTTGGAATTCAAGGAAATGAAAAAATGGCTTCCTTCTTTGCTATTTGTTATGAACTCTTCTCACAGTCATCCACCTCTTGTTTGAACTATTGTAATGCATTCTACATTGGGGCTGCCCTTGAAGAGTATCCGAAAGCTTCAGTTGGCTCAAAATGCACATGGTTTTGTGCAACTCCAAAGAGAGTGTCATCTCTTTTGCAGGACTTACACTTGTTGCTGATTTGCTTCCAGATGTTGACTATCACCTTTAAAGTGCTACATGGCTTATCTTCCCAATTATATCTACTGGTAAATCCTCACTTTAATGGACATCATTCAGCTTAAACAAATATTCTTTTGTAAAATCCATTAAAATCAGAGGCTTACTTTATTGTTATAAAGGGTAATATAATACTAAAGTTCTCAACTAGTCTTTTTTTTTTTTTTTTTTTGCCAATCCCCTGGTTTTTCATCATATAAAGGAAAAGGCATGAAGACATAAACCACTCTTGGTTTCTCTCCATTGGAGAAGAAAATGTTCATGGAAATTTCCATATTGCACGACACTGATTCTTTCTCTCAGCAGGAGAATGCAATCTTTGGCACTCCAGATGTCAATGAACTACAACTACTAGTAACAGCAGAGACCGGCAATCTCTGCATTTACACAGGCAATGCAGAGAAGAGGAACTTTGTTTGGGAGTTGTCTATCTGCTTCTTAAAATCACTTTTAATTATAGAGATGGGAATTTTGAAAGATAGGAGCAGATCCTATTTCTCAGCAACTTTATTAAAAACAGCCATCTTCTTTCTGTACAATAGCACTTAAATCAAAAATAGGCCACCACATTGTGACACATTCAAGGCTATTTTTTTAAAAAAAAGATTTGTAATTTGTAAATAATTTGTGTTGAGTACACAACACAAAAGATATCGGCAGTAACAGCGCACTCCCACTTGCTCTTTACTGATTGGTTCCATGTCTCTGAGATTCCATGACTTCATCCCTGTTCTATTTATTTTCAGCTCAGTTATGTTGTATGTCACACTGCTAAGAAACTCATTTGTGCCTTGAAATACTGTGGTTCTGCAGGCATAGCATTTGTTTCCATTTGAGGAAATCTTAGCTTTATATGAACTTCCTAGTTCTTTGGTTACAACCATGGTAGCAAATCTTTCAAAGGGAATGGTGGCTTGGCAGCTTTTCAGCCCTGCCTCCTCGTATGATCTATTGAGACTTTTTCTGTGATCATACATATGAACACACAAGAAATGAGTGTGTTTGTGCTTCATGTGCAGGTAATTTATTGTAGTCCCATTTTATATGATGTGGAGTTAAGGGGGATTGTTGCTGTAAGAGTTTTGGCAATTTGAGAGAGAGAGAGTATTTTTGCTTTTTGTTCTCAGCATATCTGAGTATATGGTGTAAACATAAATACATATTGTCTTCAAGTTGCTTCAGAGGGATTGGGAAATGGAAGTACCAACAGCATAGAAATCAGAATAAGTATCCAAAGTAAATACAGAATCAGAACATTTCTAGAAATTTTTATGTACCAGGGTAAGATTTTTTTTCCTGAAAAGAACTGAAGGATGAAGAGTGGGAATGAAATGCTATTTTAACACCCCTATTAAAACCTCTCTCTTCCTATCTTTCTCTTTCTCTGGAATATAGTGTGCATTATGTGTGACTTGTTTTTCTCTTAAAATATTGTAGTAAGTTTTAAGTTGCTCATCTCTCTTTCAGAGGAATAAATGGACTGCTGTCCATGCCACTGAATTCCCAATACACTGAGGTTCAGGCTGGCAAGATCTGGATAGGAAAAACAACCAATTCTTAATCTTCTCTCCTCTCCAATACATATTCCTATGTGCTTCCAAACATGTATTATTTTTCGGCTTCATTTTTACTGGTAGTTGGCAATGATATATCTGCAGCAACCTCCCCTGTGAATAGTGCTTTGTGACTGCCCTCTTCAAGTACTTCATGAAAGAGAAGTGATCCCACAGCCAACTTCCCTTACTGCAGTTTCTTCTGTATATGCTTGCCAAATTTTATCTGAAGTCATGAAAAACTGCCAGTTTCTTTTCTTTGTTTTTGTTTTAAAGGGAAAAGAAGGAGAGGAAGAGTGAAACGACAAGATAAAGGCCTTAATAACATAGAGAGATAGTAGGTGAAAATGTATTAAGAAGTTCCTTGTTTCTAATAATAAATATTTATCTCTAAGTGTATTCTTCATGGCATAACGAAAAGTTAGCAATTCAGATTTGTTATTGTTCAGCCAGATGCCAATCAGGAGCTGCAGGGAACAAATTCAAGTTGTCTCCAAAGAGGTTCTTCCTGTTAGCAGCTGAGCCTTCACCCTCACCATCCAGACTTCATGTACAAAGCCTCATCAAATGATTATCCCATCTCAGACTGGAGACAATTAAGACAAACAAACCCAGGAAGTGGCAGGGAGTTCCGAAATGAAAGGAAATCCATGGCAGAAGAAGAAAACTGAAGAGATTGCCCTGATCCGCAACCAAAGTCAACGATGGGTCACAGCGTGCCAAGTTTTTAAAATAAGCGTTGCTTGTTTTATAATACAAAACTGGCACCCACAGCTGGCAAGGCCTGCAGAGACGATTCAAATGCTAACATTCAGAATGATAAACAGTCTTCTCCCCACCTCAAAAAGAGTAAGAAAAAAAGTTCTGTGTTAGCAAGCAGAAACTAACAGCCAATGCGGTTGCTAAGAGACCCTGGACTTTAGCCAACACCAATGAAACGAACAGCTTTAATAATTCTTTTTTTTTTCAACCTCTGAAAGAAAAGTACCTGTAGATGACGCCATGTTGATGTAGAAACATGAGTGCCGATGTGACTTCTGCTGCATAGAAGCGGGAGCGAGGCTCGTCAAATTTGCGTGAACGTTGAATCTGAAACATTAGGTCTCCTCCATTGACATATTCCATGACGAAAAATAGGCGGTCCTAAAATTCACAAAAAATAGAGCCATTTCGTTGTTTTTTGCCTGGGTTTCACAAAGATGCTACTGTACATTCATGGCACATCAGGAAATTAGATCTCTGTCCAAAAATGGAAGAAACAGCCAACTACAGCTATCTGAACAAGAGGAGCAAATGCTTCCAATTTAAACTATGGGTACTTCAGCTAATGCAGAATGGCTTAAAAAAATTACAGATTTGTTTCTCAAATGAATACTTTTATTTTTTAAAGGAAAATATAATAGATGCATGAGGATCTTTTGCTTAAGTGCAGCATTTACTTCCATCACGACAAACCAATTTATGTGATATTCTACTTCATCTCATTTTATTTTATTTTATTTTTCTACTTTTTAGCATTATGAAATAACTCAAAGCCTCGTTTTGGCTGTGCCAATAAAATTTTGAATAGGGAGAAAATACAAAAGAAAAGAAAAAAGACTGCTCTTAGACAATTCTGGGTCAATGGATGGCACTGAATATTATAAAGTCACAGTTCCTTTTGACAAAGATATTTCCCTGGTTCTCTAAAGCAGGGATGGGGAAGTGGTGATTTTGTAGCTTGTGGACCACAGGTTATCAGCTTAAACTAGAACCAGCCAAACTTAATTATGGTTGAGTTTGAGGTGTATATCCTGTGATAAATTAATCACTGCTAGTTCCATATTATTCAGAGATCAATAGGAGATAATAAAAGAATTGGAAAAGGACAGAAAGGGGAAGCTGTTGACAAAAAGAATAAAGAAAGTTTAGGTCAAATTCCTATATTTTACAAAGACAAATGGGGTATATTTAATTCAGAAAACTGTTTGAGACGATGCATTCACACATTACAATTATATGTATATAAACACAACAAGAATTCTTTGGAATGGGGTGGGGGATAACAAATTTGAATAAGGTAAATCTTAGGAATGGGGAATCTGGGTCCCCACAGATGTTGCTAAATCACAGCTGCCAGCAACCCCAATCAAGCTGTCCAATGGCTGGAAATACTAGTTCAGGAACATCTAAAGGACCTTAATTCCTTATTCTATATTAGATCTAATGCTAAAAAAAGCAGTTCTCTGCTATACCATGTTCACCTACTGATATTTCTACAGCTGCAGTTTTTGACTTAATTTTAGTTCAGTTAGCTAGTTTTCACAGACATTTTCAGTGCTTGTATTTTATTGAATAATAAGACTAGGATGTTCAAAGTATACAATTATTTTAAAAGTTTGTTTTGCTTTGATTTTTTTTTTGTAGCACCTCTCCAAGTCCTATCAAGAAGTATTCAGTGTTCTGTATGGTTTCTCTCTGGTTGGTGACATGCAAATTGCTTAATATGCCCTGTTTATGCAACACAATGATAACACAAGTCAGCACTGAGCTAAAACAGAACCAATAGAGACCGGATTGTGGTAAGGATAGTGAGCTTTATGCTGGCCAACTCCAGACCAATAGATTTGGCAAGAGGAAAGGCCTAGTTTAGAGTCAGTTATGAAGGCTCTCAAGATCTCTTCATAGTCAAAACACTGAAGAGCCAGAGGGATAACTATATGGGGAAATAGTCTCAGGGTTTTAGAGTCTCAATCTTGCAGGGTTTTTTACTTCAATATGTAAGACAGAATTGTTCTGTTTTTCATATGTTCCCATCCCCCCCCAGTTTTTACAAGATCAATGCTTCCAGATGATTGGCTAAAGTTTAAACAAATAAACTGGATATCCTTTGACAGTAAAATAATTCTTGATTAGGAATATATAAGGGCTTTTGCATCCACTGAATTGGATGTGTTGCAATATCAGGGGAGATTACTGAGAATGGATGGACTAGTCACTAGGGAAACAAAGAACTGTCTGTGTACAGTTCATTCTTATTTAATTAATTAATTAATTAATTAATTAATTAATTAATTTATAGACCACCCTTCTCCCGAAGGACTCAGGGCGGTGTACAGCCAAAGTAAAAAACATAAATACAAACATTAAAAGCAATTTAAAAAGATATATATAAATTTGGCCCCAAAGTTAAAAAACAGTAACAAAACATTTAAAAAGCATTAAGCCAGCCCGGCTTGCTGAAAAAGGAAGGTCTTCAGGGCACGGCGGAAGGCACTCTTAATCATCTTAATCATAATTTTCACGTCATTTTTGTAATGAGATTTCTTCTCTAAAATTTGGCTGACTCAGCCCTTCCTCAGAACCCGTACTTCTGCCCAATTTTAAATTTTTCTTCTCAAAGGGTCCCTTCCCTCCATGCTCTTTTATATTCATTTTCTAGTTTCCAACTATTCTAAACAAAACTGTAATTTTTGAATTTATCAAAAGCAAGTTGGTTCCTCCACCTCTAAGTTCTATTTGCCTGTTTTACTTTCTTGATGCCATATGCCACACATCACATTTGAATAATGTATGACCCTCATGCTGAATGCAGTCAACTTCACATTCAATAAGATTTTCTTCCCTTCTATCTGCTGGGGACTGCCAAAATAAAAATAACTGACAGGTTGTTATCCTTATGACAGCCTCAGATAGGTTTTCCTAGAAAGTTATGTTTTTTTAAAAATTGCAGTTTATATTCTACTTTACCATTCCTAAAGTTGATTTCTTATAAAAAGCTAAATTCTTTTCTTATTTATGTTTGGAGGAAAAATTAACTCTTGCAATTAAAAAGAGACAGATTTATGCCTTTAAAATTTTTTTAGACATATTTGCTTTCTTTACATAGAACATATCCTCAAGAAACAAAAAAAGTGTAAACTTCCCAGAACTTTTTTGGGTGTATGGTTCTGGGCAAAACATGCTACTTAATACATATCTCATGAAGAGTTAATAAGGAAACACACACATCAATGTAAATAATACTATAATATATAAATGACTGTGAAACAGACATTGTTAATTGTGCAAGCAAACAGGAACAGAAAGGACTGAATAGAAGAAGGAAATTGAATCACAACTATGTCAGCCTTCAACCAGCATGAAATAAAGTACTTGAAACACCACACTACTCCCTTCTCCCAATACACCATTCTGAACACAAACTTTTGGGATTATAGTAAACTATAAAAATTTTAATAAATGAATAAGCATGGAACTGACATTCATTTTGCAAGCCTGGATTTTTGGAGCTTATAGTTATTGGAGTTTATGCACATGTATTTTAGTGTACAAATTCCAAATTGAAGAATGGTCGAAGGGGGTGATTCCTCTCTCCTACCCCACTTCAAAAATTCTTAATGTTGCGCAATTATTGGCACACTGGCTGCTGTGAAATCTCTTTGTGATCCTTGATTTGCCTTAAAAAGGATTTACTAACCTCTCAACTCACTATATAGTCCATTATTTCTTAAGTGCACCGAACTGTCCAGCAGAAGAAAGAAATGATGGCTTTAGTGCTTAGCTCCACCCCTTTATCAGCCCTTTGACAGACTTAATCAAAGGGAGATCTGTGAGTATTCCTACTGTGAGATAAAACAAACCTATTTATGGCAGGATAAATCACTGTATGCATATCTTGGGGAGCAGCTGAGCTACTAAATCTTACCCTGGGAGAATTAACATTTCTCCCACTGTTTCTTTGAATTGTGCCAGAACTAAACATGCATTGCTCCAATGGTTATTGTGGTAGGGCATTTAAGTATTCTATGAAGAGCAGTTTTTATGAGTGCATTACCCTCCTCTGTACATCTCAATCATTGGATCTCCTTTGAACCCCAACTTCATCTTCACATCCATGAGAAAGTGTTGAGTACATTATCTTTGTTACCAGAACTACCCAAATGTAAACCATGAAGAACAAGTTTGGGAACTCCTCATGAGAACTTGTGAGTGATGACCACAGCTTCCTGTGAGGAGAAATAAATCCTCAAACCACTTGTTGTGTGTATCTAAAAATGACCACTGAGCATTTAATGTTTACATACGGAAAGATAGTATCAGTGGGGAAATGAAACTTCATGTAAATTCCAGACAAAAGGTAATGTCTTTGATGTATTGTGTTCGGCCTGAGAAAATCTGCATAAAGAACTTTCCCTCTCACTGGGTTCTAGCAGAAATCAATTCATCTTTTCTTCGGCTTGTTTGTTTTTTCACTTTTCAATGTAATGATTACAACTGGACAAAGATACTAAATAGCAGGCCAAAACATGAATTGAGAAAAGCAAGAGGGGCAATCCTCCCTTGCTTTCAGTTCAACACTGAACATTAGGCAGCCTGTCAGGTAGCCAAAGATAGCTTAATTGGCTGAAATATCACAAAGCAGAAACAAACCACGCAATACATTTTCCATTTTCAAATCTCAGACATGTGTCCGTGCTATGTGTCAGGCAAGCAAGGGGTGTCAACGCAGGTTCTAAATTTCAGGAGCTACACTTGTACACGATTCAAACACCCAAATCAGGAAAAGCTTCACATACACACCCCTCAATCACTAGAATCCACAACTGATAAGACTTATCAGTATTTTCCAAGTGGTATTTTTCTTTTTATATATTTCTCATATAAATGGGTGTGAAGATTTTTTTCCCCTCCAATTCCAAGAAGGGTTTGCTTTGTCAATAGATCCCTTTTTTCTTCCTTCTTGGAAACCTAATAAGTTATGTTTCTCCTCCAAATGCTAAAATTGTTCAAGAAATGTTCTAAATTGTTCATGAAATAGAAGTATGTCTCAAGTCTGAATAATGGGAGCTCCTGGCAAACAGAATCCACACACTGGCTATGTAACAGGAGTCCAAACTAAGGCTGTGCTGAATTATCACCCTTGTCTGTGGAAATGGAGAAAATATTCAGTGACTTTTAAGAATGGATCCATTCTAAGAATTTCAGGTGTTACTTCAAATGATTTGTTAAATACTGAGGCAAACCATCATTTCTTCAAAACAGATCCTGGGAGAAATGCTACTGTATAATCTACTCCATTGACCTGCTCTATCCTCGCAATGCTACCAGGATCTTCAGGATAGCCAAACAGGAGAGGAGAGGGGAGAGGAGGGGAGGGGACAAGAGGAGAGGAGAGGAGAGGAGAGGAGAGGAGAGGAGAGGAGAGGAGAGGAGAGGAGAAAATCACAAGTCCTTAATATTCTTTGGAATCTGAAATTGCTTAGGTTGAGGCAACAGGCAGCTTTCCTGTACTGTTCTAGGTAAAATCCTATTGGTTCTTTGAATCACCTGATCCACGAGTAGATGACTGCAATACTGTCCTCTCACCAGTTGTGCTGAAATTGCTGCCATATAGCCGACAGCACCACAGATGCCCAATTCCTTCCTCTGGCATACAATGATCTGTCTTATAGGACACAACATAGACTCTTCTCTAACTGTACAAAGTCCAGTTTGCTCAAGGAATCCAAAAATCACAACTGAAACTCCTGTGTACATGTTTGATTTTATAAGATACTCGATTCAAAATTAGAAGGTTATGGTGTTCTTTATCAACTGACATAAAAATTATGTGTATGTAATTCTAATTTAAGCGAGAGCTCAAACAGCTTTAATGTTTAATGTTGTTGAAAATTAGAGAAATTGTGTTGTAGTCTGTTAATAAATCAACTGCTTATTTAGGCTCTGCATAGTTTCATGATAAAGCACAACTTTCTGAATAGTTAAAGTGCTGCACTGTTTTTGACAGGTATGGCTGTTTTGGAATGATTCACTTTTTCTTTGCCAACTGAATGCTTAAATGTATATATTTAATCCACATTACTAGCATGCTGCTTGACTGAATTCTGGAAAAACAAAATGGAGACAGATCACTGTAAATGACACCTGTAGTCAATATGTGCAAGATGTACACTATATTCACAGTGGAGGCAGCAACTCTGTACATGCGCTTTATTCCTATGAAATCAGGTTTTGGTTGCCATTGAATCTGACTCATACTATAACCTTGGCTTGGCATGGCAAGGATTTAGGGGAAGTGAAGCATCTCCTCCCAAGTTGTTCTTATGTGACTAGTCCCATAGGTTTGCAAATTTGAAGGGGAAGGCTAAGCTTTTCTCTTGGCCTTTGGACAGTATGCTGCACACCCAAAAAGAAGTAGGGTTAGAAAAGAAAACTACCTGGCACCAAACTAGCATTAAGTTTTGATGTTATTTGATTTAATTCAAGTTGAATTAAAATTGAAATGACATTAAATTAAGTACAGTCAATATGATAATACCTATCTTCTGACACATCAACAATTGTAAATGACTGGCAAATTTTAGAGACTCCCACCCAAGGCTTTAGGGGCCTGCAAGTAGGCTTTCACCTTTTTGAACTATCCAGAAAACCCAGAGTTAATAGCCTTTTTTGAGCCAGATGTTCATCTATTAAGATAACCTCTTGTTTTGCAAAACATAGTGGCTCAAAAACCTATGCATAAGATACTGAATGCATGAGATCATATATTCCTAGTGGCTTCTGCTAAGTAGTTAGATAATATCAGCAAAGGTATTGCTAGGTTTAAGACAGGTTAAATCCAGGATAATACCATCCTATGTTGCTCTTATTATTTCTTTTATTTTTCACTAAACATAAAGATGGAAAGTGGCTCTCTTCAAATATTTATTGCATGTGGTGGCCAAGCCCCAAAATTGGTAACTTCTACAGATGAAGCAAATCCTTATTCCCTTTTGGAGTTAGGTACAGCAATTTAAAGGAAAGAACTACTCATTACGTGGATTGAGTCAATATGTACAAACCACTGCTTTATTGCTCTATATTAGAATCTCAGTGTTATAATCTGACAAACAGTGATATTTACTTCAGGTTAATATATCTCAAGCATACTATGGAACAGCAACAGCAAGAAAACTTTTTTGCCATCTTGTGATAGTGCTTCTGTTGCCTTTGGATAAACTGTATACAACACAAGGGCATCAGGTATGCCTCTGATTTGAGAAATTCCTCTGGGATGTATACTTAGCATTTAAAAAGATCAATGGCTTAGTACGGTATTATATACCCTATCAACTCTCATTAATCTGAGCAAATTACAGACAGCAATGGGAAAGTTACTTCCTAAAGTTTCATCCACAACATTAGCATTGATCTTAACAGAATAACATAATTGGAAGGGACCTTGGAAGTCTTCTAGTCCAACCCCCTGCTCAGACAGGAAACCCTATACCATTTCAGAAGAATGGTTGTCCAAGCTCTTCTTGAAAGCTTCCAGTGTTGGAGCATTTACAACTTCTGGGTGCAAATTGTTCTACTGATTAATTGTTCTAACTGTCAGGAAATTTTTCCTTAGCTCCTTTATTAGTTTCCATCCATTGCTTCTTGTCCTGTTTTCAGGTGCTTTGAAGAATAGTTTGACTCCCTCTTCTTTGTGGCAACCCCTGAGTTATTGGAACACTGCTATCATGTCCCCCTACTCCTTCTTTTCATTAAACTAGACCTATCCAATTCCAGCAACCATTCTTTATATCGTTTAGTCTCCAATCATCTTTGTTGTTCTTCTCTGTACTGTTTCTAGAGTCTCAACATCTTTTTACATTGTGGTGACCAAAAGTGGAAGTAGTATTCTAAATGTGGTCTTACCAAGGCATTATAGTGTAGTATGTTGAACTGATTAGCAAGAATCCTGATTGACTACATTGCATGGAAATATTTTATATCCTTCATCACGTTTGTTTACCTTAAGAAGCTCAAATGCTTCACACTCAGAAGCAGGGGTGAAATTCAGCAGGTTCTGACAGGTTCCGGAGAACCGGTAGCGGAAATTTTGAGCAGTTCGGAGAACCGGTAGTGGAAATTTTGAGTAGTTTGGAGAACTGGCAAATACCACCTCTGGCTGGCCCCAGAGTGGGGTGGGAATGGAGATTTTGCAATATCCTTCTCCTAGGAGTGGGGAGGGAATGCGGATTTTGGAGTATCCTTCCCCTGCCACCCCCACCAAGCCACCCCCACCAAGCCACACCATCCCCACCAAGCCACACCCACAGAACTGGTAGTAAAAAAAATTGAATTCCACCACTGCTCAGAAGGCCTCACAAAGGAGAGAACAGAATCATACATATACATGCGTGTAACAGAACCTTAGCAGTTTATAAGAAAAAAAACTAACTCTGGAAGGGAAAGACTGAATGAAGAGATTCTGGGTACAGAGGTGGGTTATGCAACTCCTTCTCCTTATTGTTTCTCTAATCCAAATCTCCATTTAGTGCCTGTTTCTCGTTAGTGATATGGGAGGCTGCCCCATTTCTATAACAACTTATGTAATATGTAGCTCAGCTTTGTAAACAAGCTTCCAGAGCATTGCTACCAAAAGCAGAACTCATCTCCATCCCCCTTCTATGACTATGTGAAGTGGTTCAGCAGTTCCCATGTACTTATGTGCAAAGGTCAGCCAGTGACAACAGTAGGCTCCAGCTTCACAGCACAGCAAGAGACATCTAAAAGGACTATGATCATCTTGAATGGAAAATTTCAAAAAGAGTCTTGCCGGGTCACAAACTTTGGCCTATCTCTAAGCAGTGGATTATTTTCATGATTTATATGAACACAGTGTTCTGAGTAACTTAAAATTCATTAAATTTCCATAAAGGCAGATTTTTCTTAATGACCAGATACATTCTGCTGGGACAAAAAGTTAGCCTAAAAGAAATGGCTGGAATGTACAAGGGCTGAAACCATACATGATTTACTACAGAATATTAATAGCATAATTGGCTTTGCTCAAGAGGTCTGCAGCCGAGATCTCATTGATTTCCTATTCACGAATTACAGAATAGTGTTAAGGCTTCAATATCACTATACTTCCATGCTGGATCTGTTGTATTTTTTAGACAGTTATTGGTTAGAGTTTCTTTTGAAAAAATAATAAAACTCCAAACAATGAATTGAAACTTCATTGTGTTTTTCTGCCCCAGAGCTTTTATGGCTTTTGTTGTTTATGTTTATTTTTTAAAGTATTCATTGTTTCAGTATGGATCTATCAGTTAGAATGCAAAGGTACACTTAGCCAAGCTTTGTGGAATAAAACCATTTAGTAGATTTCAAGACAGAATCATTTACCAAGGGACCTGTAAGGTAAAAAAAATTCAGACTGATGCAAACTGAGCCTAAATTCTAAATGCTGGTCATGTAAATATTTAAAAATTGTTGTTCATATTATTTTGCATGATGCCATTCTGTGCTTGGAACTGAAAAACCTAAAAGTGAAAAGTAATTTACATTCTTAAGCAAGCAGCATATGGGCAGCCAAGAACAAAATATTGCATTATAGAGTATTCCTAGAAAGTCTGCAGCCCATATAACATTTTCCAGGACATTGCATTTGGTGCCATCTTTCCTTGCTCCATCTGTTCCATTCTCTTTACTAGATACTGAGCTGTCTATAACCAATTTAATATGCTCAGTATACTAAGTGACTTTTGCAGGGAAAGATGATTCCAAAAAAGCATAGTTGTAATTTCTGAAGCTTGTTGAGGTGCCCATCCTCTCTTGTGTGTGGATGGTGTGTTTCTGACTCCATAAAGGTTACCACTTGGAAAACTGAACTGCAATTCCTACACCTAATGAGAGACTACTTACCAAGTTTTGATTAAGAGACAAAATTAGATTCATGGGGAAACTAATCTTCTACCTTTCCCTACCCCCAACAACTTTGTGTATATGTGTGTGTGTGTGTGTGTGTGTGTTTAAAAAACTTGGCTTTAGTATAATCTTCTGGACACAGAAGGAGCTAATTGCTTTCATTCCAAAAAGTTTATAAGTGCTGATTAGGATCAAATAATATAAAAACCATTATGTTTCAGTTCCCTAAATAACTGAACTAAGAGGGCACTATAAGATGGACTTAATAAAGCAAGATTTACAATCTAAATAACTTCATAATACTCAGACTCATTCTCCAAACCGGAAGTCTACTTCAAGCTCAATATAGTTCATATTTTATGTCGTGGAAGTTATTTTTTTCTCTTCATCGTCTACAGTAGATAGGAAAAAAATAAACTTGAAATCAATTCACACAACCTCAAATGCCTCTTAGACAACCAGTTCCGCTCTCTCATCAGGTAGGCTTTTGAAAAGTCTAGCCAAAGAAAACATGTCCCTATGTCTATGCTGAGCGAGAATAAAACAATAAAAAATTATTTCAGCTGTTGCAGTTCAGGAAGGAAAACAAAAACATTACACAGGAGCAAAAAGAAAAAACATATTCCTGGCTTTCAGACTCCTTGTTTTCTTTTGTAAATGATTGTCCAGCTCTTAATATAGGAACCAGGCCAAAGTTAAAAGTATGTCTTTAGAAAGAACAAAACAAATAAAGCCAACAAAATAAACAAAACAGACCAAGTTTGGTTTTGAATCTAAATCCAGTCTGCAATGCTCTGGATCTTTAGATCAGACAAATATGTTATATGCAGCATGCATTAATTGGCATCTTTACCTTCAAAACGAAACTGCTCCTCTACAGGAGTCCAATGAGATATTCCTGCTTTCTTCCCATATATTCTATTCCGTCCTCCCCATTCCTAGTATTCATTTCTTTTCCAAATGAGACACAATAAAAAAAAGAATGACGCCTAAACTATCAGCTTTTGTATTTGCAAGAACATGTGTGAATCTGTCTTCAGCTATAAATTTCCCCCCCCAAAGAAATGTTGATGCTCAATATTACTCAAACTCTAAGCACGTTTTTCTGCTTGAAAATAAATAAATATTCAGTCAAAACGTGCTTCTTCCAAATAGTTCATCCACATAGAATAAAGATAGGATGATTCTAGGGAATAATTTTATCCCCAATGAAAAAAGCAATTGAAAGGCATCTTTTTAATTAAAACTCTGAAGTCTACCACTCAACTGCAATAACTGCATACTGACATAAAATCAACCAAAAAAACTTGCAAGCCAATCTCTCTGCAAAAGACTCAAGGACCAGATTCTGGATGGGAAAAGACAGTTGCCATTATAGTCTAATGCTGCCCATCACACTGTATACAACTTGCATGTTTCTAGTAGCACCAGATTAACCATTGTGGGAAACAGAGTTTTATTCTCAGGATTCTTTCTAGATCAGCTGACTCTCTGGATTTATTTAGAAAAGAAGCACAATTCCTGCTTTCTCTTCTTTCAAATTAATGAATCACCATAAAACATTTATAAAATTAGTTCACATGAGTTTGGGAAGATGTATGAGATAAAACTTTAGAGGTGTTACAAAAATGATGAATCATAATGCCTGGAATTTTGGGAGATGGGAGGAGAAGAAGAAGAGGATGTAGCACTTCAATGTTAAAGAGAAAAAAAAGAATGAAAGCCAATATGCAGGCACAATCTTCATTTTCAAGTTTAAAAGGCATTGCTGTAAATATCTAGGGAAACATTACAAAGGCGGCGCCAATGTAGGAAAGCATGGTTAACCTTGACCAGAAGGAAAGGGCGAATTTCAACAATAAGCATTTTCCTTTTTTTAAACAGCTGGTTTCTTGAACTTCACTTAAGCAGAGGAAATACTGAATGGTTCTAACATGCTGTTACAAAGACTTTTGTTAATTCCCCCTCCCCACTTTTTAAAATGTGGCTATAACAGAGGATGATGGTAAGAAGATGTATATATTCTCACAAAACATCCTTTGTAAACATGAATACTTTATGCATTTTTAAAGACCGGTAAGGCAGTCTTTTTAAAAATCTGTACTGCAATGATCATCAAGGAATTTTACCAATCTCCAAAACAAATACTTCAAAATACGCCATCCTCAGACTTTTCAGGAAGAGTTAGAAGTCACATTAACAAACATATGGTCCAAACTAAAGAAACGTGTGTGTGCATGTTCATGTAGGTCTGTACTATTCTGTTTTGTTTCATCAGTATGTTTCATCACAGAATAATATCTTACATCTTCCTCAGTAAACTCCTACTCAAGATGAGGGATATCTTCAGTGTCAAAAATATCACAATACCACTAAAAACCAGTGAGAGATTTGATCACACCATCATGACTACCATCTTAATTTATTTTTAACCACCACACTTAACATAAATGAGAATCTACTGCATTTGAATTATTGGAAATTAGCAACCAGCATTGACATTCATATAAGGAAGTAAGTGAGCTTTCTTGGAAAAAGTATCAGAGAGTGAGAAAGTGTCACTCTTAACAAAAACAACATAACTATGCATTTCTTGGGAGAAAAGGAGAACTTTGGCCAAATACTGTGATATTTATTTTGAATGACTGCCCACATGCCGTTTGCTAAACAAGTGGCAAGGGAAAACAGGGTGTGTTGGATGGTTGCATATCAACCACTATACCTTTTGTTCAAAAGTGCAATCTGATGTGAGGCATTAAAAGGAATATTTTAAAAGACCACAAGAGTTTTTAAAAGGAAAACTTCACTTGTTTTTTGATGATGTAGATCCTGTAACTCTGCTGGCAACTAAATAGGATCTTAGTTCCCACACAAAAGCTTATTGATGAGGAAAATGTCTAAAGGACATTTAAGTGCAGTTCAAACATCCATGCGTGGTTTCACATGGCATAAGTGCAAACCTCAGATGTTTTAGAAAAGGCCAGCCTATTTACTCATCTACTGTAGACCTGCAACAAACATGTGACACAAGCATGGCAGAATCCCTTCATAAGAACTCTACTCTCTCACCCCCTCTATTTCATTTCTGGTGTATTTGGGTATTAATTGTCTCCCCAGGTGAAAAAGAAGTTACTGTATTTTTCAGAGTATAAGACGCACCTTAGTTTTTGGGGAGGAAAATAAGAAAAAAGCTGATTGGCAGGTGGATCGGCCTCCCAGAATACCCCCAATCAGCTGTTCCCAAGCTCTGTTGGGGGGCTTCTTTTCTGAAGCTTCATTTTTGATGCTTTTTTTCTGCCTCTGAAACCTCCATTTGAGAAGCTGGGCAGGGCCACATTCGGAGTATAAGACGCACCCAGATTTTCACCCTCTTTTTGGGGGGAAAAAGGTGCATCTTATACAACAAAAAATACGGTAGGCTCCCTCAGACTTCTGGAATCTGAATGGCCAGAACAGAAGAATTATCCATTCTTTAGCAGGAACTCAACTTTGGGGGGGAAATAATAATGGGGAAAAAACACAACAGAGTAAGCACTTAGAAAATAAGATGAACAAGTAACAGGAGTCTTAGATCTACATGCCAAAACTAGTAGCCACTCATCAGTTAAAAACACACACACACACACAAAACAATAGTAGTAAGAGAGAAAATGTAGGCAAAAGCTGAACTACACAACTGACTAAAAGCAGCACTGAAAAGAGACAAAACATCCTTGCTGGTTCTGCCTATCCCTTATCCCTGAAAATTTTACCATGCTGGTTTCAAGTTGTCTTAGAGTTTTTGGAGTTAGCACCTACATCACCAGACCCAGTTGGAAATCTGCTTCTATGTGCCATTCTGAAGAGCTGCAGCCAAGATGTTTAGAGAAAAAGGAAACTTCGAATAGCCATTCTCAGTTTGAGTAATACCCATCCTGAAGAGTTACTGATTGCAATTCAAAAATATAGTGTTTAATAATAATCTTAAACTATTTAATAAATGTCAAATCCATCCTTTCTATGAAAGTAAATATAAATTTTAGATTTAAAAATATGAGCCTGGTGAAATATACACTTCTAACAATTCTGAACTATAGTTTACAAAAATACAAATGAAATGTAGATATTGGGAGACATAAGCCTGAAATTACATGCAAAAAAGTAGATACATATATTGTATGCTCAGGTATGTGTAGGACCTATTTCTAACAGAAATCCATCTAGTTCATTTATCCCATATAAGGATAATAAGAATAGCCCTTCTGATATGGGACTAGACAAGATGCTTTGTGGGCATGCCCCAGACTATGGAACAGTTTGTTTTCAGATATTCATTTTTTAAAATTATTTTTTGATGGGCAGTTTATCTCTGGAGGGCAGCTTACCTCCAGAGATTTACCATATTTTTGAAAAGCAGTTAAGACAGCTTTTCACTGACCAAAAGCTTGGGACGCTGCTTTCTGTATATTGATTTCGAAGGGGAGAGTTTTGGAATTTTCAAGCACTTTTTTCAGCTTTTTGTAAACCACCAAGAATTCTTCTGAGGTGGGCAGTATACAAATACCACAAATAAACAAACAAATCTCCAAACTCTGGAAAGCAATACTTTTAACAATAACATTCAGGGATTTCTGTTCATATTTAAAGAAAGAACCAAGTTAATTTCTACCTGCTGCCAAATTCTACCAAACAATTACAGAAAGGGAAAAACAAACACTGGTTGTGCAAACTTATTCATCATGCTGTCTGACTCCAGGTCAATGATGGAAATTTCTGTTTATTTTACTGAAGTATATTGATGTTTCTGGAAATGGGATATCTATGACTTCCCGCTGGACACATTATTATGTTACCAGTTTGAAGGTCACTGGTTTTCAGCACTTTTTATATGGACAAAAAAATCAAATTAGATAAAACTCCTCAAAGAAGTTATTTTGACTATCATTTAGAAAGGAAGCTTCAAAGAACTGATGTTAAACTTTCTGAAAACTATTGTCATCCTCATCCTCATAATTATAGACAGTTCCTCAGCTGCCAAATGTAAGTAATACTGTACAATCTATTTCATATCGTTGTTGGAATATTACATTTATAATGTATTTTGAATCAGGTATGGTTTTAATTGAAATGATCTTCCTTGTTAAAGAAAAAGGTCATATTTAGATAAATTTGGAGAAGACAGGAATATTAGTGGCTATTACTCTTATTAACCATACACCACTTGGAAGCAATTATTTGTCCTTATATGCTGCTTGTGAGTTTCCTAACTGTCTCAGTTTGACTATTGTGCAACATGGGGTGCTAGATTAGATGGATATTTGATCTGATCAACAGGGCCGTTTCTTACAGTCTGTATAAGGCACAAAGAATCCTACAAAAAAGGTGTTATTTCTTGCAGGGAACTCTCCTACCTACCTCTCTTTAAAATAAAAAGAAGACTGACACCTTTAAACAGTCACACAATTTACTTGTATTAAATATTTATAAAATTGCAGCTAACCTTGCCTGATAATTATTAAATGGTTGGAGGAAAAATGTTTCATACCACTTGGAAGATGATTGACCAGAAAGAAAGCTGAATAATAATATTATGTATTAGGTAGGTATCAAGCACTAGGTATCTATTTTTTGCAAGGGAGTCATGATTATTTTGGCCATAGAAATTAAAGTCCTATTATTATGTGAGACTTATAAAATTACTGAAATCAGTATATATTCTCTCCACAAGGAAAATATATACAAAAAAATATGCCTATTCTGCTGAGAATGTAGAATTCCTCATCTTCTTAGAGTCGATTTATAGATTTACGAAGCCTTGTCAGACATACTGTAAGTAGCAAATGTAAAATTATTTATTTAAAAAAAATTAAACTTGAACTATGCGATCCAAAGTCTCCATTTACCTTGCTCAAGGGAAGAAGAAGAAAGCAGGAGTGAGACAGGCTATCCCTGCAAATGGCAGAATATGCATGCACAACATGGTAGATGTAGCATTTTTTCATGGGAGAACACTGTGGCCGAGCATTTTGCTAGATAAAAATCATGGTTATTATTTCTTCCCTGTTGCTGCCTGCCTCTAGGATACAGAGTAATCAGTCATCGTGAACAGGAAGACATGAATATCAGCTGACAAAATCCATTCTTTATACTCTACCTTTAAAAAATTGCTATGAATGCAGCTGGCTGCTTTCAATTTAAACCTTTTTTTTGCTATTAGTCTCTTACACAAGTTCATGAATAGAATAGAAGAGAATTCTTTATTGGCCAAGTGTGATTGGACACACAAGAAATCTGTCTTGGTGCATAATATACGCTCTCAGTGTACATAAAAGAAAATAGGGACCAAATAAGCAATCAAATCATATTAGGAAACAGTCAATATAAATCGTAAGGATACCAGCACAAGGTTACAGTCATACAGTCATAAGTGGGAGGAGATGGATGATAGGAACAATGAGAAGATTAATAGTAATGCAGACTTAATAACTAGTTTGACAGTGTTGAGGGAATTATTTGTTTAGCAGAGTGATGGCATTCGGGAAAAAACTGTTCTTGTGTCTAGTTGTTCTGGTGTGCAGTGCTCTATATTGTCGTTTTGAGGGTAGGAGATGAAACAATTTATGTCCAGGATGTGAGGGGTCTGTAAATATTTTCTCAGCCCTCTTTTTGACTCGTGCAGTATACAGGTCCTCAATGGAAGGCAGGTTGACTGTTTTTTCTGCAGTTCTAATTATCTTCTGAAGTCTGTGTCTATCTTGTTGGGTTGAAGAACCAAACCAGACAGTTATAGAGGTGCAGATGACAGACTCAATAATTCCTCTGTAGAACTGAATCAGCAGCTCCTTGGGCAGTTTGAGCTTTCAGAGTTGGTGTAGAAAGAACATTCTTTGTTGTGCTTTTTTGATGATGTTTTTGATGTTGATGTCCATTTTAGATGTTGAGATATGATAGAACCTAGAAATTTGAAGGTCTCTACTGTTGATACTATGTTGGCTAGTATTGTAAGAGGTGGTAGTATGGGAGGGTTTCCCCTAAACTCCACCACCATTTCTATGGTTTTGAGTGTGTTCAGTTCCAGATTGTTCTGGTCGAACCACGGGGCTAGTTGTTCAACCTCCCATCTATACATGGCTTAGGCCCGGGGAACTTGCAGGACCATCTTCTGCCATCCTCCCATTATCCTGTGCGCTCTCACAGAGCGGGCCTTCTCAGGGTGCCGTCAGTCAGACAATGTCGGCTGGCGGCCCCCAGGGGGACAGCGTTCTCTGTGGGAGCGCCGACCCTCTGGAATGGTTTGCCCACCGGGCTTAGGAGAGCCCCCGACCTCCTCTCCTTCCGCCACGAACTGAAGACGTGGCTTTTTCATCAAATGGGCTGACCCGTTGAGGGGTTTTTTTACATTGTAATAATTTTAATTAATTTTAATTGGATTTTAATTTATATTTAATTCATATTGTTGAATTTTTATCTTGTAAGCCGCCCTGAGTCCTTTGGGAGAAGGGCGGCATATAAATTGCAATAAAATAAAATAAATAAAATAAATATATGCAGATTCATCATTGTCTCGAATGAGACTGATCACTGTTGTGTCATCTGCAAACTTCAGTAGTTTAACAGATGGATCGTTTGAGATGCAGTCATTGGTATAGAGAGAGAAGCGGAGAGAGCACACAGCCTTGTGCTAATATGTACAGGTATCTGATGTGATTCTGCTTAGCTTCACCTGCTGCTTCCTGTCTGTTAGGAAGCTTATAATCCACTTACAAATGTGTTCAGGTACCACTAGCTGGTTTAGCTTAGTTAAAAGAATGTCTGGAATGATGGTGTTGAATGCTGAACTAAAGTCTACAAAGAGGACTCTTGCGTAGGTCTTTGGAGATTCAAGATGTTGTAGGATGTAGTGCAGAGCCATATTAACAGCATCATCTGTTGATCTATTTGCACGGTATGCAAATTGCAGAGGGTCTAACAGCGGATCCATAATGGTTTTCAAGTGGGACAGCACTAACCTTTCAAAGGTTTTCATAACTACAGATGTTAGAGCAACTGATCTGTACTCAAGTATTCAGAAGAAGATTTGAAAACCCTATAACAGAGGACCAAATTCTGGAAGGCAAAAGTCTTGCATGTTGAGAGTTTCATGCTACTTCATTGCAAAGCATGACTTGCTAGCCAATGAAAAGAAACATATAGGAATTTGGAGTTCCTTGTGAGTCTTTTTAAAATCTACATTGTTATCCTAAATAGAAGTTATACAGGCAAAGAAAAACAAAGTATAGATATTAGATTACTCACATGGTTGAGTTCACAAATCAGTCTTAAGGATATATGAACTACACCATGTTTTATATATATATCAGTGCAGCTTTAATCTAAACTACAGGGATGGCAATTAATCTTCTTGGGCACAACACCAAGAACAATTCTTTTTCAGTTTTTCTCACAGATTGATTGTTTCAAATATTTATAGAAGTCAGAGGTTTCACCTAATGAAAATTTTCCAAGGATCAGTTCCTCAACAAAAGCTCAAGAGCTATTGTCTAGTTTAGACATTTCATGCTAATATTAGTTGTCTATAATTTGCACATTTTAGGGATGGGAACTGAGTACGTATGACTAAAACTAAAAATTAATAGTGTTATTTATATTCTCGTGTCGATTGCAGGAATACACCACCTGCCTACAACTACAAAATTAGCATTTACAATTAGATAACAAGACAGGGTTAATTATTTTGGCAGGCAGACCAATTTCAAGACTACACTTTCCTCTTAAAGTTCATCCAGCCCCTTCATGATTGGTGTCATATCTCCTTGAGGCTTCTTCACTGATAAAGCAGCTCTTTTTACATTCAATATTCCCTCCAAATAATCTCTCAACAGACTGGCAGCACAGCTTTAGAATCAGCTGTCCAATTGCTGCTGATCAACATTTAGGTTTTTTATTCCATGAACTGAAAGATATGTCAAAAGTACCAGATCTATTACCTTCTCCCCTCAACACCAACTTCTCTGCAGATAACTGATACTTGCATTAAATGCAGAATCACAGTTACAGTATCAGCTGAGGCTGTGGGTCACATAGAATTAATGTTTATAATTAATATTAATATAAATTATAAATATTACTTAATATTAATCATTAACCCTCCACCTAACTCCTTTATTATTTTTAAAATTAAATCCTATTAGCTCTTCAATGGTTGGTTAAAAAAATCTTATGGAATTAATTTTTGGATAGGAAAAAATGTGATATATTTGCTTTTGCCCTTTTAATCAGAGCTAATATTGTACATACAGTACATAATAATTTGTGTTCTGTCAATTTAAATTCTTGTTTTGATTTTTTTTTCTGTAAGTTCCTTCGGGAAAAGTAGTTTGAAAGACAGGATGGAAATGTCTCAGACATTTAGAAACATACAGACATGCATATCTCTTGACTATCAAAGGCAGAGGAGAATTTTTATAATAAAAATATTCTTGTAGTGTGAAATATTAGTTTCTGTAGCTCACTTCTGCCTCCTTCTTGCAATGGCTCTCTTTTCCAGTCCCTACCAACAGCTGTCAGGGACACGATTGAGACTATTTCCATAGAAAGCATGCAAGTAAGTCAAGTTCTACAGAAGTTCTGCTATCTCCATCTATGAAGGAGAGAGGTAGTCTCTAAATAACAATAGCAATAACACTTATATACTGCTCCATAGTGCTTTACAGCACTCTGTGGGTGGTTTATAGTTTCAGCATATTGCCCCCAGCAATCTGGGTCATCATTTTACTGAACTTGGAAGGATGGAAGGCTGAGTCAACCATTTTATTATTTTATTTTATTTATTTTATTTTATTTTATTTTATTTTATTTTATTTTATTTTATTTTATTTTATTTTATTTTATTTTATTTTATTTTATTTTATTATTTTATTTTATTTTATTTTATTTTATTTTATTTTATTATTTTATTTTATTTTATTTTATTTTATTTTATTTTATTATTTTTATTTTATTTTATTTTATTTTATTTTATTTTATTTTATTTTATTTTATTTATTTTATTTTATTTTATTTTATTTTATTTTATTATTTTATTTTATTTTATTTTATTTTATTTTATTTTATTTTATTTTATTTTATTTTATTTTATTTATTTCATCAAGCATGTATTAGATAACAGATATAAGTATAAACATGATTATGAATACATAAAATGGATATGAATAAAAGGTGATATTAGGACAGGGATGGTAGGCACGCTGGTGTGCTTATACACGCCCCTTAAAGACCTCTTAGGAATGAGGTCAACAGGAGACAGTCTAAGGTTAAAGTTTTTGGGGCTTGGGGAAGAAACCACAGAGTCAGGTAGTGCATTCCAGGCATTGACCACTCTGTTGCTGCAATTGAGTTTGGAGCGGTTTATCTTAAGTTTGTATCTATTGTTTGCTTGTGTATTGTTGTGGTTGAAGCTGAAGTAGTCATTGACAGGTAGGACATTGTAGCAGATAATTTTATGTACTATGCTTAGGTCAGACTGAAGGCTGCATAGTTCTAAATTGTCTAAGCCCAAAATTTCAAGTCTGGTGGCATAAGGTATTATATTGCGGGTGGAGGAATGGAGAACTCTTCTCGTGAAAGATCTCTGGACTCCCTCAATTGTATTAATGTCCAATATACAGTGCGGGTTCCAGGCAGATGAGCTGTTTTAGAGAATTGGTCTAGCAATTGACTTCTCAAGTTAACAAGATCAATCTCTCCGGGTTTTGAAAATACTCAATAGCTGAGGACTTAGAGCAGCCTTCTCCAACTTGCTCTAAGTCCTCAGCTATTGAGTATTTTCAACTAATAGACACACAGTCAATGAATGCACAGACAGAAGGCAAAGGGGAAGTAATTAACCTGAAACTTGGCAAACTTGGCAAACTTTGACAGACTGCCTAAAACTATACAATGCATTAATCTTAAATTTCATATTCAGAGGAAGAAGCTCCAGAGTTTAGCCATAACAAAAAAAAACCTAGCATTTCTGAAAATTTTGAAACACTGGAAAAAAAGCTGTCTCCAGGAAACATAAATTCACACATATACATCCGCACACATACACTTCTTTTTTCTTATGACCAGTACAGATTTAAATATTATACATGTATGTGGTTGCCACTATCTTCTTTGTGCTTTAAAATCTGATGGAGAACTGATGTCCATATTAAAAGTTGACAAAAGATCACAAGTCCATGAATATTCAGTTCTCCCTTTAGAAAATATAAGTTGGTGCTCCCTAGAGAAAGAAAGGGATTTTTTCTTGCATTTGATTATCGCACTGTATTTCCTAATCCTTTTTGAAGAACAATTATAATAAGCTGACACTTTAAATACAATACAATACATAAAACCTATTACACTGTTTTTAGAAATTATTTAGGGAAGTAATAATGGGTGGCAATACTGTATATGGATACTTTTCAATATTCCTTTTTATGTAAATTTTTAAAATAAAATATTAGTATTTTCTAATTGTTTAAAATGCTTTTTAATGCAGCAACAACAGAAGAAGATCTCTCCTGTTTTCCATCTGTACTTTTGCTATCCTTGGTAAAATATATGTTCATCTGTTAGTTAAGATATTTTTGCATGGCTGTATGGTCCAAAAGGCCCTAATATTTCCTATAACATGCTGGTATATAGTTGTCTGAACAGGATATTCAAGCTGTATCCTTGAAGTGATTCTGTGTAAGCAATTAATATGAAATCATACAAAAATGCAAATGTACTGGCCAGCATTTGTACCAGCAGTCAGAAAACTAACATTTCATATGCATATAGCTAAAGGAATCAGGATTTCTTGAATACAGGATTTCTTAAAACAGAGATTTTTACACTAGACACTCCATTTAAATCAGAATGAGATATTTACAGAAATCCATCCCGACTGGTTTGTTATTAGGATTCATATATTAAAGTGAGACCTATAATTTGAAGGACACATCTCAACCACTGGTTAGTTATTTAGAATTTTCACTGTCCTCTAGGACTATTATTATAATAACGATGATGATGATGATGATGATGATGATGATGATGATGAAAATATTTTCTAATTTTTGATTAGTTGACAAAGACTCAGGATTTTGCCTTGCTAGGGCAAAATCCTACAGGGCCTCTGTACAAACTGAATTACAGTGTTATCCTTACAAATTCATTTTTAATGTGTTCAACACCTAAACATGTGTTTCATTAACTGATAGCTCTAATTTATCTACTGGGTTTGTACCAAATACATCTAACTGACAACTGAAATTCATATAATTATTTTGCCTCTTTGAGACTGGTATTAATCATATATCATACTAGGTGTCAGGGGTATCCAACCTTGGCAACTTTAAGGCTTGTAGACTTCAACTCCCAAAATTCCCTAGCCAGCTATGCTAGCTGGAGAATTCTGGGAACTGAAGTCTGCAAGTCTTAAATTTGCCAAGGTTGCACACCTTTGTGCTAGGTCACAGTTGTCAAACTTGCTGTGTCACATTGCCATCGCATGGCTTTTGTGACGTTTTCCCCATTCACGGAACTGTGATGGGCATGGCCTGTACATAATGCATCCAGCCCACAGGCCGTCACTTTGACACCCCTATGCTAGGTCATCATATTGCTTTGTTTGTTAAGAGATATAGTTGAAGTTCAGGAAATATATTTGGGTTTCTTAAATAGAGCTACATATTGTTATCTATGAAAAATCATGTGAATCGTACCAACAACTTCCTCAGAAAGACACAAAAGCTTTGCAGCCTATCTCACCAGTAACATAGATGCCAGTACTATTACTTATGCCATGCATATTTGCGTCATCCTTGGATGGACTCAACCTCACAAGAAAGAACACAAGCTGTATTTTTATATTAACATTATAGAAATTCTGGTGGCAGTAGTATTCTATTATGAACACAATTAAAAGTTCTCCAGTCTTCATTGTCATGTCTCAGCCATTATTTAGTCACATCCTAAAATTATTTCCCTAAAATGTTTTAGGGATTTTCTTAAAAAACAAACCAACCAAGGGGTATTTGTGAGCTTCAATAGAAATATCCCCAAAAAATTCATTATACTATAGTGATACATGGCAATCCTAAATGATCCTCATTATGTACAGAACATGAAATAGAGCCTTGACAAGGGTCTTACATTATTATTATTATTATTATTATTATTATTATTATTATTATTATTATTATTATTATTTCTATACCGCCCTTCTCCCGAAGGACTCAGGGCGGTGAACAGATTAAGATTTCATATACATATAATAATTTTTTTTTATAAACAGTAAATAATAAATTGAATCAACTTGGTGTATCTGCTAAGACCTTGGCATAGAATTTAGATGTTTATGCTAGCCCTGCTTGTTGAAACAGAAAGGTCTTCAGGGCATGTCGGAAGTGCGAAGATCTGGGATTATTCGTATTCCAGGGGGTATTTTGTTCCAAAGAGTAGGTGCCCCCACAGAGAAGGGTCTCTCCCTTGGAACTACTAGACGACATTGTTTTAATGATGGTACTATGAGTAGGCCTACTCTGTGAGAGCGTATTGGTTGGTGGGAGATTATCGGTTGCAGCAGGTGGTCTCGTAAGTACTCAGGTCCTAAGCCATGGAGCACTTTAAAGGTACGAACCAACACCTTGAAGCGCATTCGGAAGGCCACCAGAAGCCAGTGCAGCTCGCGTAGAAGAGGTGTTACATGTGAGTGCCATGTTGCTCCCATAAGTACTCGCGTGGCCACATTCTGGACCAGTTGGAGCTTCCGGGTGCACTTCAAGAGGAGCCCCATGCAGAGAGCATTGGAGTAGTCAAGTTGGGAAATGACAAGGGCTTGAGTGACTGTGCGTAATGAGTCCCGGTCTAGAAAGGGACGCAATTGGCGAATCAGGCGAACCTGATAGAAAGCTCCTCTGGCCACAGCTGTTATATGATCTTCTAAAGACAGTAGTGCATCCAGGAGGATGCCTAAATTGCGAGCTTTCTCTGCGGGGGTCAATGATTTGTCCCCAATAGTTAGTGATGGGACTAACTGGCTGTACCGGGACGCCGGCAGCCACAGCCACTCAGTCTTGGAAGGGTTGAGTCGAAGCCTGTTTCTCCACATGACGCATGGCAGGACTATCAGACAATGTAAATGCACTTTAAGTGGATTACATCCATATAACAAAATCTTCACAACAGGTTTAGCTGCCTAGCAACCTACACAATAGATGGTTGGATAAAACGGATTACAAGCCATTGATTAGCCCCAGACAAATATACGACCAGCCAGCCAGTCAAGTTAATTTTCACTCTAAATCACAAATGACACATCTTGGCCCTCTGGCCAATAATTACAAGAGAAACTTAGACTGCTGTCTGTACAGATTGGTGACTGGAAAGTTGTTATAGCATAGTTTGTCAATAGATCTGAATATAACTGCAACTCCAGAGATGTTTTTCTTAGGAGAAAATAATCCACTTGGCATAATGAGATGAACAATCTCATTTGAGATTAACGTAATTTTTAGAGCTATGAGTGTCTACATAGTATCCATTTTATCCTATATTTATTAACATTGCCACTTTTGAAAAACTATTTTGGCCCTACCATCCTGTCCATCTGTCCATCTGTCTCTCTTCATGGAAAAGAACCAACACCTATTTTTTGTCAGAACTTTTTCTATGTACAGATTTTGTATATGTTTTATATGCTTTATATTTTATTTTATTGTATATGTTTTATATGTTTTATATGCTTTACATATTTGTAAACTGCCCAAGCTGCTCTCTCAGCTTGCTTGTTTTCTTGCAGACATTTCAATGCTGTTTATATACAAACAATAAAGCAGTAAACAACATCCTAATCAAGGAACCAGCGACAAGAAAACAGCACTCCCATCAACATTGACAAGGCAAACCACTGAATATAAAGAGAGAGAAAATTCCACTCCCTTCTAGAACTGAAGATGTTACTTAGTTGGGTAATGAAATGTCTGCAAGAAAACAAGCAATCTCAGAGACCATCAGGGACCCTATCGTTCAAACCTGAACTACAAATATTCTCTTCTCTGGTCAATGCTATGAATGGATTTTGTGGCAGAATTCAATTGGGTGGATTTTTTTTACTTTCTTAGTTACAAAATCATGATTTTATTTTTTTTCCAAAATGCCCAATAAATTATTATGTGAAGGTTTCACAATTTTAGCAGAGAAATTAATACTGCCTTCCACCAAGATGTTGTTAGAAAGTCTGTGATACTCAGTGAACTTTGGGGGTGGGGTAGGTGAGCTATTTTGAACAAAGTTCTCTAAATTTTCTATTTGAGGTCTTAGATGATGCTGAATTGGTTTATTTCCCTTCTCTCCAAAATACTCCAAGATGACCATATCTCTGCAGCATTCTAGAAGAGGTGAAATGGTAGCCAAAGTGATAAAAGTATATTCGCTGTTGATACCATTTATAATAAAAAATAAACCACAAAGACAAAATAAAATATACTTTTTGCTGTGGTGAACTAACTGTCCCTTTTTCTTGTTCCTCATGCACAAGATCGAGAATTTTGAAAAGCTCTGGAAAACACATTGCCCTGACAGAGAATTTTGACCTGACAAATTGGCTTATTGGACTGAGAATGAGAGCTGTGCTCATTAAGAAATTATTTGTAAAATAAGCAAATGTTAACATTCCTGTTGAAAGATACAATAAATATTAGGGGTGGGGCAGTAATGGAGCTTGTCACTCTTCCAGAATGAATGGTGTAACTGAAGTGCTGATGGTCACACAGCCTTTGGGGAAGCAGAGAGAAATGCTAATGTAAATATGATATCCCTAATAGGGGTTCAAATGTGCTTATGAGCAGTTCCCTTGGATTCACTAAACACCCAGCCTATTTCATTTTTTTTTAGATTACTTTGATTTGAAGCAAGTGTCTTATGCTAGAACAATCTTTATCTTCAGGAATGTCCTCTCAGTTTAATATAGGCCTCATGAAGCGTCATGGGTAGCGGAGTCAAATGTGAGGGCTGCACAATTGCTGCGGCAGTTCCACCGATGGCATCCCCACAAATCGGGGGAGGGGGGGGGAGATTTATGTTGTAGTGCCATGTCTAACATATCTACCTAAAATAACATGTCTAACATAGATAACCTCTGTCTCCTGTCTTCCAGGTGGACCCCTGGTAGGGGGGAATCACCTGTCGAGTCCTGATCTGGGGTTTGCCATACCTGGGGGGGGGATGCAGCGAGAGCAACAGGAGCAACGAGTGAGGGGGAGGCTTGGCAGTGGCGGCCTGACTTCTGGCAGCGCCAAACAGCTGAGGTGTTCCCCGCCAGACCCACGCTGCCCAGCTGATCTGTCCCAGCAGACTTCCACAGCGGCTATGTGCCGCCCAGTGGGTCGTTCCGGGCAGTGAGGAGGACCATTGCAGCCGGATGGGCATCGGCCCAGGTAGCTACCATGGCGGTAGAACATGCACAGCCCCGACCACGGATGGTGGTTCCTGGTGGGCCAAGGGGTGGTTCCTGAATGGCCAAGGGGTGGGGTGCAGGGACATTAAAGGGTGCTGGGAGGTGGACGCTCCCAGCGCTGACTTTGCAAGGGACACATTTCCTACTCATTGCGTTCTGAGGCTCCGGCCTGTTTGTGGGGAATAAAGCAGAGTTTTGGCACGTTTTGCTGTGTGTCTTGGCTCCCTTTGTTCCTAGCCAGGATTGGCCTAGACTGGCTGAGACTATTATTTTTGTTTGTTTGTTTTAAGGAGTGGGGGGGTCCTTGATGCTCTCTGAGTTTGGTTGTTTACTCATTTCATTAAACAAACCAAGTAACATCATCAGTTTGTTTTAATTAAAGGGTGTTTAAAGCTTCAGCACTAATCCTTGAAATTTTGGTCTATGGCTTTTGCCTAGAATGCCAGATACCAATGTTGGAATTGACCCCTATTTTTATTTTTTATGAGTAATTTTATTAAAAATTACAATTGTACCAATAAAAAACTAATACAAACTTTCAAAAAGAATAAAAAGAAGCATAGAAGGTACAGAAAAGAAAAAAAATAAAAGGAAGAAAAATAAAAATATAGTAAAGGAAAAGAAAATATAAAAAGAAATGACTTTCCCTTTCATCACAACATATAAACAATTCTAGTAATGTCTCCTAAAATACAGCAAATCATCTCTTCTTCCCATATCCCATCTCTTAATTTATAAACAAATCCTTAAAGCCTCATCATTTCAGTCCCGGTGTCAGCAAAAGTCCTTTAAAGGTTACCAGAGACAACAACAGCTTTTCGTGGAGCTGTCTTCAACCTGCCATTTTTGCTCTGCAAGAGCAGTATTTTTTATTAGCTACTGTTAGTGCATGGTGGACATTTTAAGGCCCCTAATCCATCTCACACATCTGGAACCTCCTTCTAATCACATAGCTGAAATCAGCACCACTGTTCTCTATAACTTTGAACAGAAAAAAGAACTTTCTACAGTCTGGGACCTGCAGCTAGATTAATATTGTTAAAGCAAATGCACTATGAAATGTTATTAAAAATATAAGGGAATAAAGACAATTCCATCCTTGAGTAAAAGTGGCATGTCTCCACCTCCTTAGCATTATTAGTCTGAGACCTAACCCTACTCTACTCTACCCCTGGTTTTAATTGTGTACTATAATAGTTAGGACTGTGATTTGGAACGCTTCCAATTCAAACAGGACACCAATCATTCTTTCTCTAGGCAATCAAACAGAGGTTAAATCCAGCAGGTTCTGACAGGTTCTGGAGAACCGGTAGCGGAAATTTTGAGCAGTTCAGAGAAGTGGTAGCAGAAATTTTGAGCAGTTCAGAGAACTGGTAGCGGAAATTTTGAGTAGTTCAGAGAACTGGCAAATACCACCTCTGACTGGCCCTAGAGTTGGGAGGAAATGGGGATTTTGCAGTATCCTTCTCCTGCCATGCCCACCAAGCCACACCACGCCCACCAAGCCATGCCCACAGAACCGGTGGTAAAAAAAATTGGATTTCATCACTGCAACCAAACAACAATACCCCAAAACTGTAGATATTGCAGAATATTGATCTGCCTTACAAGACTGTAGTTCATATATGTGAAGCATCAGAAAGACTCATGCAGCTATATAAACTAATACGTATTATGCTTTTCTGAGGAATATTATTGTATCTACTACAAATGAGATATGTAGATTTCAAAATCTGAAAGGCAAATTTCAAGCATTCTGATTAAGGAATTCTTTCCACAATAAGCTTAGTAACAGAAATTTCACTATGCTCGGCACAACACTCAATTCCATACATGTTCCTGTGACATTCTTTTGCCTGCAGTTAAAAAAAAAAATTCACACCAAAAATTTAGAAGGGAATCTAAAATGAAAGACATAGCAGAAATCCAGAAATTGCAGCTATTATCATTTTTCCAGGCATTGAGACATAAGAATCAGAAAAAAATCAATTTAACTGTTTATATTACTAATATTATTTTAATCTGGAAGCTTTTAAAACCCATTCTAATGAATCTTTATAAAAATAAAATGTGTAAATTCACATTTGTACTCCCACATCCTCATCAAACCACTGAATACTCTTTCCCGAAATTTGCCCAGCCCTAAAATTATAGTGGGTAATTCATGATCCCCCTCTAATCTGCCCAAGCACATCCAAAATATAGCAAAATGTTATGGCAACAAATTTGTTAAAGCCATTTTCATCAAACACATATCCAGTCATAAAAACCTGAAACACATTATAAGATTGGGGGGGGCGGAGAACTGCATAATTTCAATCCCACCCACTTGGTGGACACCATCCTATTGTGGCTCTCTGTGTCAATATATATATATTTTTAAAAGGCATGACCTCAGACAGGTTTAAAAGTATCACAATTTTTTCAAATACAAAAGTTTTCAGATCTTTAATATTAGACCCATGTCACCTGAAATTTCCTAGAAGCAGAACACTCAAATTTACATCCAAGATAAAGCAGGTTGGAATGTTTGCATTTCTATTCCAACCAAGGCTTTAAAGTGACATTTTGCCAGCCCATATCATAAAAATCACAAACTTTGCTTTTTCTGAAAGTTTAGAAGTTTAATTTGCTTAGAATGCCATACTTATCAATATTTCGATGAAGTTATATAACAATTTCAAAAAGAGAAACAGAATAGAACTGGCAAAGAATTCTCCTTTTTATATCTTTAGTGCCACCTTCTGGCATTTCAGTTGCAATACAATGTATTTATTTTTATATTAAAATCTGTTAGAAGTAAATTCATTTCTAAAGGAGTTTACAGTACAGAATTAGGTGGTAGATTGTGGAATCACTGAAATAGTTTTACAAATATGGTTTAGAAAATGAGTTTTCAATATCTATGTGCAGGAAAACCCAACAAAGAAAGGAAGTTGTACTTAAAATTTCACAAAACAGACAAATGAAAGCAACCTTCAGCAAAACACAACTCTGGGAGAACCTTAGGAATCAATCCCACCCTGGGAATGGATGAATTGGTCTTCCACCAACCCATATTGCCATCAAATGTGAGACAAACACTCAAGATTCAGGCAAGATACACAAAACCTACCATTCTGTTCCACTGCAATTCTCCGCTTAAAATGAGAATGCAACTTTGCATTTAATTATATATTTCAAAGATATCATTTAAAATATGTTCATTTCATAACTTATCTTTCCAGACATTTAACCCACCTCCTCCTAACATATTTTGACAACTGCAAACGTTAAGGCATAATTCAATTATTAACTGTATGACCATCCAGGCGGTGAGTATCATCCAGCTCACAGGAGACTTCAAACTCCTTGACCAGGTCAGCAGTTAGGTACGGGATAGATCTAGATAGTTTACCTTGGTCTGGAAGCAGCAGTAGAGCTGTGTTAAATAAGGATGCTTTCGTGCTAATGCCAGAATCCGTTTTTCTGTCATGGTACAGTCCACATCATCATCTTGAAGAATGACATCTTTCTTTAAGACTTTCACAGCATATACTTCATCTTTACCTTTGAGTTCCGCCAGCATGACCTAGGATCAAGGACAACGTCTCATTTATAAAGCACATTGCACACTTGTTACACTAATAACAACTGGGGGAAAATAAACCATCACAAGCACCTTGAAGCAAAATATTTTACAAAGGTCTATGTACAATATCTATCTGTCTGTCCAACTACAGACAAATATGTAACATATCACTCAGCAGTGCAAGATAGTTTGATTTAGATCCGTGAACTCAGTATAGAAAGGTAAGCAGTGTCATCTCCAATTGAAAAATCAGCTTTTCATGAAAGATACATATAGAGCCAAATTCAGTACTCGTAATGAAGTTTAGTATCCGTGTGAACAAGTAGACCCATTTATTGTCAGGGTACCTTTATAATTGAAGATATGCAGAAATTCTTGAGTTTGATGAACACAAGAATTGTGTTCATCACAATTTGATGATTGATGTTTGAAGAAATTTTTGCACATGTTCCAACAACTTCTGGACAGCTGCTATAGATGAGAGTATATTTGTAATCAATAGCAATATGCCCATTCACACACTCAGAGTATTGCTATTAATGCATTATTCTTAAATAAGTAAATAAAGTATTCCATAACCCTAATTTTGAGCAACTGTAAGGGAAGATGACATCTATCTATCTATCTATCTATCTATCTATCTATCTATCTATCTATCTATCTATCTATCTATCTATCCATTATCTATATATTATCTATCTATCTATCTATCTATCTATCTATCTATCTATCTATCTATCTATCTATCTATCTATCTTAGTGGCTACTTCTTATAAGCCAGCAGGGAAAGGATACAGGGTATACAGATACATATTTGTAATTCAGGATCTCTGGCACTAATTAGAAAGCCAAGGATAGACATAATGATTCTACTTTGAACCTGACTGATAAATTTCTAGTTTCAGTTCCATTAGATGTCCCTACCCAAGTAAATAAAGGCACATAAGGCTTATAAGATTTTGCAAGTAAACCAGATAGCAAGCCCACTCTATAAGTCTTACAAATAGTAGCCACAAAATTTGGGACCTTGGCCAACATGGTTCAACATCACCTTCCCTTTACTATACCAAGTCTTTCTGCTTCTGGCTGCATGATCCTTATTTATTTCATGTATTTATATGCCGTCCTTCTCCAGAAGGACTCAGGGCGGCGAACACAAGTTAAAAACATGTACAACAAAATCCCATTTTAATCCAAATTAACTAATAAATAATAAAACCCAGAATCAGTGTCAGCCTATTTGCTTGAACAGCCAAGTCTTCAGGTCCCGACGGAAGGAGCGGAGATCAGGAGCCATCCGGAGCTCAGTAGGCAACTCATTCCAGAGGGTGGGAGCACCCACAGAAAACGCCCTACCTCTGGGCGCCACCAGACGACATTGGCTCGCCGTCGGAATCCTTAGGAGAGCAGCCCTATGTGAGCGAACAGGACGGTGGGAGACAGGCAGGAGAAGGTCCTGCAAATATCCCGCACCTAAGTCATGTAGGGCCTTATAGGTGAGAACCAGCACCTTGAAGTGGACCCGAGAACCACTGGTAACCAGTGCAGCTCATGCAGGAGAGGTGTTATATGGGAGTAACGAGGGGCTCCTGTAACAACCCATGCGGCTGCATTCTGGATCAGCTGGAGTCTCCGGGTGCACCTCAGGGAGGTCCATGTAGAAGGAATTGCAGTAATCCAAGCGGGAAGTAACCAGGGTATGAGTGACAGTGCGAAGGTCATCTCAGTCCAGGAAAGGTCACGGCCATCAGATGGTCTTCTAGGGACAGCCGAGCATCCAGGAGGACACCCAAGTTGCGAGTCCTATCAACAGGGGCAAGTTTTTCCCCACCCATCAAAAGTGATGGGGTCTCTGAAACCCGAGATGCCGGCATCCACAGCCACCCAGTCTTGGAGGGATTGAGTTTGAGTCTGTTTCTGCCCATCCAGGCCCACACAGCCTCCAGGCAATGGGACATCACGGAAAGGGCATCTCTGGGGTGGTCTGGGGTGGAGATGTATAACTGGGTATCATCAGCATATTGATGATATCTCACCCTGAAGCCACGAATGATCTCACCCAGCGGCTTCATTTATCCACTTGTTCATGAACTAACTCTAGAATGGATAGGGCATGATGTGAATTTTCTCCTCAGTAAGGTTCAGTCAAGTAGTTTGAATATTCCTTGCACTACAAAACTCAGTCTCTGAATGCAATTTTAACTGGAATAATCAAACTAGGTATTAGCTAGATAAACTGAATAGACCACTGTAGAGTTCTCCAAAGTCATTGTGTGATGACTTCACAAATAGTCCAGTAGTTGATCTAAGTCCCACGGATCACATCAACACAAAGCAATTACAAATAAATATATTGGACATGCATAAATAGTGTTCTTTAATCAATTAAGTAGTTAAAATATATCAGTATTTAGTAACAAATGAGATCACCGAAGACATTGAAAGGCATATAAATTAGTCTTTTCGTTTATACTTCACAATACAGATGAAGATGTCATCAGAACCAATCTACGTTCAATACAGACATAGTTTTTGCTGCAGATGAGCACCAGGTTCAAGATTTAGCAAAATTATACACCTAGCAAGAGTCTACGGAGTAGAACAGCCTATAATCAACTGACTCCTCTTTACCATAGCAACTTGCCTATTCACTCAGGCATGATAGCTATTGGCATGAAGGGACATTGTAATGAGAAGGAGGGAGGGGGGAGGGAAAGAGAGATTGGAGAAAGCTGCTTGTTCTAGTACTGCAACCATAGCTGTATATCTGGACAATGCTGCATCCATGTTCTTACATATATACATTCTATATACATCCATATATAATCTTACCCTAAAGAACATTGCAGCATTGTCCAGATACACCAATGGTTGCAGTACAATACTAGAACAAGCTGCTTTCTCCAATCCACTGTTTTCTAGTTTGACTAGAAATGCCATACTTCCTAATCAGTAGTTGCAGGGAAGCCTCCAAGTTGCAGATAGAAACATATAAAGGAAGTGAACCTGGGGAATGTTCAAAGAATGTACCCTTACACAAGTGAGGGAATCATGGCAAAATTGGATCTCTTTTTTTTATAACACAGATCTTCCTGAGTAAATATATTGGCCCCAATGAAGATGTTTGGCACATGTCTATGAACTTTAGAATTGTAAGTATCCCTGATTACCTTGCATAGAGATGAAGAAACCAAGAATGGTTCTATAATTATAGAAAGTGAGATTTGTCATTATCCTTTTCACTATTTTGTAACCACTTTATAGGGTGTAGTGATTGGAGCCAGAACAAATACAGTCTAATATCTACATGCCATGTTAAGTTTGCATAGCTGGCAAGCAGAAAAAATAAGCAAAAACTTATTTGATTTGCAGGATCAGATAAAGCAAAACAGGAAACATCTACACAGTGAAGAAATGTCAATTACCTGACAGAACACTTTTTACAGTTAGGCTCCTTGACAAACATATTTTAGCACTTCAATAAGTAGATATGTATTCAACTCACAATATAATACTGACATTTTTTAAAAAAATCAGACTTTGAAATGAGAAACATTTCTGCCTCAGGACTTGTAGAAATTCAGTTATACATTCTTGCTATAGTTCTTTTCTGTACATAGATGGTAACATTCTTTTATAAGAATAATAAAACAACAGATTGTCATGTGTACAAAGTCATGTGAACAGAATGTAGAGCTTGGTCTTCTGTAACTACATCTCCAACATCAACTTTTGTCAAATTACTCTCCTGAAGATATATTAGCTTATGATTTTATGTAAGGTCAGAAATTCTGGAAGTTGCAAATCTTCATGCCTAGAAGGCATCAGTTGAGAAACAGTTGCCTACATTATCCATTGATTCAAACTAGTTCACAAGGCAGCAGCATCTGCCTTAAAGGAGATGATTTGACAAGATCCATTGTACCTACCAGCTTAGATCTGACACCACTTAATGGGTAAGCAAGTTTAGGTGGGATGGGAAAATTTAACAAGCAGTGTCATAAAAGACTGGAGAAACCAAAGTCAAATTGCACTTTATTTGTAAGATTCATACAATGGCAGAGGTAAGTTTCCTGGTGAGAAAGACCACATGACTTTACAAATGACTTGTCAATGTACCTCCAGATCCCAAAATCATGGAAACAAATAACATCAATGCAGGGTGAGATATAGAGTGCTATGAATTTCCTATAATCTTTCAGATATGCATTTAGCCTTTCTTGTCATCCTATTGGAGTCTTCTTTCCATTCATTTTTTCTTTTCTATTCTACGGTATTTTTAAAAGTATTTATATTTAAATCTCTAGAGTTATGGGCAATATACTTTAAGGGCAAAAAGCAAAAACAAATAAGGAAAAAATAGGAATAAAAACCAAAACATAAATTAAGGCCAATGACGTATAGCAATGAATGAGACTTATGGAATAAAATGGATTTAACTGATTTTAGAATGTCAGCAAAGTTGAGGCCTCATGTACCTCTGGGAGGAGAAGGTTCTGAACGAGGGGGCCACCACGAAGTTTGTCTTATCCTCATTTAATGTATTTCACTGCAGAGTTTGGGGACTTTTAATAGCCTTTCTCTAAGTGAACAAACTGGACAAGCCAATTCAATAGTGATAACGTGATGCATGATATATGTTTCTGCTGAGCTTTGAAGGAAATAAAAGCACTTTGAACTGGCCCCAGAAGTCTAATATCAACTAACACATTGATGTTAATATTATTCTACATAGATAAGTATTAACTATTATACTATTTGTTGCATGTCCAAAGATCATCCCAATAGAATGCATTGTAGTAGACTAATCACATTGTGATCGGGACATGCATTATTAATGCCAGAGCATCCTGGCCCTTCTACTGGGAGAGTACAACACTGTCCAGAGTAACTAGCAGGAGCAAGTTTATATTATGGGGTACCAGATGTTTACTAGCAAGACCATCTTGGTAAAATTTAATCTGAATGTTGTTTCACCTCATCCACATCACTGTTTTCAGATGCTTCGTCAAGACTTCCACATCAGCTGTTGCTCAGCCTGGGATGCCAGGATATTATTGAATCTAATCAGCCTATTGGTAGGATCTCATCCTGAACTTACAATTGACATCTCCCAGAGGTTTCATATAGAAACTGAAGAATATAAAGGAGAGTTGAGCCCTGTGTAACCTCACACTGCTGCTCCCATGAATTCAAGAGCTTCCCTATCTAGAGCATAGACTAGAATCACTCATTTATTCAGGCAAGGACTTAACTACGGTAAAATGAATTCTCTTACTTCCAACTTTTTTTTTTTTGTAATATATTGAATGTTGCTTAGACAACTAATAAATAACATCTAATTCTGGGAAAATCTGTGGGTTTTTACTCACATGGTTATTTTAAACCTGGAAATCAACTGGAATACAATGGGAAGGGATTGTTGTAAATGTGAATGTATATATTAAAGTTTTCGGAGTATAAGGCACACTTTTTTCCCCCTAAAAGAGGGTGGAAATGTTGGTGCGACTTATACACCGCATACAGTCATTTTTGGCCTCCTGAAACCCCACTCCACATGTTCCATTTTTGCGAAAAAGGGCCCATTTTTCACAAAAACGGGATGCGCAGAGGGTTTGGGAGGCCTGCAAAGTGCTCCTGGGGGCTGTGGAAGGCAAAAATGCGACATGTGGGTGGTTTCCCAACCCCCCCCCCCCCCCGTGTCGCATTTTTGTTTTCCCCAGCCTCCAGGAGCACTCTGCAGGCCTCCCAAACCCTCTGTGCATCCTGCTTTTGCAAAAAACAGGCCCATTTTTTTTAGCAAAAATGGGACTCTCAGAGGGCTTGGGAGGCCTGTAGAGTGCTCCTGAGGGCCAGGGAGGGCAAAAACTTTTTTTTTCTTGTTTCCTCTTTGAAATCTTGGTGTGTGTTATACTCCGGTGTGTCTTATATCTGAAAAATACGGTAATTAAAATGAGTAATAATTTATATAATTTAGTTTGATCTCCTGTTCACTGCTTTTTATAAAGCCCTTTTGTGTGGCTCTTTCTTAATATACTATTCAAAGGCTGTTTTTGGCAAAACCGAAGTTGCACATCTTGGCCATAATTTCATGTGACAAAGAATGTATTTCTATAGGCACCGTAATTGTAATGGTATATGAGAAAGACTTAAAGAGACAGGATGAAGAGATGCTGCTTAAGAAACAGTCAGATAAGAGACTCCATAGCCTGAAGCAGGATAATAGGTGAAGAAAGAGGCTCAGAAGGGACCCTCCCAAACTTCTCAAACTGTAAAGGAGATGGTAGGATATCTCTAGTTTCAGACTTGCAATATTCTGTTAATGTATTCTTACAATAAACTAACATTAGACCATCTGTTCATGTTTCCTGTCTGGTCTACCTGAGAAGCCTGTAATATTTTCAGCTTAGGAATCATGATAGATTCCCTTATGCCACCAGACTTGAAATTCTGGGCTTGGACAATCTGGAACTGTGCTGCCTGCAGTCCGATCTAAGCATAGTACACAAAATTATCTGCTACAATGTCTTATCTGTTTTACCTGTCAATGACTTCTTTAGCTTCAACCACAATAATACATGGGCAAACAATCGATACAAACTAAGGTAAACTGCTCCAAACTCAATTGCAGAAAATATGACTTCAGCAACAGAGTGGTCAATGCCTGGAATGCTCTATCCGACTCTGTTGTTACAGCCTCAAACCCAGGGTTGGGTTCTACTTACCTTTACTACTGGTTCGCAATGGGATCGCATGCGCAGATCGCTTCTGATGACGTCAGGGTCAGTGGGCGGAGCCTCCCGCCAGTTTTACTACCAGTTCTGTAGAACCAGTCTGAATCGGGGACAACCCATCACTGCTCAAACCCTCACAGCTTCAACCTCAAACTGTCTACCTCACCCCATTCCTAAGAGGTCTGTAAAGGGGGCGTGCATAAGCGCACCAGCGTGCCTACTGTCCCTATTTTACTGTCCCCATTTATCTGTACTTCCTTCCTTTATGTTTATACCTATACCAGCTTTCTTGTATATGTTTGACAAACAAAATAAATAAATAAATTATAAGGCAAGTGACCAAAAACAACCAAGTAGCATTTGTAGACTGCTCACCTTTCCAAAGCTGCCTTTTCCTAATACTTTAATGAAGTTAAATTCCTCCAGGCCCATTCGCCTTGTCTGAGCTTTGACGTCACCATTTTCCCCATTCTCCCCGGGTGTGTTAAGTTGGCTATCAGTTGAGCTTGTTGCTGCTCCCCTATGTTCTTCTCCCCGATTGTCAAATGATAATGCTTTCCTGATGTTATTTTCAAGCTCTTTGATTTCTGTGTGAAGACAAAAAAACCAGTACTGACCGGCAAGATATTTTACAAAAAACCCTGCAGGATTTTATATTAATTTTGGAGACAGATGAATTATATCAGATGCTTTTTGAGTCCCTAAGAATGAGAGGTTATGGCTCCCAATTTTACGCATATGGTACTTTCTCGACTGAATTTAAACTGGTCTAGGGGCAGAAAACAAAAGAATCTTGTGGGAAAATATATGCCTCAAGCAGAAAGCAGCCTATCAGATTTTGGCTCTGCTCCAGGATTCCTTTGGGAGGTTCCCTAACATTGCATACTGGAGACTTAGCATGTGACATAGAATTGGGTTGTTTTGTCATTTTAAGGCAGCAGTAATAAACTGAGGCTCCGGGGCTACCTTTACCTCTAAAACAAGGGTCTCCAATCCTGGTAACTTTAAGACTTGTGGACTTCAACTCCCAGAATTCCTCAGACAGCTTTGCTAAAATGTCTTCTGACTATTATTATTGACAACTGGAGGTGTCATTTTCTGCCATTTTGAAATTTAACTGCAAATAAACTCTAAACTGATCATAAAAAAGAAGAAATAGTTGCGTGACAGCTATTTCTCTCTTGACCCCACTTGTTGTGGACACACAAAAGATACTGCCAAACATTGATTTTTCTTGTTTGAGTTTATTAATTATTAGATCCCAATATTTGATACTTTAATTATTGGGATGTTTTAAAAACAGTTACAGCATTAAGTCCAGAGAAAGATTTTAAGGCTTTTTGGAATCTCATCAGCATGGGAGCTATACAATGCTTAAGGGGACATCATTCCAGGCACTGCTACAAGAAAAGTATGCTTCCTGGATCCCAAAAAATGACACTGCTTAATTGAGGGGATCTGAAATATGCCCACTTTGCCAGATCATATTGGGCAGGCAGAAATCACAGAAGACAGATATTCCTGAAAATAGCTAGACACTATGCCAGGTAGGGCTTCACAAGTAATAACCAGGACCTTGAATTACACCCGGCAGCACAATGGCAATCAGTATAGCTCAGCAGTGGCGAACCTTTTACTCACTGAGTACCGAACAGGTACGTGCTTCATGTGCATGTATGCTATCTGCACTAACACGTGGCTCCTTCCCCGTGCACTGCGTGTGCAACCGTACCATCTGCGCATGCACATGGCTTTTGTGTGCACCCGTGCGCTGCGCATGCAACCACACCATCTGCGCATGCATGCAGCTTTCACGGAGGTCCCCCCATGCGCTGCATGTGCTATCACACCATCTGCCCAGGCACGTGGCTCTTGCAAATACTCTCATGTGCATGCGCAAATATGCGCACATGCGCAAGAGAACTCCGAAAACCAGCTGAATTGTGTGCATGTGCATCAAAGGTCTGAACACCAGCTGGGGCACGCCCGCATGTGCAGCTGCAGGTGAGTTAGCTAAAGCTCACATGCCCGGAAAGATGGCTCTGCGTGCCACCTCAGGGACACATGCCATAGGTTCACCATCACGGGTATAGCTCAAGAAGCAGAGATCAGTAAGCTGAGATAAGGCAATCACTGCTTGCACCACTATGTTCTGGACCAATTGAAGCTTTCAGGGGAGAGTGGGGTCTTCAAGGACGCCCCATGTAGTCTGCATTGCCACAGTCACACTGTGAAGTGACAAGGGCATGAATGACTATCTGAAGGCTAACTGATTCAAATTATGGTATTGTTTAAAAGTTGGATGTTCTGTTAAATTAGAACTGGTGGAACTGCATTTTTAAATGACATAGGTTAGTCAAAATGTTAAGGTAAATGCAATTTATTTATTAGGAGAAAATATATGTTGATGAACCTTGATCACATGGGGAAGTTGGTGCTGACTTTGATCTGTCATCTTCTCCTGGTGAGGATCCAGGAACCGGCGGTTGAGATTCTGCACCCGGAACAAGCTAAAAATAATCCAACAAAAGAGATACTTAATCACAATCATGTGCTCTTCTGACATGGCATTTATGAGACACCAAAGATGTAACTTCACATAACAATGCTTTTCTGCAAAAGGGGAAAGGCAACTGAAAATACATTTTACCTTTAATCAAAGTTTAAATCTGGAGTTTCTTTCAAAGGTATTCAACCTTTAAACCCCTTTAAAAAGTCTTTTTAAAATGCTCCAACACCACAAGTTTTTAAGAAGAGATTGAATAACCATTTTTCTGAAATGGTATAGGCAACCCCCCTAAGCAGAGGGTTGGACTAGAAGACCTCCAAGGTCCCTTCCAACTCTGTTATTCTATTCTATTCTATTCTGTTCTGTTCTGTTCTTCTGAAATAAGATTCTAATAAAATCTTCATGGATTTAATAGTCCATTATAATATGCTTCTAACAAAATATTGATGACATATGAAACTGTGCGAGACTAAAATCTGAGTGGGTTTTAGATAGATTATGTTCACCAAAGCATAAGGATGCTTGATTTTAACAATTTTTGTAGGAGCATGAGCCAAAAGGAAGATACAATTTCATGCTAAGATTTAAACATATACAGCTTCATCAGAAATCATTGCTGAGCCCGAAGTACCCAACAGCAATGCAAGATTACCTCTAACCACTAAGAAATCTCTGCTAGTTTCTTGTATGGAGGCTCTCTGTATGGATCTATCTAAGATATTAAGATCCACTTGGAAATGCTCAGTGTTCCATATAAAAAAGATGTGTGAGAATTATGGAGATCAATAAATACATTTTTCTGTGTCAGTGGGGGAACTCCCTCTTCATGGAGGACTGGATACCACCAATCTTGAGGTCATTCTGTAAGGCTAAAGAGAACTCTTCCATAGGACTTTTCAATTATGATGTTGTGTTGCTATGACTGGTTGGCACCATCTACGGTTATTATTTTTCTGTTTTTATTGTTCTATGCTGTTCTTTGATCCACCATTTTATTTCTATAACTGTTTTGTTTTTTGTTGGAAGCTACTGTGAGTTGCTCCATGCTTGCTAGTATTACGTTCATTAAATAAAAGTACCTATAGGACAGGACGACAATATTAAGTGAAAAAGCAGCACATGCTATTTCTGATTCACTATTAAAGTCAGTAAAGCAACTGCAGAAAGCAATGTTTAGACACCTAGCTGGGAGAAAGCCATACTGTCCATAGTAGGATTTACATATCAGTGTACACAAATTGTATTGACCATACAATTGGTGATTGACCATGTATATATCGCTGGGTATAACTATTGTATTCTCCATATGTACAGTATACTTTCTAACTGATGTGTGTTTGTGTGGAAGAGTCAGTTTTGCAAATATCTACTGAATTGTTTCAGAAGAATGTTATTTCACTGTGTTTCCATTTGACATCATTGTAATAGCATGGAGGGCAGAGAGTTTTTCAACTAGATAAGAGTATTTACATTTAAGAGTATTTACATTCATGTGTGTTCCCAGAAAGGAACTTCAAAGCAGTGGCTGTGATGTTTATGTGGCTTCCTGACAAGAAATGTTCTTTCTAACAATTGAAAAAAGAATGCAACCATCTGTGACTTCACTGCTACTAAGGTCACATCAGTCTAAGGGACAAATTGCTAATAAATGTCCCTTATTATGTTTTATTTGCATGATGCAGCTTCAGGTTTTGATTATAATTTAATTAATTACAGAAGGCAGGAGAAATTGGGGGATTGGAAATTTATCTCTTTCCTTCCAGAATGCAGAGCCCTTCTCACCCAAAAGTCAGATCCCTAATGATCTGATTTATGATAGCCATAATTTCATTTCTATTGGATTACTACTTTGTGGTCTGGACTCTTGTAAGGAAAATTATTCTCAGCTAGCAAGAGAAGAGAACTATGCCCTCCCATTCATGTTGTGCTACAAACACCCACCGTTAATATTTTTCATCAGAAATAAAGGGCTTTTTGTCTGATGTCACATTTATTTTCAGTGTAACATCTAATTTATCCTTTAGCTCCATTAGTCTTCAGTCTCTTCAAAGATAACAAAGAGTTAATCTGGTATTGTAATTCTAAAGCAGGGTATTTACCTGGGCCATATAATTTAACAGAAAGGAAAAATAAATGTGTGGACAGTAATTCATCTTCTTTAATTAAAATAACTAAAAGTATTTGTTCTAATCTACAACATGCCACTCAAAGGGCTAAAGCGGCCCTCAGATTGAAACAAGTTATATACCCTGCTTGATGGTGTTTGTGTAAGGAAGCTGTAGGAGAAATGCAAATTCATGGATTTCAAGCACAATGTCAAGCTTTCTTATTCATAGGTAACATGTTTTAGTTACTATGTCAAGAAAAAGTTAGATTTTTTTCCCCCTATTTTCTAATTTCAATCTAATTTCTTTCCATCATAATTATTTAAAGCAAGGAAAAATTACAGTACATGTTATAAGTGATGCAGGTTTTGCTGTAGCAAAAGTTATCTGCAAATCAGGAACTCAGCAATGATTAAAAACACCCTTGTCCAACTTTTTATTGTTTAGATACATTATAGACAGATTATAGCTTTATAATTTAGATATCATCAAGTTAAGGAAGGTTATTTTAAATACTTATCTTGACTTACGACAACATGATCTACGACTCCACATTACTGGCTGCTATTTTGTATAGGAAGGGAATAGGCCAACATTTTCAGTGGCACCAGAAATAAATATTTGGGATGGGTGAAATATTTCCAGGTCATTGCTACTTTTGCACGTTTTATCCAGACAATACAGAATCATTGTACTGCCATGCTCTTACATTAATTTGCAAATTCCTCTCCATAAATATATTCCAAATGCATATTTTAATTGCTAAAGCAGGAATTTGGAAAGAGGAGGAAGTCTTTTCAGCAATTTGTTGTTGTGGAATCTGATAGATAGCTGAAGTTCAATCTGCGCGTTGGTTTGTGAAGGTCATCATCAGGTCATTTTGTTTAGGAAGTGACAAATACATTCCTTGAGGATCCTTAAAGGAACCAGAACATATAGTTATGCTCTAAAATCCAAACTAAGATAAAAGGACACAAGATGTCTCCCATGCTTCACAGTGCAGAACCATTATTAGTTCATATTTTAAACTGTTTCCTTGGTTACCTTCTTCCTCCTTTGTCCGCTATTAGTGATCTTATCTGGAGTAACGCCAAGATCCGCAAGTACCTTAGCGATCCCTCTAGCATCTACTCCACAGTTGGGTGCTACGTTTGTTTCACAGCGTCTATGTACATTCATCTTGCAAACTGTAATTTAAACCAAACAGAAGGGAGGGGGACAAGAAAGATCCCGGTTAAATAAGATTAAGCTGTCCTGATATATTACTATCTATTATTTATCTGTATTATTCACAAAATCTCTTTTACAGTCCCTGTAGTGAGAATCTGATTTAATAGACTAAACAGATTGGTGACAGTTCAGATAAGTTTTATTCTATAAAGAACTGGCTTGCAGGATCGAACTAAAGAGTTCAGGGATGAACAATACTCTCCTCCAGTAGTGGGTTTCAAATCCCGGCGCTACAGCTTCGCTATCGGTAGTGCGGGGCATGCTTTATTTATTGTTTATTTATTTATTGGTTCGATTTATATGCCGCCCTTTTTCGGAGACTCAGGGTGGCTTACAATGCGTTAAGCAATAGCCTTCATACTTTTTTGTATATACCTGCTTAGTAGGGCTTTCGGCCCTCCCCAAGCGGTGTTCTTTTTTATACAAAGTCAGCTTATTGCCCCCACAAAATGGGTCCTCATTTTACCTACCTCAAAAGGATGGAAGGCTGAGTCAACCTTGAGCCTGGTGAGATTTGAACTTGCAGTAATTGCAGGCAGCTGGTGTTACTTAACAGTGCTTTAGTCTGCTGCGCCACCAAGGCTCTTTTCCACACGCTTCGCAAGCATATGGTGCTTCTGTTCATGCGCAGAGCATTTTTGATGATGTCTGGGCAGGTGGGTGAGTCTCCCGCCACCGTCACTACCAGTTCTCTGAACCGGGGCGAACCGGGACAACCCACCACTGCTCACCTCGCTTTGGGCGCTCATAGAGATTACCCCAGATTACTGCTGAATTTGGGTGGGCTTCCAGTCCAATTCATCAGTACAATTTTGGAGCCATTTGTAAACCCCCAAATAAAGAAAATAAGCTCAATAATTTACTTCCTTACAAAACAACTTTTCCCAACTCACCAAAAATGAGAAAAACACTTGGAAATTTTTGATCTTGCATGACATTATGGTTGCTTAGAAAACCAGAAAATTAGGGGGGGTGGGAGGCAGGGCCGGATTTAGATGAAAAGAGGCCCTAGGCTATTCCACTTATGAGGCCCTTTCACCTATAGTGAAAGTGTAATTTTAATTTTGCTAACAATTTGAATGTAGGCCCCTCTTGATCTTGAGGCCCTAGGCTGAAGCCTAGTTAGCCTATAGGAAAATCTGGCCCTGGGGGGAGGAATAGACATTAAGCATGGATGCTGATAGAAAAAGTTCTTTAATCTGCCCCTATTCTAACTGCAATCTTCTGTACAACAACAATCAAATAAATACACAGGGACTTGTTCCTGTCTTTCCTTCAAATGTTTGGCTACAAAGATTCAATAGCAGTCTTTCTGGAAAATAAAATCAACACACCCATTGTGGTACAAAAACAAGAAAGATCATGAAGACCCGGGTCACATCGTCAGTCATGAAATTCATAAGCTGACTCTGGACCGATCATTACTCTTCAGTACAACTTAGCCCATAGGACTTTTGTGAGGAGTGAAGTACTTGACCCTGCTTGAGTTCCTGAGGGAAATGTAGGAGACAAAGGCAATGAACAAGGAAAAGAGAAAAGAGGAAAACAAGCAAGCTTCCTTGTAAGATTTTAGAGTGAATTATATATAACTAAAATCAATACGAGCACTTCAACATTTTGACAACTCAAAGAGCTCATAATGTTGTATTAAACAGGAACAGCATTTTTGTTGCCATTTTAGTTCAGTGTTTTGTTTTTTTAAAAAAGCCAATTCTGATAACTTTGGTGCATATTCCTGATTCTCTACCTTCATTCTCAGAAGCCTTCACTTATCTATATATATGGTCATCCCTTTCTCTGGGCTTTCATTTTATCCTCTTTTGGGCACAGCATGTTTTCATTTAATGTTACCCACTTTGATCATCATATCTCAGTCACTTCTAGATTCACTAAAGTCTTTTCTTACAAGTTCCTCTTACTTTATTTTCCCTCCATCTCTATACCACAGCTACTTCTGAACCCCCATTTCCTGCTTCCCAGAGGTCTCCCTTTGCACATCCCTTATAATCCTCTCATCCCCTAATCAGAATTCTTTTTGCTATTTCTGCACCACAACAGCTTTATGAATCTATGTTTTTTCTTTCATTTCTTTATTTGGCTCAGTTTAATTTCCCTTACATTATCTCTGTGTTTCTTCTGTAGAGATTCACTTGTTCTCTATACCTTCTAACCACAAAGCTTTTACTCCCTTAGTGGAAAATAACTGACAGGTGGGCCATGCATGTAACTAGCTTCAATAAATAGGGATAACTGGCAGCATTTTTTCCAGTTATAGCCAATTAAATCAGTTACCATGGTCATAGTAACACAAGAATTTCCCACATCATCCTGCCTGTTTGCAGAAGAAACTGCAATCAACCCTCAATCCTTGTAAATGCAGACCCAAATTAAGTCCAAAAAAAGGAATAATATATATGCTTCACATAAATATATTGATTTCAAATGTACAAGCAGAAGCATCAAATAAGTGGGGAGAAATTGTTTAATATCCAACCATTTTTGGGGGGGGAGGGGGGTTACTGTCATCATAGCAGTGCTGGATTACACTTGTGCTTTCTTGTGGAGGAAATTAAAATAACATTTTTTTAAAAAAAAATTGATTTATATGCCGCCCTTCTCCGGAGACTCAGGGTGGCTTACAAGGCGCTAAGCAATAGCCTTCATACTTTTGTATATTTTATACAAAGTCAGCTTATTGCCCCCACAAACTGGGTCCAAATGAAGAATTTGCGGAAATGAAACAAAAAGGTAAGGAAATTTGTGGGAGAAAATTCCTCTGTACCAAATTGATTCAGAGATTCAAAATCTGGAGGAGAAAAAATAATTTGGGTCCATGTTTAGGTCCATCTTACAATCCTATCCTTTCCTGTTTTGTTGTCATTATGTCTGGACACAATATTCAACACAATGAAAGAATATTTATTACAAAGCTGAGATTTCTACTTGCCCTTTTACCCAAAGAAAAAGGTCATTGTGCTTTCAAAACAGCATCCTTCTAGAATACCCCTTAAATTATTCAGAAATCAAAATCCTCACATGATTGATCTGTGTTTTATCTGAGTCTTTACTGAGAAAAAAAGAGACCAAAGCTTACTCTGAATAAGGTCCAATATTGCAGTTTCTTAAAATGCGCAAGTTACTGAGTAAAAGTAGAAATGTCTCCCACTCAGATTTGAAAAGGCCAATATGAAACATGACAGCAATGGCTGGACATCCTTATTTCCCCTGGTCTTTCTCTTTGAAATATTTTAGATACTTTCTGTTCTGTGTGCAGTTAGAAATAAATAAGTAAAAGGAATATTCGAAGTACTAAGCTTTTTCCCTCACGTGTGCTATGGCAGATATAGTGAAGTATAAACTGCAAGAAATATAACACCCATTATGAAAATGAGATGGCAAAATAGAGAATGCTGACCACTAAAAATGTGATTTTTACATTGGAAAGTTGAAATTTACAGTATTTCTCTGTACTCTAGCATAAATCTAATGCTGGCAGAGATGTTTGGTACAGGTTTTCAAAGGAAAGTTATTTATTGCTTTCACTTTCTAATTTTCCAATGCAAACAAAAATCCTTACAAAATTGTGTATTTTAGAAGAATGCATATAATTCACATTTTCATGCCTGATTCTGTGGTGGAATGTATATATGCATGCATACTAATGCCATAATAAAACAAAACAGGTTCATGAATCTATAGAAATATTAAATTTGTGCAAAGATCTGTGGTAAGACTATGCTGTTGAATATCTAATGTTGCTCTCTTCACATCCCCTCCCAAAAATACCCATTAATGTCAGCATTTAATAATCAGAGATTTTTTAAAGCTTTGGAATATAACCTTTGGTACTTTTGCCAATGGATTTATATTCCACTGGAAAGACCAAAAAATGAAAAGAATCAAATTTGGGATATTTAGGTTTAAATTCTGTGTTTACCATGCATTCATTATTTCATTTCTATCTCTCTGTTTCTCCTGTGTTATTCCTAATAACATTTGAGAGAGATCTTGCAGATAGAATGAGTTTATTTAGCAAGTGTGCTAGTTCACATCAGATGACCTCTCACCCCCAAAGTGAGAGTGGGAATTATACTCATTTTACATCAGTTGTAACCAGTGAAAAGAGCAGACAGGAGAGTAGATTAAATGTGCACAGCAAATACATAGTTGTGTATTCAGACTCAAGAATTATGTTAGAGAAGCTAGTAAATTCTCAGATGTACCCTTTGCCTTCACTATGTGATCCTAATTGTCCCACACTGCAATTTTTTCACTCCATATTGATCACTATCAAATAATGCCATTAACTTAGGTTTATATTTTTGCATGTCACTTTTTGAGTCTGGCCAAATTGTCCACCGTGTGCTTGCAATTTATACTGCTCAAACAGACAAATATTCCCAATGAAAATGAAGTATTTTATTCTAACATGCAACAAATGGGTAGGAAAGCAATTGGGACTTAATCAACCACACAGACTGAGAGTTAAATCTGAAAAACATTTCAGTCTGGGCAAAACTTTCTCTGAACTCAAGGCCAGAACTATATATCAAATTATTCCATTAACTGGGTATTACATAATTTTCTGAGAACCCTGTTTTAGCTGTCACATGTAAATTAGTGCATTACTGTGCAATTACACATGGAAACATAACTTATCTATAACAACTGAGTCTATAGAGCCTGATCTTAAAAACATGCTTAAGGCTACTGACTTGAGCAGTGCAAGGACATTTAACTCTTACTTTTTAGGTTGCAGTTTACATAATTTACTTGTAAGAGCTTAATTACTTTAAGTATATAATAGTGTTGTACCAACCAAAGGGGAATCATCTAAGACCTATTTTGTTTCATATCCCACAGGTGCTTTTTCAAAAGGCAATTGGACTTTGGGACAACCATGACTGGATGACTGAGAATCTCTATAGACGTTTCAGTTTAATGTACATCAAGGTAGACCTGAATGGGACTAAGCTATAACATTAAGAACAAAATCCTGCATTTAAAGAGAAAAAGTATCTTACCTTTGCATTGTAAACCTTGTCTCAGAAGACCCCAAAGCAATGAACCACAGTGGTCACAGAAGGTGGGCACTTTGTAATTGTGAATGCTAAACTTGTGAGGCATGTTAACACTGAAACGCTGAGAACCCACCTGGAAGATAAAAAGTGCAAAAGGACCAAAGTTAGCATGCTACTGTTTAATCCAGTGTGGCTGGTTGGTGAATTTTGGGAGATGAAGTCCACCCATCTTAGAGTTGCCAAGTTAGAAAACATTGAATTAATGTCAACTACTAGAAAAATTAAGCTGCTGCCCTCTCAGGTTTTGTTTTGTTTTTAAGTTTCCTATCGCACTTAAAGATATACAGTATTACTATTTCAGTTTAGAAATTCCAGGAAACTGGAATCCAAGAATGAAATCAATACAGGAAATCACAAGGTCCTGCTAGGATAATATGTAGCATTAGTTGCTACTGTAGGTCACTAACTATCTCTTTTGAAAACACTGAACATATTGTCTTGTAAGGCAAGGGGGACATTGAAAATGAGGTAAGAACAATGTCCCTTGGAAAATGGAAATGCAACAGAAGAGGGATCTGTACAGTTGAACTTTTTAGAAAGAAGTCTTGGGCTTGTTGTTGACATACCTGCCTTCCAGCTGCGTTACGACAGCCCTGCCTGTGCTGCTAGAGGCAGTAGCCGGGCTGGCGGTGGAGTTCCCCAGGTTTATGATACTGGGGGACTTCAACTTGCCGTCACTTGGCGAATCCTCAGATGCGGCTCAGGAGTTCATGGCTTCCATGACAACCATGGGCTTGACCTAGTTCAGGGTCTGACTCATGGGGGGGGACACACACTTGACCTGGTGTTTCTCTCGGGGCAGTGGAGATATGATCTGGAATTAAGGGGTACAGATACTTCTCCCTTGTCGTGGTCAGATCATTTTCTGCTGAGGTTAGACTTCAGGGTGCTACTCCTCCATTGCAGGGAGGCGGAGCCAATTAAGTGGTTCCGCCCCAGGCGCCTAATGGACCCTGAAGGGTTCCATAAGGAGCTTGGGGAGATACCTGACTCCCTTGTCCACAGTCCGACTGAGTCCCTGGTGGCTGCCTGGAATAGGGTGGCATCTGGGACACTGGACCGGATTGTCCTTTGCGACCTCTCCATGGCGGTGGATCCAGGAAAGCTCCCTGGTTTACCGAGGAGCTCCGGGAGATGAAGCGCCAGAAGAGACGTCTAGAGCGACGCTGGAGGACCAGTAACTCCGAATCTGACCGAACACTCTTAAGAGCCTTTATTAGGACTTATTTAGTGGCAATACGGGTGGCAAAATGATTGCATTTTTCCCCACTTATTGCATCCGCTGATTCGCGCCCAGCTGCCCTATTTAGGGTGACTTGCTCCCTCCTTAATGTAGGGAGAGTGGAGGAGCCCTTGCAGGGTAGAGCTGAGGAGTTTGTGCAGTTTCTGTCGGATAAAGTCACTCAGATTCGGATGGACCTGGACTCTGATTGGGCAATTCCAACCGAGATGACGGGGGCAGGTCTTAGTCCCATTGTGCAGGATGAGTTTGAGCCTGTGACTCCTAAGGAAGTGGGGAAGGCTGTAGGAGTGATGAGTTCCTACACTTGTTTGTTGGACCTGTGCCCCTCCTGGCTGGTTTTGGCCAGCAGGGAGGTGACACGAGGCTGGCTCCAGGCTTTAGTTAGCGCGTTCTTGAGGGAAGGGGCCTTCCCGCAACCATTAAAGGAAGCAGTTGTAAGGCCCCTCCTCAAGAAGCCTTCCCTGGATCCAGCAGAATTAAAGAAATTTTGTCCAGTCTCCATGGAAACTGCTTTGGTCACGCTGATGGATGATCTCTGGCGAGCCTGAGATGGGGGTCATTCCTCCATCTTGGTGCTACTTGACCTCTCAGCGGCTTTCAGTACCATTGACCATGGTATCCCACTCCCAACTAAGGGAGCTGGGAGTGGGAGGCACTGTGTTACGGTGGTTCTCCTCCTATCTCTCTGGTCAGTCACAGTCGGTGTTGGTAGGAGGACAGAGGTCGACCCCTAGGCCCCTCATTTGCGGGGTGCCTCAGGGCTTGGTCCTCTCTCCCCTTCTTTTTAACATCTACATGAAGCCGTTGGGTGAGATCATCCAACAACACGGGGTGAGGTATCAGCAATACACGGATGATACCCAGCTGTATATCTCTACCCCGCATCAATTCAATGATGCGGTGGATGTGATGTGCCGGTACCTGGAGGCTGTGAAGTCTGGATGGGAGTCAACAGGCTCAGACTTAACCCAGGCAAGACCGAGTGGCTATGGGTATTGCCTCGTAATATGTCGACTATGTCAACTGTCCATCCTTGATTCGGGGGGGGGGATTGTCCCCCTCAGAACGGGGTCGCAATTTGGGTGTACTCTTAGACTCTCAGCTAAGATTAGAGCAACATCTGGCAGCTGTAGATAGGGAGACCTTTGCACAGGTTCGCCTGGTGCACCAATTGCGACCCTACTTGGATCAGGAGGCTCTCCTCACAGTCACTCATGCCCTTGTTACCTCACGGTTAGGTTATTGCAACATGCTCTACATGGGCTTACCCTTGAAAAGTGTTTGGAGACTAAAGTTGGTCCAGAACGCAGCCACACGAGCTGTCGTGGGTGCACCTAGATACACCCACATTACACCAATTCTCCGTGAGCTGCACTGGCTCCCTATTGGTCTCCGGTCACAATTCAAGGTGTTGGTATTACCTTTAAAGCCCTACATGGCTCAGGGCCAGGTTATCTTCGAGACCGCCTTCTGCCGCATAGCTCCCAGTGACTGGTAAGATCCCACAGAGTTGGTCTCCTTCAGGTCCTGTCAGCTAAACAATGCCGGATGGCGGGCCCGTGGAGGAGGGCCTTCTCTGTGGCTGCCCCAGCTCTCTGGAACCAGTTACCTCCTGAGGTCCGGACCATCCCCACCCTATTGGCCTTCCGAAAAGCGGTGAAGACCTGGCTTTTCTGGCAGGCCTGGGTCCGTTGATCTTGCTCTTGTGATCTGGTGAGATCTGGCCATGAATGGCGTGAATGAGTTTTTAATGTTTTTAATTTTTAAATGTTTTTATAATGATTTTTTAAAATGTATTGTGAGCCGCCCTGAGTCTTCGGAGAGGGGTGGCATATAAATTGAATTAATTAAATTAAATTAAATTAAGTCCATGAATGCACGGTATCTTATTACACTCTGAGAGTTGAAATTAGCCTTCTCCAAATTAGTTGCCCTCAAGAAATGCTGAACTAAAACTTACATTATAACTTTCACAAAGCAAATTGTAGTCAGTCACCTTCATAGCCTGGGAGGATGGTTCAGAACCTATGCTATATTTCAGATTAACAGATTAACAGAGTTGGAAGGGACCTTATAGATCATTTAGTCCAAACCCCCACCGCTCAAGCAGGAGACCCTACACCATTTCTGACAAATGGCAGTCCAATCTTTTCTTGAAAGTCTCAAGTGATGAAGCTCCCACAACTTCCGAAGGCAAGCTGTTCCATTGATTGATTGTTCTCACTGTCAGAAAGTTTCTCCTCATTTCTAGGTTGAATCTCTCCTTGGTCAGTTTCCAACTATTATTACTTGTCTGGCCTTCAGGTGCTTTGGAAAACAGCTTGACCCCCTCCTCTCTGTGATAGACCTTCAAGTATTAGAAGACAGCTATCATGTCTCCCCTGGTCCTTCTCTTCACTAGACTAGCTATGCCAAGTTCATGTAACCGTTCTTCTTATGTTTTAGTCTCCAGTCCCCTAATCATCCTGGTTGCTCTCCTCTGCACTTTTTCTAGAGTCTCAGCATCTTTTCTATAGTGTGGTGATCAAAACTGGATGCAGTACTCTAGGTGTGGTCTTACTAAGGCTTTATAGAGTGGTGTTAGTACCTCACTTGATCTTGATTGTATCCCTCTGTTAATGCAATTTAGGATTGCATTGGCCTTTTTGGCTGCTGCTGCACACTGCTGGCTCATATTAGCTGATTGTGCACTCAGACTCCACGATTCCTCTCACAATCACTGCTATTAAGCCTGGTTTCCCCCAGTTTATATGTGTGCTTTTGGTTTTTTTTACCTAGCAATAATTATTGCTTCCATTGAAATGTTTTATTCTCCCCATGCAGATATAATTAGAATGATGCAAACAAATCAGAAACCAAGCAAACCCCATCAATCCTGTAACACTTTAGCTCTTTTTTATATAAATGGGAGAGGTGGTAGCAATTTGAGAAGGTTAAGAGGTTTTCCAAATGAAAATGTAGTCCCTAGGGTGGTTAAGGTTGCTAATCACATTGACGTGGAAGCGATTTTGATCTATCCCTGGGCAGATCAGGGATAGATCAAAATCAGATATTGTAGATATGGACAAGAAACCATTGTGTTGAGGCAGTAGCTCCAGTATAGGGCTGCAATATATGACTGCTCTGTGCTTGAAGGGACAGTCTGTATGATCACTGGAGGAGTCATATGGCTCACCAAACCTACCATCATATGGGATCCTTTATAGCAGAATGCCGACATAATTATGAAAACCAGTAGGATGGCATGCAGCATTAGGAATTAGGAAAATAAGGTGATGGACATTTGCCACATGGGAAAGCACTAGCAGTTTATTATCTTTTATTTTCGTGAAGAGGGCAGAAGAATGAATGTTTAGACATGGACTTGAGGGACAAGGCAAGTGGCCAGCAAGGCAACACTGACTGGCTAGCAGTTCACTGTGGTCAGCCATTGGCCAGAAAAGGCCATAGCTAAGTAATTTCGGCTTTCTAAGAGCTCTAGACCCATCATGTCTGTGCTCACAGTGTCTTGATGTCTAGATCTGAAGAGAGTCAAAACAACCTAGATCAGTTTTGTGTGTATTTTAAATTAAGAGATGGAAAGACTGGTTATTTGGAAGAACCTTGCCTTAAGCACATTAACTCTGCAGAGTTTTCTTTTATTTAGGCATTCCTTCTGTAAATATTTACCTCATCATGGGCTTCCTGCTTCTTCAAGCCAGCGCACTTTGTTATTATAAGCTCATGGCATCGCTTGTGGACTACGCAAGTGCAAACTGTAAACAAGAGATTATTTTATCCATTATGAAAGAGAAAAAATAAATTAAATGATAAATTCTGGGGGATTCATCCCTATCCTTAATCCTCTCAAGGGGTCTTCTAAAAGGCCTAAATTAGATTTTGGTCTGTGTGAAAAAGGGGGCAGGGCAAAAGGATAGTCTAGGAATCCTATTGGAATTGTGTCTTCCAAATGGGCAAGAAAACTCTAAAATTAATAAGAGTAAAGGCAGTTCATATTCTTATGACTATCACATTTTAAATAGTGTCAAAATATCTGTTTGCACTTTCACAGAAGGGAAATGAAGTTTTGAGGCTCCATAAACATTCTAAATCAATGAAATCATATTGAACAATCTGGAAAAGGCAACAGACTATTCCAAACTGCCATATAAGGAAATATTTCTAGAACATAACTTCCTCTTGTTCAAATGAGCCGTTATTATCAACTGGTTTTGAGGATATTTTATTGCTTTAGAATTGTAAGCTGCTTGGAACAAACTGAGTAGATGGTATACAGTAATACAAAGAAGATATGAAATAAATTCATATTTATAAAAAAAATTGAATTGTTTTGGACATGTTCAACCTTAATGCAGTGATACTTGGACTCACATCCTTCAATTTCACTGCCTCTCTTGGCATGAGAACAAAACATCTGAAGTGTTTATTTCTGTTTAAGGTTACTCATAATTTGCTGTGTCATCCAAACCCAAGCAAATTGTAGTTAACCTTAATTACACCTATCTGAAACAAATCAACTTCTAATAATGGATTTTGACTAATCACAGTGATAATCAATCACTGAGGTGAAGCTAGGTAGCAGCCAAAATTTTAGTTAATCTGTAAAAATAAAGTCTGATCAGTTTATTTGAAGAAGAAAACTGGTAAGTTATAGAAGCTTCTATATATGAATGACCTGATTTTACCACTTGTTTTGCAGCAGTTGTTAAACAAACATCACAGTTGTAAAGTGAACACAATGGTCATTAAGAGAATCAATGAAGTCCTATAGGTAGTTTTTGCCAGAAATCAGCCCAAAGACCAGAAACTGACAAAATACATTATAAATCATGGTCATATGACTGCAGAGTACTGCAACCAGCTGTAAAAAAAAGAGCTGATTGCCATGTGCCCAAAATATAGTCATATGACCGAGATCTGAACTTCAGAATTGAGTCATAAGTATTGTTTGGAAAAATTGTCAGAACTTTGAATGGTCACTAACCAACCAGTTCTTAAGCAAGGATTACTTTAATTTGCTTGCTGTCAAGCCATCATGGATCACCGTATCAATACACAAAGCTTATGACTACAACTATAGTTTGGAGCTTATTGTGGTTAGCTTCTGAGTCTTAATCATTTAAGTTTTTTTGGGTTCTAAACTCTTTTCTGTATAATGGTTTTAGTATACTATCTTTCTTTTATTTTCTTTGAATTGGTTACTACTTTGAATTGGCTAATGCATTGTCATCCTTTAGTATACCAATTTGAAGTGGGAACCCTTTCTGAATTTAAAGATCTTTTGGAAGACTATCCTTATGTCTATTCCCATCTTCAATCCCATGTTGTTGTACTACTGCTTCTGTGTTTTTTCTAACAGCCCTCTGAAACTTGTTAAATTCCTTCCTGAGATTTTTGTCTTTCTTGGCTTTGGCTTCTCTTGTCTTCTTGATAATTTCCATGATTTGTGTTGATGTCTAGTTTTCTTTCTTCTGTTTGTTCATCTTAGGCAGTCTCGTTATCATATTCATCCTTAATAATTTCTTTAAGTTCATTCCAGAGTACCTCTGGTTCTCTATCAATAAGTTTTAGTACTTCAAAGTGATTCCCAATATTCTTCTTGAAAACGGTATTTATATACCGAAGATCATATTGTGCAGACTAATTGCTCTTCTTCTTCTTCTTCTTCTTCTTCTTCTTCTTCTTCTTCTTCTTCTTCTTCTTCTTCTTCTTCTTCTTCTTCTTCTTCTTCTTCTTCTTCTTCTTCTTCTTCTTCTTCTTCTTCTTCTTCTTCTTCTTTAGTTTAATTTGGAGCTTGTTCCACAGTCAGCACCTAGTCATGTCCTTGATGCTATCACTGAAGCATCTATCATTGTTGACAATGATATAATCAATTTGATTTCTATGTATCTGATGATGTCCATCTAGAGGTGTCATTTCAGTTGTTTGACAGCTATGTTTGCTTTGAAGAAATCCTGCCAGTGACACCCTATGAAAGTGAAAGTTGGACTTTGAAAAAAATGAAAAAAAAAATACTGACAGTTTTGAAATCTGGTGTTGGAGAAGATATCTGAGAATATCATAGCCAGCCGTGAAGACAAAGAAATGGATTGTTGAACTAAAAATTAACCCAGAGATCTCATCCAAGACACAAATGACGAAGCTCAAATTATAGTATTTTAGAAATATTATGAATTAACGATGATAAAAATCTGAGTCTTAGTGGAAATGAACAAACTTTTTGCCAAAGAGTCTACTCAAGGAAATATTTCAATATCTTAAATCCTAAAATAGATAACTAATCTTAATCCTAAAAGGTATATTAATATCAAATAATGTGTCCAAAGGCAGCTAATAGCTCTAGGTATGCCCTGGTGATGTTCCCTAGTTTGGGTAATGAAACGTCTATAAGAAAACAATCAAGCTCAGGGAGCACCTCAGGCCTAGGTATTTTAACAACATAAGCAATAGAACTAGAATTTTCCTATTAGTTTACTTATAACTTTTAAATTAAGAATCCAATGACAACTATTTTTGTGTTATCAGTTTATCCTGTCTATACTAACACCTTCTATATGTTTTCTACTCACATAGTAAGTTGGGAATGGGTGGGGGAAATGTAATAGCAATGCCAGTTATATTCAATTCCAGACTGTAAGCTTCTGAAAGACATTTGATGAGCCATTGAGGGCAGCTGTTAAATCAACACTACTGCACTGTACTTTAACCAGGACTCAGTGTTTATGGGGGCCATCTGGGGATTTTTATTAATTGTATGTCTTTTTGTGTTTATTTTCTATTTTTATTCTGTTGTATGCTGTCCAGATGAGGTCTGCATTATAAAAACGATGAAGGAAACAGGCAAACAATCTTGCTGGATTAAGAGGAATGGATTCAGCAAGGCTTATCTTTTATCCAAAATTTATGGAGGCTCTCCCAGAGGAAGACACCAAAATATCCTTCATTATTCTCTGTAGAGGGACATCTCAGGTGTTGCATATTCAGAACAACTTTTCCCCTTGCTGAAAAGGACTGAAAGATCAAACTGACTATATATACTTTTTTATTATTCATGTAGGGACTTCTAAAATTACTGGGAATTTATAAAAAAAACTGCAAGGAAGTCATTTCCCCTAAGCCTCTAATGTGATAGGATGTGGAATTGATCTTAACAGAATAGAGAGTTGGAAGGGACCTTGGAGGTCTAGTCCAACCCCCTGCACAAGAAGGAGATCCTATTCCAGTGATGGTGAAACTTTTTGGCACCGAGTGCCCAAACCGGAATGCACGCATGTGCGCCGGAGCCCCGGAAACTCGGAGACCAGCTGGAAACCAGAAGAGCAGGTGGCGACGGTGCGTATGCCCACAGAGAGGGCTCTGTGTGCCATCTCTGGCACGCATGCCATAGGTTCACCATTACGGCCCTATTTGAAGGGCGTCAAACTGGTGGCCCGCAGGCTGGATGTGTCATGTGCAGGCCACGCCCACCCCAGCTCCACAAAGGGGAAAAGCATTGTGATACATCACGTGACAGCAACATGATGGCGCGAGTTTGACACCCGTGCCCTATATCATTCCATAGAAGTGGCTGTAGCGTCTCTTCTTAAAAACTTCCAATGATGGAGCATCCACAACTTCTGAAGGCAAGCTGTTCAACTGTTCTCATTGTCTAAGGAAACTTCTCCTTAGTTCTAGTTTGCTTCTCTCCTTGTTTAATTTCCATCGATTGTTTCTTGTTTTGCCATCTGGTGCTTTGGAAAATAGGTTGACCTCCTCTTCTTTGTGGCAGTCCCTCAGATATTGGAACACTGCTATCATGTCACCTCTAGTCTTTCTTTTCACTAGACTAGACAAAGCCAATTCCTGCAACCATTCTTTATATGTTTTAGCCTCCAGCCCCCTAATTTTGGGAGACTGGGGGGAAGATATCAGATTTTCAAGATTCTGTTAAGGTAGCCTTACAATAAAATAGAATTAGCTCATCTGGTCAGGATTCTGGTCAGAGAATCCTGACACGTAATAATCAGGGTTCCTTATACATTCCATACATATTCATAAAACGTACAATTTTTCTTACCTTGACATTGGTACCCTTGCTTTCCTATTACTCCCCTGTGGTTGTTGTTTTAAAAAAAGAATAGTAAAGAACACATTAGGGATAGACCAAAGATATAATTTCACATTGTCACATGTATATTGTCATTTATCATATAGTGAATGGCTAAAAATGACTTATACAGTATGGAAGACCATGCTGGGTACATTCTTATTTATGCACGAACATTCTCCTTCAAATTCCACAGATGCAAATAAATAAATAAATAGTGTGATAAAACTCACTTTGCCTTCTTTCCATCTTACATTTTATGAAACGCCACCAAGCAATTTTCTTTTCATTTTCTTTGCTAACTCAAATGTTTCCTAGTATTGATAAGGCTTTGCCAATTTTATCCCTAACATCTTCATTAGCTGTGAAACTTCCAAACGTTTGGCAAGGGCTACCTTCTTTGTTTCATCACTGCAGAAACCAGAAAAGCTATTGCTGAACTCTCTTCGCCACATACCTATTAGAAGTACAGATGTAACACAAAGAGGTCCCATAGTCCAAATTAATCTTACATTAATCTAAACATGACCTTCTGCTGTGCTTCAATTCCAGTTCTAACAACAAATTAGATCCCACGGATGTTCGCTTCTCTGTAAAGATATATGGATCAAGTTCAGACAAAGCGTTTCTACCTTACACTGAGGGACAGTTGCTTAGCAATAGAATCAGATGGGATGAGATAATCTGAAGGAGTTCACTGAGCTACAGTTTGTGTAACCATGCCATAGTAGTGGCTAGGAAGTTCACCGTGGCTGAATATTTTTGATATATTCAATTCTTTTTCACTATTTGGAAACAAGAAAATCCAAATCAAGGAAAATCTATACTAATTGCCTTACAATGCAACCCTGTACATGTCTACTTGGAAGCAAGTCCCACTATATTCAGTGAATCTGAATACCCCAGTAATGTGTTCACCTGATTACAGTCTTAATCTTTTTTTTTTAACTAAGAATTTGATATCCACTATATATGCTTGCATAATGTATAATTAGGTAAAAAGGTACATAACCACAAAGTTACAGAAAGCCTTTGAATTTCTCAATGTATAAAATAATGACACCATTATTCCATTAATTATTATTTTCCTGAAAGTATTAATGCAAAGGGTTTCCAATAGCCAAAACAACAATAGTAATCATGTTACCATGAAAAAAACCTAAACCAGATGATATGAGAAAAGTCTCCATGTAATAAAATTTACCATATAAAGTCTCGGCAGTGTGAACAATAGGTTGGTTGTCTAAGATAGGTGGCCATAAACTTGTGCCCATTAACCTGATGGACCCTGCGTCGCACTGCCCCCTGGCGTTTCCTGGGGCGCATCCGTTCCCTAAATACTCTTTCTTCATTTTCTTTGGGTGCTGAAGGGAATAAAGAGAGAGAGAGAGAGAGAGAGAAAATGGAAGAGATTAACAAATATTAATATTCCAGGTATAAAATTGAAGAACAGAAATAAGAAAGCAGAATGCACAACTTCAAATCAATTCTCATATATCCAAGTTTCTATATGTATTACACCACACCACCGTACTGTTTTCTGATATAAGTATTGTGAATCCCTTTGTTTTAAAGCAAATGTTTAATACTATCTATGATTGTATGAAATGGCTTAAATGTATGCAGAAACTTCATTAACCTAGTGCCTTTGAATGTGTTGGACTTCAACTCATTCCCTATGGGCATACTGATTGGAGATCAATACATTCAGAGAACACCAGGTTGGAAAAGGCTAGTGAAATATTTGAAGTCATAAAGGATTCAGCGATGGATATATAATTTTGAATTCTTTGGGGACTAATGAACTGATAGTTGGGAGGGAGAATGTCTGAGATATTAAATTAGATCTATTATGTCCCACCATTCTTCCTGGAGTTTAAGATGATTTACATAGAAGTCTTTTATCCTTACAATAATAACCCTATGAGTATTTTGGGCTGAGAGAAAGAGAGAAGTCCAAAGCCAGGAGGTGGGATTTAATCCAGGGTCTCCCAGTGGGTCTTGTCCAACACACTGATTGCTTCACTACAATAGCATATTTTCAAAAGCTTGGGGCTCAGTGAATTTCACCAAGACACCTCTCCACAATGTCTTGGAGAGGTCTTGATAATAGATCTTGCTGGAGTGAGCCCTTTTGAGGATATAGTGTGCTGATGAAAGCTGTCTGAAATTATGGAAGAGCTGACAAGGCTGAATCATAACACTGTCACCTACATCAGCGTCCAAGGTCCAGCACACAATCCTTTCATGACCATTAATTCTCAGAAGTCTATATATTGATTGATTGTAACAAAATAAATCACATTATATCTCTTTCCCTTAATGAAATTGCAGGATAATAACGCAAATTAAAACAGCATGGATGGGAAGCATCAGCACCCTATCTGCATTAGGTATATTGAAAATTAATTATTGAGGTGAGGTAACAGCTAATTCTATCAACATACCTCCTTTCAAAAGTATCATTATCAGCAGATTTTTCTACAGATGCTTTAGGCAAATTGGATATAAGAGCAACCAATTTTGTTGTTGTTGTTGTTGGGAAATTCCCTTTTGTACATCAAAATACTGGGATTTCGTATTTTGCATTTTTTGTTTTTGGAAATGCAGCACTTTTCCCCCCTTATCTTCAGCTATTGCATTAATCACAGTTGTTGTGGAAGCCATGACGTGCAAAGATATCTCTCTTATGCACATATGCACATTTTGGCTACCAGCTGTGTTTGCCGCATCAAAGCAAAGCCACACTAATGCTATGCTGCTGCTTCCTGCTGTGTTACATTTATCTGAATAAACGTCTCACAGCAGCTTCAATCCCAGCTTTTGGGTTTGCAGGGAGGGGGGGAATCATAGACGGACTTGCATCATCCAGCCCAGTTGAAGAGAGACATCTATGGGAATAAACTCAAAGGATTCAACCTGCAGGTGATGATCTCAGAGCTGCCTTGTGTCATAATGAAAAATATAGGATGAAGAGGGATCAGGAAACATACTTGATGCTTTGGGTTTCAAAATGGCCAACATTCAGCTAATCTTGAGCTACTAATGTACTAAAAAATCCTTAATGCTCCTAGGAAATCTGTGAGCTAGCACAATGTGAAGTTTTTCCCAATTACTGAGATCTGCCTCTGGGATCCTGTTTCAGTCTAAATGTGTGGCGTGTAACACCCTTTGATGTCAATCTGTTTTTACTGAGGCAGGCCAAGTATCTCAGAGAACCATAGCAAGACTTCTGGTAAAAAAAAATCCTCTAGAATTGCTATTATCTTGTATTTTGATTAATTTTGTTCAGATACACAATGGTTGTAGATCAGATATAAATGCAATTTTGCATGACTTTGATCCAGGGACTTTCCAACCAAAAGAACTGGTAGCAGCTGAGTTTCAGAAGCATATCTAAAATAAATTCGCTTTTATATAGATTATGATGGCTTGCAATTTATAACCTAACAGATCTGGAAGTTACTTGGTAAATAATCTGATTCAGCTCAAAATTTGACTCAACTGAATAGTGAGATGTTAGAGGTAACAACTCACAGATGATTGAAGTTCCTCTTCTTTGAGTGGGACTCCAATGTACAGAATCTGATCTGCTATCTTCTGAAGTTCCTGCCCCTGATGTTGTAAGACAAGATAAGCAACAGTTCAATGTGCAAGACAGTTTGCAAAGAAAAAAAATGGACAGTCTTGGTATTTATTCTTTTTCCTGCTGTGTTACTTTAAATTACTACTGAATATTACTACTGCTATTCCCTTAAAATTTAAGGTAGCCTTCTCCAATGGTTGAAACGTTAGTTTAATACCTCCCCCTTTTTTATTAACTAGTTAGAAAGAGCCAGAGTCTCCCAAATTATTATCTAATGAGAAACAAATGAGTCCTCATTCTCCTCTCACATACAGGAGGAGAAGATAGTCAATCCAAAGATTCAGCAGTCCAACTATAATGTTTTAAATGAAGGTTAAAATGATCACTTGATCTACATTTAGAAGTGTATGCAATACCTCTTATAAAATTACCCTGTGCCTATTCAATTGGAGTATAAGCGGTAGAAAGTTAGTAGGAAGAGCAACTAAATGAATTGTTAAGAACAACTCTTCATCACCGACTAGAACAGGGCCGTCAAACTTGCGGCCCACAGACTGGATGCATCACGTCCTGGCCACGCCCACACCTGGTTTAGCAAAGGGGGGAAAAGTCCCGATACGTCACGTGATGATGCCGTGATGATGCAAGTTTGACACCCCTGGACTAGAACATGTAGTCTCATCCCACTATATCAAAGAGTTTTCCTAAGTCTATCATACCCCATGAGACTAGAAGTAGACAACTTGGTGCCCTCCACACATTTTGGACTTCAGCTTCCATTAGCTCTAGCCGACATAGACAAATACAAGGTACCATATAAACTGTAGTTTAAAATATCAAGAAAAATAACTAATCACATCCTTGTTTTTTTTTTAAAGTAAAAAATCATTGATAAGCAGGTGGACCCATTCTACTTTCAGCATATGAAAAGGCTTTACTGCAGCTCATATTGGAGAATGGCATGGCTCATAGTGGATAGAGATTATAGAAATGCAGAAATGCAGGGAAGCTCCAAACAGGATAGTCAATAATGGGATACAAATCAATGATCCAACTCAGCAGAAGAAAATTATAGTGCCCATATCTCCCTAAAATATGTTCTCTGCCTTATTTTCTCAAAATGTGGTAGGTTGCTCTATATAAGTGCCAGGTTTGGAATATGTATGCTTACACTTTACTTAAAACTAAAGAAAAATTAAAACTAAAGAAATATATAGCACTGTATTTCCAACCTGTTTTATGGGACTCTAAAATAGTCACTTGTGCCATAGCAAAATCAATGATGTAATGAAAAATCATTACTTAATTTAATTTTTGGTACACATTCAATGGAATTTAGGAAGGAATTTAGTAACAAGGTCTGATCTAGCTAAGGAGTGCCAAAATGCATTAGCTCAAATCCAAGATAAAGCAGTTCAGATGAAATGAAGTAATTTAGAATTAGAAGTCAATTATTCATTGGACAAAGGACTAAAAAAAGGAGTGTTGCTTGCACAATATAGACCAAACATGACTATAACTGATCCAAAGATGAGTTAGTCCATGTCTCATCCCATGTTAGAATGCAGCATAGCAGCAGGCCTTGTGATAGCATTGTTTTAGGTTGCAAACCAGAAATAGGATTATTTTGGAAAAGTCATGCAAACTACACTCATTCTGATCTTGTTAATACTGTAATTTCTAACTTCCTAGGCTTCATATAATCTTTTTTTTTTTGTTACCAATTGACCGGGGGAAGAACTTAAAATATCTATACTATAACCCAGAGGTCTTCAAAATTGGCAGCTTTAAGACTTGTGGACTTCAACTCCCGGAATTCTCCAGCCAGCCAAGCTGCCTGGAGAATTCTGGTAGTTGAAGTCCACAAATCTTAAAGCTGCCAAGTCTGAAGACCTCTGCTATAACCCATACATCAAGAGATGTAATTTAAAAAATGTTTTCGTAATCAGAAAGATCCTGCCCTTCTGTTGTTTGGGAAGCTTGAAGCTGTAATTCCTATACATCTAAAAAGGCATGTCAAAGATGGTTGTTTATGTTACCTGACTTTCAGGATTTTGGACTTGCAATCCAGTGATTCTCTAAGGATACTTGCAAAAGGAAAAGTGATGCATTTCCTTTTACCTAATAAAATGCCTTCTGATTGTTCTTGCTGCAACTATTGTTTCGTACAAGTGAACATTTTTAAAACAATTTCTCAAATATAACTATAAGGCTAAAAATCTAGACAGAATTAATACCATTACTATGGTTGGAAAAATATCTTTTGGAGCAAGATAAAAGAGGCCCATTTTACTGGAACATAGGGTTAAAAAAATCAAGCTTCTCCATTTAACTCTTCTTGATGTATACTCTGTTTGGGGTGTAGCTCACTGAAGAAGTAGGCAGCCTTTTGAGTTGAGGCGCTGTGCAATATTTAGAGCTCACACAATGGCTGCCTCTGGAGGACTTGCCTACAGTATTCTCTAAATGGCTACCACTGTCAATATGTTCAGTCACAAAATGTCCATTTACTAGAGAGTGAGATAATCCCTCCACTGATGTTTTCTAAATCGACTCTGGTGGATTTTTTGTTGGGCTCAAACATATTCTTACACACAACTAAATATGATGCTAGAAGCTAGTGCTCTGCTTTGCGGCATTGAAGTTTATTTAATTTGTTGTTTTGTTATTAGTATATTTTTTTAAAAATCAGGTAGGATAGAAAATCTGAGCTAGCTGGAGGACAATTGGGTGTCCATGGATGCCATGTTGCTTATCCGTAGATTTCCTGGGTTAGCATGGTGTCCAAGCAAAGCCCACCCATCTGAGTGGTATTGTATATTATGTATCTATACCCTTTGAAGATTCCAAACACATATGTTGATATCATATGGGCATAGAAAACTATTCATTCATTTTCATTTAATTTATTTCTCAAGTTTTCTCTTCTGCCCAAACTATAAGACATGTGCCTGAAATAAATTCTGACATTTCCCTTTTCTCAGCTGCTACAGAAGGGTTGAGAGAAAGGGAAAGGATGAAAAGCCATTTGTGCTACAGAAAGTTAGATTACTGCTGCTGCTACTGACTTAAAATGTTGTAGTTTTTTTTAAAAAAAACCAGCTTGTTTATATAGCTTATGTACATAGCTTAATTAATTACTTCCTAATTTTATCAAGTCATAATTTGTCAACAAATTAGACTAGGATCACCCCTCTGCAGGCAAAGGACTAATTGATTAAACCAGACAGTAATTTATTAAGACTTGCATTCAAAGAGAGGAAGGAAAAGTTGCAGAGAAACAGAAAAGTATAAGAATAAGGCTCAAGCATTGCTTTGGAGATCTGTGTTAAACTGGGAACTAGACCAGTGGTGGGATTCAAGTAATTTAACAACCGGTTCTCTGCCCTGATTCCTTCCAGTTTGCCAAACTGCTCAGAAAGTTAACAACCGGTTCTCCCAAAGTGGTGCGAACTGGCTGAATCCCACCACTGAACTAGACTCTGCCAAATCCATTGGGGCTCCCAAATCTGTTGGTCAATATAGCAGAAATCTGGAAGAACCAGAATGATATCCTTGTAGGTGGAACATGCATGTAAATCAAGCGTGCACAACTTTTTCTGGGCTAGCATGAGGTCTGCATTCCAAGCGAGTTGATGGGGCCAGGATAAAAGCAAAAATAGTTTTTAATTCATATTTAAATAAACTTGAACAAGTTAAATACCATCAATGCAACCATTTATAGTTAATAATTCTCCCTTCTATTGCAATTTGAGGGCAACTTTTGGAGAAGTCCTTAGAGCAGCAGCAAAGCTTTTGAGGGCCTCCTCCTCCTCCTCCTCCTCCTCCCTCTCCCTCTCTTCCTTGTCCTTCTACTCCTCCTCTTCTTCCTTCTTTTGCTTTTTAAACATACACAAAGAACACTATTTGGTCACAGTTAAGCACTTTGAAGTTTCATTTATTCCAATGAAATCTTTCCTGTTCAAAGTATGGAAGCTATTATGTTTTGCCCTGAGTGTGGCTGATGTTTAACATTAGCTGGATTATGCCCCAAGTCACATTATTACATTGTTACTAATACCCCCCAAGTAGTGGGTTTCAAAACCCGGCGCTACCGGTTAGCTATTGGTAGCACACGAGCGCACACAGCTTCTGCGCATGCACAGATCGTTTTTGATGATGTCTGGGCGGAGCCTCCCACCACCACTACTACCGGTTCATGCGAACCGGGCAAACCAGGAGCAACCCACCACTGCCCCCAAAACAGTTTGACAATTTGTGCTTCAGTTTATGCTCCTGTGAATAAAGTGGCTGGTTTTAAGGCACTTTTGTGTGATTGATGTGTCAAACAAAAGGGAATCCAATTTGAGAGATACAAGGCATTTAGTTTCTCTAATGTTTTTAACTATACTTCAACCCCCATAAAAGTTTGAACAATACTTATAATAAAACTATAAATTCTACAGACAAACGCAGCTATTAACTGGAAGCCAGCAAAGATAAGTGTGTGTGTGTGTGTATTTCTACAGAATATATGTTTTAAACTATAGTAGGATTACAGGAGTACCTGATGAATAATCATGGAAAAAAGTAATTGAGATGGGAGTAGCAGAAATCTCAGAAGGAACAGAAAATGACATCATGTGCAGACTTGACTAAAGTGTAATGAACATTATTCAGAAAATTGCCTTTTAATTTGGGTTTAAAATGCAAAGCTGAGAGTTGGGAGGTAAAATACAGGCATAAAATAATGAAAGCCAACAAAAGCCCAAACTCTCTATTATTCCTAACTCTATACCAGAAAAATGTTGCTAAAAGGATGCTCCTTTTCTATAATTACACAAATATACGAACCCTACAGCTATATGATTATTTATAGCGAATATTCATGCTGGAGTGGGACTACACAATTGTTACTTCAAACCCACACAAGTGAATCATTTCCCTCCAGGCCAACAATTTAAATAATTCCTTCACACCACTGGAGGTCACTGTAGTCTGGAATTTAAAACAGCATCATATGTTTTTCTTTTCCATTATTAGGGTTTGAAGCCTTAAAAGCCAATTTCCCAGTAGCATGCATCAAGAATGGACTTTCACACAAAATTTGTGGAAAAAAATCTGTGGAAGACTCAATCATGTGTAGGAGAAAGTCTAATTCTACGATTTGGTCCAAAATATATATCTACAGAATATATACTATACTAATTTGTGAATTCATAAAGGAGTGAGTGAGTGAGTAGGAGAGACAGACAGACACAAACAGAGACAGACAGACAGATATTTTGTTATAATAAATTGATTGTCACTCAGTTTCTGTCATGAAAACCTTAAGGTGCTAGGCAACAGATATCAACAAAGAGACTTTAACGGCCAAGAACACAAAAAGGCCTTTTTTCATTTATAAAATGTTGGAGACTTAAGCTCAGTAGTGGGATTCAGCCAGTTCCACCTATTCAGGAGAACCGGTTGTTAACTTTCTAAGCAGTTTGGAGAACCGGTTGTTAAAAGAAATCTTATTTTGATTTTTTTCCACTTTACAGGGCTAATTCTGTAAGGAAGGCAGGAAGGAAACATTCTGGTGTTGTTTCTAGCCTAATCTTTATTGCCCTGCTTAGAAGAAACTGCCTCTCTGGTTAACCCTTATGACATTGTAACATCTAAAGCAAAGCCCCCATCGACATGAGTGATGTTGAGTTGGCCATGCCCACATGATCATATGACCATCGAGCCATGTGTACCCAGCTGGTCATTAGGGCAGAGAACCGGTTGTTAAATTATTTGAATCCCACCACTGCTTAAGCTGCAATATTAACATCTTCATTTTCTATAAGTACATTCTTTCCCCCTCCCATTTTGAGAATATCTACACAAAAATGTTCAATTATTTAAGGGGATATCCATATTCAGTATTTCTACGGTAGAAATATAGATGGAGACTATTGTTTGTACTGTAAATTTACTGATGCAAGTACTGAGATCAAATGTGAACAAAATGTGACTCAAGGATTTTTTAAAACTCTTTGCTGCTGTCCTAAACATGCTTTTCAAAAGGCAACTGGAGTTGGTCTTTTTCTTGAAGACGTTTCACTTCTCATCCAAGAAGCTTCTTCAGTTCTGACTGAATGGTGGGGAATGGAAGAATTTAAATCCTTTCATTCCCCACCATTCAGTCAGAACTGAAAAAGCTTCTTGGATAAGAAGCGAAACATTTTCAAGGGGAAAAAACCAATACATTCCAGTTACCTTTTGAAAAGCACTTTTCAGACAACCATGACCTGAATGATTGAGAATCTCCATAGAAACTTTATTTAATTTCCCATGATACCTTCTAGAATGACATTATTTTGGGGGGTGTTACAGAAAATCAAACAGCAACTTTCAGATCCCACAAAGGAGACTGATGTTACTGATCAACCTTTTCAATATCACTATTTGATAAGTAAATTAGTAGGTGGAATGTGTGTGGGTGTCTGTTGTATAAGTATAGTACAGGACAGGGGTGAGGAACTATGACTTATGGACTTCAACCATGCTGCTCAGGAATTCTGGGAGTTGAAGTCCACAAGTCATAAAGGGGCCATTGTTCCCCACCTCTAGTATAGACAAAGGCCCCATAACATATCGGGTCTAATGCTCTCTAAAAACCTTGAACTGACATTGATTATGTGGCTTGGACCTGAATTAAGTATTTTCTTATACTGAATTAGCCTTCCCTAAGGATTCATTTCATTCTATTTTTATTTTGTCTATTTTGTTCTGGTATGTGCTCTGGCATTATTGCTCAGAGATAGCTGGGAATTATTTATTTAAAATCAATCTCTCTGTTTTTTAGTCTGTAACTTTTATTTTTTTCAAAAACAGGTTACGTAAAATCAAAATGCAGAAAAACATCAATGGAAAATAATCAAAGCCGAGCTACCAGTCAAAATCAACAGAATAAAAGTAATTTTGGCAGGTCTGAGTAACAACTGTTAGTCAGTTACTGAAAGTTTATTTGCATTTTTTAAAAAAGTTATGTAAAAATCATTATCAAGCTAACCCGATAGACCTTCTTTAGATGGGGAACTCCTCTTAAATATTCTGCCCTTCACGGGAAAGATGTGTGAATTCAAATATAAAATAAATAATTCCATTCCATTAAATTCCATTCCCCACTATCCTGTCAGAGCTGAAGAAGCTCCTTGGATGAGAAGTGAAATGTCTTCAAAAGAAAAAGAAATAAAGAAAAAGAAGAAACAAGAAAATCCAGTTGCCTCCTGAAAAAGCACATTTGGCACAACCATGACCTGGATGACTGAGAATCTCTACAGACTTGTAAAATAAATAACTTTCTTTCTGCAAACTGCTCTAGCCCTCTAACTGCAATTTACAAAACCAGATTTAATTTAAAACCGGTCTCTCCTGAATTATCTTGAATTAGAATTTTGCAAATTAAAACAAAATTCTGCAGGGGAGTATATGGATTTTGTGGACACCAGACATTCTATTCTATTACACACCAACACACCCACATATCATGCATAGTTTTTACCCAAATAGGTAAACCAGCACACTCAGTCCTTGTTGTACTCTTCTCTTGGTTCCCTCTAATTAACTTCTTTTCTGTTTTGAAAACCTTAGTGACTCTATGGTCACCATACCTTGGTGAAGCTACAGATATCCTCTGTGCACCAGTAGTGTATTTTTGGCTACAAGTAGGAATGTTTGTAGCTTGAATTCTGGAAAGAGAGAACAACTCAACAATTACAGAACAGAACAATAGAATTGGAAGGGACCTTGGAGGTCTTCTAGTCCAATCCCCTGCTCAAGCAGGAAACCCTATACCATTTCAGACAAATGGCTATCTAATCTCCTCTTAAAAACCATCAGTGTTGGGGCACATACAACTTCTGGAGGCAAGTTGTTCCACTGATTTAATTGTTCTAACTACCAGGAAATTTATTCTTAGTTCTAGATTGGTTCTCTCCTTGACTAGTTTCCATGCATTGCTTCCTGACTGTGTGGCCTTTAAAATATTGTTTATTTATTATTATTTATTATTTTTTATTAGTCATATTTCTATGCCGCCCACTCTCCGAGGATTCTGGATGGTTTACACCAAAGACAGTATACTAAATAGCATATTGCCCCCAACAATCTGGGTCCTCATTTTACCCACCTCGGAAGGATGGAAGGCTGAGTCAACCTTGAGCCGGTGAGTTTTGATCCGCTGATCTGCTGAACTAGCAGTCAGCTGAAGTAGCTGCAGTACTGCACTCTAACCACTGCACCACCTCAGCTCTTAAACTAGACAGATTAACTAGACAGATTCAAAACAAATCTAAAAATTATCTGCTGGAATAAACTATTGCGAGATTAAAAAAATAATTGTACAATTAGATTTCTTTCCATCATGTCACTGACTACTCCAACCTACTACATTGTAGAAAAAGAGTTAGATGTATTTACTTGTCAGCGTGAGTGTCTATATGAGTGTAACTCTTACATTTCACAACTCCCACCTGAAATCTTAAAAAATAATATTTCTTTCCAGGAGGAATTAAATCCTTTTATGGCATGTCAACTACCAATTCTAGTTTAGTTTATACGTTGCTTGGCTCTCCAAAGTACTGCAGCTGTTACTGGGGGCGTCATAGCTGTCTCTATGTTTGGTAACAGCATCATTGGCAGATTTCACTCAACTACCGTCTTTCTTTCCCACATATCCTGACGTCAGAATAGTATCTGCTGTGAGAATGCAATCCCAGGGGGGGGGGGAGGTGGTCTGGCAGTTTGATGGCACTCCCTAATGTTCTCCTCCATTTGCTCCTGAGCTGTTAACCCAAGTAGTTGCAGGTAAGAAGGCTCAGGAATGAGAAGATAGCAATTAGCCTCTCCCTTGAGTTTGCTTTTCTCCTTGTTTGTTATTGGGAAAGCCCACTTGTAAGCATGAGCAACAACTGAAGCAGGAGGATCACTTTGGAACTGAATGGTAATAGATACCAGCTGAAAGCCAACAACGTAAAAGCTGGCTGAGTTCTCTTGTAGTGTATGCTTCTTGGAAAGCTGCTAATATTGACTGGGCAGTAAGACTTATATCTGACCTTGTTTTAAGAAACAGCTAGTACTGACTGTCTTTTTGTTATGCTTAGCCTCAGAAGTGTAAGAGGAAAGCTTTACCATACCTGGATCCATCTAACAATAATAATAATTTATTAAATTTATATGCCACCAGATTCCCATTCTCCTGGTCCATATTTAATTCCCAAGTGACAAGGAAAAGATTAACCAACTCTTCTACTTTTCTTCCAATCGTTGATCTACAAGTGGATGTCCATAGCTTTAGTTTGGATTCAGATCTAGACGATCGTAAGACATTAAGCTATATTGAACAATGTGAAGTTATAGAATAATCCTCTGCTTCTACTTTTCCTCTTTTCAATTGTGTCTGATTCTCAAAGACTGCCTGGACAAGTAATTTTCTCTTTCAGAAGCGGTTTGCCATTCCTCCTTTCCAAACTGAGAGAAAATGGCCAGCCCAAGCATATCCAGCTGGCTTTGTGTCCAAGGTCTCCTGATTCTTCCAATATTTGAACCTATTCTTCAAAATGCCTGAGGGCAGGGCAAGAAGTAAAGGGTGGAAGATTATTAAAAAAAGAGATCCACCTAGAATTAAGGAGAAGTTTTTTTGACAGTGGAAACAACTAATCATGGAATGGCTTGCCTCCTGAAGTTGTGTGTGGTCCAACACTGGAGATTTTTAAGAGGAGATTGGACAGCCATTTGCCAGAATGGTATAGGGTCTCCTGCTTAGACAGGGGTTGGACTAGAAGACCTCCAAGGTTCCTTCCAACTCTGTTGTGTTTAAAGTATATGGATGGGCACCTCTCAACCCCCAGGGAAGGTAAGAATGGAACACAGGTGCTGTCTGGCTTCTTCTTCCAAATCTTTTGTCTTTGTGTTTTAATGGAGCCATCTTTAGTTGCATGTTTATTTTGTAAAAGAGAGAAAGAAAACTCCCTTTCAAACAAACATATGTGCCTCACAAAATACCACATTTTTCCTTATCAAGTCTCCTATGTAAAGGTATGGCAATAGAAATAACTGAAAGAAGGATAATGGAAAGTGGAATAATTTAAGGTGGGATACTTACGTTCATATAATCTGTAACTGTATCTTCCCCAGTAAACTCCCTGAAACATTAGGAAATGATGCAAACACACTCTGGGTCTGAGATTATGTTTCCCCTCCTTTTCTCGCTGAAACACACACATCTCACATGCATGCACACACTTTGCATAATGGCTGCTATAAATTTTGGAAACTGAATCGTCAAAAATCCACTACAGGCAAGTTACCCCAGATAGCCACAATCAAAGTGGCTTTAAAAATAATGGAATTTATTTACTTTATTGATTGGATTTACATCCCAACCTTATCTAATCTTGGGAGAGAAGCAACTGCTCGCTATAAATCAACAACAGTGCCCTTCAGATCCATGTGATCAGAAACACACATAAGGTAGATTGTTAATAACTTCTAATTCTTGTATTCAACACTGAGCCAGATTATGTTAGAATGTAAGAAGACTCCCAAAGCCTGTCTATCCCAGCAAACAGATGATTCTGGGACGCCCACAGGCAAAACATAAAAGCAAATACATTTTTCCATTAGTGCATACTAATATACACTTGCTCTGATACTGGAGGTAATATCTATCCCTGATGACTAGTAGACTGCCTTGCCTGAATGTCCTTGAATTTAAAAAGGATTTTCCTGTTCTCTTATCTAAAAAGGGTACCAGTTACCACTTCACTGCTCTATTCCCAAAGATGTGGGAGCTGCAATGATCCATAAACATTAGTGTAGTCAATTGGAATATTTTCACTCCCTTTGAGCCATCAAAGAGGATGAGATTAAAATCTAAAGAGCAAAATTCAGGAACCAGAAATCTTTGCAACACTGCTTTGATTTAAATGCTTCTTGTGTCTAAATGAAAAAAAAAAACAACCAGCATAAACTTTTGTTGAACTGCAAACATGTGCCATTCACCAGTGTTTGGTTTTTTTTGGTTTTGCAGGGTTCGAACCCTGTGTAGAAAAAAATGATATAAATTCATTTTCTGTCTTCTTAATGGATCATCTTTTACAGAAAACCTGAACCACATGTGAGAAACAAAGGCCAAATATTATTCTTTAATTCTAACCAGTAGTTTGAAGACATGACAGAGCTTATTAAAAATGGGCCTCTGGAGGCAAAAGAATGTTCTGTGGCTGACTTGGACTAGAACAGCACCACGGTTTATAACAAGATTGCATTTCTGATGTTTACATAGCCACTGAAACAAAAAAGCACCCCACAACTTGCCCAACGAACTCTGAACATACGCCTCTAAAAAAACAGAAGTAAAATATACATACACAGAGGAGATAGTCATGCATCTCAAAGCTTAATCACTCAGCTTCCAGCTAAGTTCATGACCTTGCAAACAAATGATCACCGATATTTGATTTTTAAAAAATGTTTCTTGGCTGCAGAGCTAACGGTATATCAAAACTAAGATTGACCATTTATATAATGATATACAGTGAGTGATTGGGCAAATATACAGTCTTATATTTTGGAGAAAAGTTCTCTTTCTTAAATGCACCATCAGTAAGAAAATATAATACTTTTATCTTTCCAGAATCCATGTGAATTGGGAAAACTATAAAGTTAATATGAAATTCCTGGATTTTTTTTCCCCCTCACAGTGAACTGACAGTGGTAAAGAGCCACAAGTAAATAACACAAAGGCTAACCCCAGTATGTGGTTTCAAATCATATACTTTATGTTGAAATAGATTTACATCCTAGCTGAGGATTCTAGGAATGGCATTTTCAATGTATAAGGAAAGCATCAGATTAGGGAAGGCTGCTTTTAGCTTTTGCAAAAAACATCTTGCAGAGAAAAGATAGCAAAGACAGAGTGAACACGCATGGCCCCAATGGACCAAATATAGTATCCATTATGGACACTAAAAAAACAGCAACTCTTGCAAATGCAAATAACCCTTACTGCACTCAGGCAGGCTTACAAATACACTTTAAATTAAATCCAAATAATATTATTATTATTCATTAAAAAAAGATGTCTAGTAAACTAAATGCTTTAAAATACGAATTCAAAAGGAACAAGCATTGGAACTATCTAAATCTAGAGGTAACTACTAACTTATATAAATTATAACTGTTACAAGTTACTTATAACAGTTATTAGGCATTTGACAGAGAACTGTATCACTATCCTATTTTGTTTTCCTACTTTGATTTACTTTGGGGCCTCTTTCATGTTATGGTTGCTTATTTTTCATTTGTAAACAATTGTTGAAATAAAACAACACATTACACACAGGCATTTAAATGTTTCTCCTTCCGATGCAATCATATCACCTTAAAAAAAGGAAAACAAAACCATCAATTCACATACATTCACTGTACCCATAGAAATGCTGTAACTGCTACTGTTTTCTTGAAGAAATGCTCTACATGTTACTGGCACAATGGCTTGCGTGGGCTAAATCTGGTTTCTGAGCATTTCCCATCTGGCCTATGAATCTAGTAACCTTTGCTTGTTCCAAACTCTCTCTTCTTTAAAACTAATTAGTAATAAAAGGTTACAGTTGAAAATAGTCTGAAAAATGAGAGAGGAAGTTACAAGTATGAGGTGCAAAATGTGCAACTCAGTAGCATCCCTTTAGTCTGTAGTCTGAACCTGAGAGCACTCACTGAACCAGTACCAAATTTTAGCCATCCAGCTTGTAGAATTACTTGGAACCTGACATGTCTGCTTTGGGAATGTATTCCTTGACATGCAGTGTAAAGAATAGAACTAATACAAGTTTGGCACTCCTGTTATATGGCAAAGTGTGACCTACCCTACAAAAGACTTTAGGGATCATCCAGACCAGGGGTGTCAAACTCATGTCATCACGGCGGAATAATAATAATAATAATAATAATAATAATAATAATAATAATAATAATAATAATAATAATAATAATAATAATAATTTTATTTATATACCGCCCTTCTCCCGAAGGACTCGGGGTGGTGTACAACCAAGATTAAGAACATAAATATACAATATCATAGTTAAAATTAATTAAAATTATTAAATAGTTTTGGCCAAATTTTAAAACCCAATATTAAAACCCAATTTAAAATCATTCAGTTAGACAGCCCCGCCTGTCGGAACAGTAGGGTCTTGAGGACACAGTGAAAGACCCGGAGGTCAGAGATGTTATGAATATCCGGGGGCAATTCATTCCAAAGGGCAGGAGCTCTGACAGAGAAGGCTCTCCTCCTGGGTATCGCCAGCCGACATAACTTGGCCGACGGTACCCTGAGGAGTCTCTCTCTGTGGGAGCAGACTGGTCGATGGGAGGCTATTGGTGGCAGAAGGTGGTCTCGTAAATATCCTGGTCCTATGCCATGGAGCGCTTTAAAGCTGGTGACCAACACCTTGAATTGCACCCGGAAGACCACTGGGAGCCAGTGCAGCTCGCGCAGGAGAGGTGTTACATGGGCGTAATGAGATGCGCCCATAACCACCCATGCGGCCGCATTCTGGACCAGTTGGAGCCTCCGAGTGCTCTTCAAGGGGAGCCCCATGTAGAGAGCATTACAATAGTCCAGACGGGAGGTGACGAGGGCATGAGTGACCGTGCGCAAGGCTTCCCAGTCCAGAAAGGGACGCAACTGGTGGATCAGGAGAACCTGATAAAAAGCCCCCCTGGCTACGGCCGTCATATGCTCTTCTAAAGACAACCGTGAGTCCAGGAGGACACCCAGATTGTGAGCCCTCTCTGTGGGGGGCAAAGATTCACCCCCAATAGTCAGCGATGGCACCAGCTGACTATACTGGGACGCCGGAAGCCACAGCCACTCAGTCTTGGAGTGATCAGTCCTGGCATCACATAACGTATAATAACTTTTCCCCCCTTTGCTAAACCAGGCATGGGCTTGGCCAGTGCATGACGCATCTGGCCCGTGGGCTGCGAGTTTGACAGCCCTGATCTAGACTGATCTCCTGGATGTAAGAGTTGGGTACGTGTCAAAACCAAGAAACATCTTGGCTAGGTTTAGGTGATAAATCCTAAACTCAGGATAACAAAGCACAAATGCTATATTCATATATGCCTCAAAGAATAAACTATAATGTAGTGTGAATGCTGCCTCACCTAACACACTAAACACATCATAACAGGCTGAAATATAAACTTCCTAATCCCATTTCAGTGGCTTCTAATATCTTACACAAACTCAGCCACTACAAATCCACATTAGCCTGCACTCTATGCCAGCTGCCTCCAATCTAGAATCCTCCAGATGTTTTCAAACTACAATTTCCACCATCCACAGCTAGTTGAGCCATTGTGTCCTATATTTTACAATTAACTTTGACCTTTAAAAAAAAAAAGATTAATTTTTGTTATTTTTTTACAAAATTAAATTTTTACATAAGTTATTTCTTATATTATTTCCAATACAGAAAGTCCTAATGGCTGATCTGGTTAAGGAAACCCATCCTAGACTTGAAAATAACTGTCTTCAGCATCAGCAGGTATTTGGCCGCTTTTGACTGCTGGGAATGACTGTATGAAAACAAGATTATTAGCTATCTTGAGATTCTCATTATGTTCCAACTTTGGGATGGTGGTGGTGGGAACTTCTTATAGTGGCACTTCCTTTGCCCCCTTCTTCAATAAAGCTCCTGGTGGTGCCATTATCTTGAACACTGCTGGTAGCTGGTAGTTCTACCAGGTCTTTTTGCAGCTTGAAGCAAATGACATTCCAGGTAGCAAAGTAATTGGACAGCAGCTAAAACTTACTTCAACACTGGTGATGGAACAGCGTCCTTCATAAAAGTCTAGGTAACAGTTTAGTTTGGGAAGCCAAGGACAAATCATCTGGTATACAAAGCTGGCCAATGCTCTGTAGTATTGCCATATCTCACGGCTGTCAAACTCGCAGCTCGTGGGCTGGATGTGTCAGGTGCTGGCCACCCCCACACCAGGCTTAGCGAAGGGGGGAAAAGTCCCGATACATCACTTGATGCTGCCATGATGAGGCGAGTTTGACATCCTTGCTGTATCTCATACTTTATGTGAATTATGTTCGCTCTAGCTAAAAGTAGGTATAGGTCTTAGTCCTTTGACCTACATTAGCTACTTATGGGATATTAAGTATCCTATAATGATTCAGCCAGCTGACCAGAAGATAAATGCATGCATACAAACTGTATTCAGGTAGTCCTCGACTTATGACAACAATTGAGCCCAACATTTCTATTGCTAAGTGAGACATTTGTTAAGTGAATTTGGCCCCTTTTACGATTTTTCTTGCCACAATTGTTAAGTGAATAATTACAGTTGTTAAGTTAGTAACACAATTGTTAAGTGAATCTGAGTTTCCCATTGAGTTTGCTTGTCAGAAGGTTACAATGATCCCAGGACAGCATTCAGTGCCATTGTAACTCTGAATGGTCAGGAGGATCAAAACTGTTATGAACAGAGCAGGCTGCCAGAATTCTGGCAGTCCTGACACAGGAGAAAAAAATAAATTAATACAACAATAAATTCATCACAAATGTACAACCGGAGAGTGCATTTTCAGAGATTAGAAGAGATGGAGTTTGTTTTTATATACCTACTAGCTGTACCCGGCCACGCGTTGCTGTGGCCCAGTCTGGTGCTTCCGCTGGGCTAAAAGAGCGAGGCTGAAGTTCCAAACTCTCCACGAACATTTGGTGGGCGTGGCCAACTCGACGTCACTCACTTTCATCAGTCATATGACAGCCTCCGAGCCACGCCTACGCAGCTGGTGATTAGGGCAGAGAACCAGTTGCTAAAAAACAATGGGAACCACAAAATCCTCCCTGTCTCCCCCTCTCTCTTTGTATCTCTCTCTCTCTCTGTTTCTCTCTCTCCCCCGTCTGTATCTCTCTCTCTCTCTCTCCCCCCTCTGTATCTCTCTCTGTGTCTCTCTTTCCCCCTCTCTCTGTATCTCTCTCTCTCTCTTCCCCCCCTCTCTGTCTCTCTCTCCCCCCTGTATCTCTGTCTCTCTCCCCCCCACTCTGTATCTGTGTCTCTCTCTCCCCCCCCCCACTCTGTATCTGTGTCTCTCTCTCCCTCTCTCTGTATCTCTCTGTCTCTCTCTCCCCCTCTCTCTGTATCTCTCTGTCTCTCTCTCCCCCTCTCTCTGTATCTCTCTCTCTCCCCCCTCTGTATCTCTGTCTCTCTCTCCCCCTCTCTCTGTATCTCTGTCTCTCTCCCCCTCTCTCTGTATCTCTCTCTCTCCCCCCTCTGTATCTCTGTCTCTCTCTCCCCCTCTCTCTGTATCTCTATGTCTCTCTCTCTCCCCCTCTCTCTGTATCTCTATCTGTCTCTCTCTCTCCCACCTCTCTCTCTGCATCTCTGTATGTGTCCCTCTCCCCCCCCCCCGTCTCTCTGTATTTCTCTATGTATCTCTCTCCCTCTCTCTCTGTTTATCTCTGTCTCTGGCCCAGCCTCTTCTGCATCCCCCGCCATCGCCCTTACCTTTTCAGGCCAGGCCTTTGCAGCTCTCCACACCACAGCATGTTATGTTAACAATATATTTGTTTCTACTCTCCTACCTATCTTAAGCTAGAGCCCATTACTTTAATTTACAACTATTTATATTTTATAGAATTATGAATTTCTATATCTAAGTTTCTATTGCTATGTTTGTAGCACTATATTTTTCTTATCTGGTTTTGAGCTCTTTAAATCTTTCCAATCGAATCCAATCAATCTTTAATACAGGTAGTCCTTAATTTACAACCACAACTGAAACCAAAATCTACGTTGCTAAGTGAGAAATTTCTTAAGTGAGTTTTGCCCCATTTTACCACTTTTTTTTGTTGCCACATTTGTTAAGTGAATCACAGCAATTGTTAAATTAGTAACCCTGTTGTTAAGTGAATCTGGTTTCTCCATTAACTTTGCTTGTCAGAAGATTGCAAAAAGTGATCACATGACCCAGGAACAGTGCAACCGTCAAAAATGTAAGTCAGTTGTCAAGCAGCTGAATGTAAATCATATAACCATGGGGATGCTGCAATGGTCATAAGCATGAAAAATGGTAATAAGTCACTTTTTTCAGTACTGTTGTAACTTCGAATGGTCAGTAAGTGAATTGTTGCAAGTCGAGGACTACCTGAGTCTTCTGTATCTGGACTGCTGATATTTTTTTGTTGATATGTTTTGGAATTATACCTAGTGAAAAATTTGTGATTTAATTTTCAAAATTCATGTGGTAAAATGTTCATTTTCTTTCATGGCATTGCCAACACTTGTTACTAAATGATTTATCTATCCTGGAAATTATTGATGAAGTGACATTTCATAACCAGTCTGCTTTTCCCCAAAATTTCCTTCATCTGTGCTTCCTATAAGTATTCAGGTATATATGTGCAAATGCCCATTTTTAGACATTTCATTCAGTAAAAACACAACTGCAGCTGTGGTATAGTATGTTTCCTCAGAGAACAGAGCACCAATTTTTATAGCATTTTTAAACATGTAAATGGAATGTGCTACCTGAGTCTTCTGTATCTGGACTGCTGATTTTTTTTTCTGTTGATATGTTTTGGAATTATACCTAGTGAAAAATTTGTGATTTAATTTTCAAAATTCATGTGGTAAAATGTTGGTGTGTTGGTTTTACGTCCAGCAGGTGGCGCTGTTTTTCAATGTTTGTCAATGTCTTTCAATGTTTTCCAATGTTTTTCATGTTTTTACCTGTCACAGGTGTGACATGTATATAATATAGGTATATAAAAACATGCCCGTAGTCGAATGCAACTTTGTGTCAAAATTTGAAAGCAATCGGTGAAGAACTTTCGGAGATGTGCGGTTATGTACAAACGGACATTTACATTTTTATTTATATAGATTATCCAGAACAGATGGATGGTTGAGTCCAAGATAGCCTCTAATTTCTAGCAAGAAAGGCAGAGGCAAAGACATAATGCAACATATTTTTTAAAAAAATTGACGAAGGCCATGGGGAATCAGAATGAAAGTGTTCTCATACATCCCACTTTTCAATTAATTTTGAAAAAAAAAACCCCTAGATTAAAAAAATACTACAAAATAATTCAGCCACGACATATGCTGCTAAGCTGCAAAAGTTCAAATAGTATAAAACTATTTCTGCTGGAAATCATGAAGAAAGAGAGCAATAATCATTTCCTTTCCTCTGTGCCATCCAAGACAAAAGAAATCTACTGTCAAATATGTCCAATTTAGGAATAGCTGCTGTCTCAAAGCCGTACATAGTTTTATAAAATAGAACAAAGAAAAAGGAAATGACAGAATTATGATGTTTTAGACACTACAGCCATAGAACAATATCTTTATTAGTCATTAGGGATGTCCCTGGCCAGGTCTACTTTTCCTTAAAACAAAAACCCCAAACAAAATAAACTGGTCAGGAACATCCCTTATGACTAATTTGGTTATTTCAGACTAAATTATTGCAAAATATTCAGGCATGAACTAATAAACATTCTTGGATGATTCCATTATTAACACAATGGCTCAGTCTAGATACAGTTGTGAGTACAGCAGCAATGCAAAGGGCTGCTCAAAATGTCCTTTGGATAGCTATGCTTCCCAACCTGTATTGTAATGCACCCTTCTCCTTCAAGAGAGGTGGATGCCTTGCATATCAAGAAACGCTGTAATGCAGTTGTGAATCCAAACACAAATCTCTCTCCTGCTAGTACAGATGGTTTATGATTTACTATGGAATTTTTTTCTTGGATAGAGAAAGACTTCTAGGAACTGCCACAACTGCAGAATCCAGTCAGGACTTTAATAATATATATATTAAGGTGGAATAGTCTTGACAGATTAAAAAAAAAGTGTTTATGGAGATAGGTTTTTTTTAAAAAAAGAACTCTTGGTGTGAAAAGTAGAATAAAATAGATGGAACTGAATCCAAGTTTTCTTTTGTTCACTGTATAATTGAGCAGTAATTAATCTGAGTCAAATTCAAGAGTAGATGAAGCAATGTATGTACCCAAAGCTTATTCATAATGGCCATTTGAATGGATGAATGTGGACAATTGCATCTTGATGTGCATTTGTTTCATGTCTCTCTTCAGTGAAGACTCATGTCAATCAAAGTATAGAATAAAAGGATTAGATATTGGACAGTAAAGGTTTTAATTTAAGTTCCAGTTTGTTGAGTATCTGTAAAAGTTCTAGAATTTCTTCATACATTTTGCAGCATTTAAGGCATATTTTCTACTTCATGCACATATAGTTGAGAAAAATAACACCCACGTCTCCAGGGAATATAATTGTGTAACACATTCATTTTCCACTTCCATACAGTTACGTAAAAGATTTTAGATATCGTGATAAAAACACACACAATGAAATGGATAGCAGCACCATTAAGTGACATCAGTCTTCCCAACTTTGCCGTCTCCAGATTTTCTCCAAGTTAGATAGGCCATTCTGCAGTTTGTAATCCCAGCACAATAAAGAACACCAATTTGGGCAAGGCTGTTGCATAGATAACACAACATTCATTCTCGTCCTCACCGATAAATAGGCACAGAAATCTGCCTGGAAGAGGACATGAGTTTTGGTCTACTGTATATGCAATAACTTGGCATGGGGTCAGTTAACCAGCAATGGTTCTCCAGGGATTCAGTGAGAAACATCTCCTAGACCAGGGGTCTCCAACCTTGGCAACTTTAAGACTTGTGGACCAACTCCCAGTTTTGCTGGCTGAGGAACTCTGGGAGTTGAAGTCCACAAGTCTTAAAGTTGCCAAGGTTGGAGACCCCTATCCTAGACCTTTCTAGATATACTAAAAATTTATCCTTAGACATTCAGTATCATCTATCTGCTTTTTTCTTTTCACATAGTAAGTTCTTTTTCTTCTTGATAGTCTTCCTCATTATGCTTAAACCAAAATTCTATCCATGCAAATATTTCATGTTTCTCCAGTGTTTTGATTACAATGCAGTCAACACTGCTCTTTCTGTTTAACAACCCCCACCCCCCAGCAGCACCTTCCATTTATATAACCGTTTATCACAGGAGAGCATTTTAGTTGTTGCACCTTGTTGCATCATGGCTAACATCAACACAGTTCTCAGAATAGCATTTATTAGCTAAATGAATGCCAGAGGGCCAGCGATGGAAATACACATTAATGTGTTGATGTAATCCATACTAACAGAGTGACTATTGTTTCTGTTGGTGGCTGGCTGAGGAAGCTGAGATACTCCAGGTAAACTCAAGACTTCTTTGCATAAAACCAAAGGGATGGAAATCATTGACTGCAGGGTAAAGGGAGATATCTTGGCAAAAATCCCCCAAATAAACCACAAATCTTCCCAGAAAAGGACTAAGAACAAATCAGAAATGCTAAAGAACAAAATAAGTGATACAAGCAAACAACCTAAGTGTGAAGAACCAAGCACTAAACTGGGGGTGATGTGAGATCATAATTAAGAAGGAGATATGAAAATAAATACAAATATTACAAATTCCGTGAGGGTAGGATTTTTAAACTAAAAGGCATATTTAAATGGGTATTTGCTCTCAAAATACGTATCTAAATGCATATTTCAATACATTTAAATTGCTAAGAATCACATCTTAATGTGCTATTTCATGAATTCAGATCTTTGCAGGGGGTGGCCCAAGAAGACCAGCCTGAAGTGAGAAGAGCATCTATTGCTCCACTGGTGCTTCCACACTGCATTCTTTCTCCAATGGGAGCAGTATTACCACTCACCCTTTGGCTGCAGTCCCACAAATCTCACATTAATAGCCAATTATGGAAAGCAGCATGCCTTAAGTACAATGAAGCAGCTGTTCTAAGTAGTAATTGGGAACAGTTGTCTACAGTAATAGTAGTGGGGCTCTGCAGTCCTACAGATTCCCAAAAGTCTTGCTTGGGTAGAAAAAGTCAACCTAGTACAGCAAGGTATTTTACTGAGATGTTTGCTGTCTTCAGTTCAGTAATTCACCAGATGAAACAACTGCTGTAATCCCTGCTCTGTATTCTTTCAACTGCAAGAGAGATCAAATAAGGGAGTAGAATTCTAACTCCATTTGTTGAGCATGAGGAGATCTCTCCCCCAGTTGGGGATCAGGTGTCAATAGAACTCTCTTGCAGATGACTGTGACATAGTTGGAGAACTCCAACTGGCATTGGACCTGGATACCTTCAAGACCGTCTTCTGCCACCAATAGCCTCCCACTGGCCAGTTCGCTCCCACAGAGAGGGTCTCCTCAGGGTGCCATTGGCCAAATTATGTCGGCTGGCGACACCCAGGGGGAGGGCCTTCTCTGTGGGAGCCCCAGCCCTTTGGAATGATCTGCCCCCAGAAATTCGTAAAATCTCTGATCTCCGTGTGTTTCGCTGTGCCCTCAAAACCATGTTGTTCTGCCAGGCTGGGCTATCAATGTAAAGATTTTAATTGGTTTTAAATGGGATTTTAAATTTGGGGTTTTATAAATTGGGCCTATTATTTAATAATTTTAATTATTTTTAAATTTTGTCTGTCTTTGTGTTTTTAATTAGGCTGTACACCGCCCTGAGTCCTTCGGGAAAAGGGCGGTATAGAAATAAAATAAATAAATAAAATAAATAATAAACTCAAGAGGTAGGAATATTATACACAATAAGATAGGAAGCAAAAATGAAATAGGACATACGTATCCTTAGTTTTATCCATCACACATTCAGGGTAATAAAAGAACAAAGCTTTTGGTATTTACTGTCATTTGCCAAAAAATCTGAGGGCCAAATGTGACATGACTTATTAAAGACAGTTGTACTGGAGCAACAGATTGGCTTAGGACTATGACATCAGGCAAGGGATTTAACAGTTTCTCAAGTAAAATCACATGCAAACCTTTCAAAGTATTGAAATCTCTGAAAATGAGGGAGTAATTTTAATTAGGAAAACATGGAGCCAATATATACACCTTCCTATAATCTCTGCATTTTGCTGGCCTGAATTATACGATGTATTAGTATCTCATCTATTTTCATTTATTCTATTTTGGAGGATAACTGTTTGGCTTACATGCGTGAACCCTGAAAAGGATTATTTATTTTTATTTTATTTATCTATTTTGTCAAGCATATATAAGATTACAGATATAAGTATAAACATGATTATGAATACATCAAATGGATACAAATAAATGGGGATATTAGGACAGGGATGGTAGGCACGTTGGTGTGCTTATGCACGCCCCTTACAGACCTCTTAGGAATGGGATGAGGTCAACAGTAGACAATCTAAGGTTAAAGTTGTGGGGGTTTGGGGAAGAAACCACAGAGTCAGGTAGTGCATTCCAGGCACTGACTACTCTGTTGCTGAAGTAATATTTCTGCAATCGAGTTTGGAGCAGTTTACCTTAAGTTTGTATCTATTCAGAGGTGGATTTCAGCAGATTCTGACCAGTTCTGGAGAACCGGTAGCGGAAATTTTGAGTAGTTCGGAGAATCGGTAGTAAAAATTCTGACTGGCCCTGCCCCATCTATTCTCTGCCTCCCAAATTCCAGCTGATTGGGAGGAAACGGGGATTTTGCAGTAACCTTCCCCTGGAGTGGGGTGGGAATGGAGATTTTACAGTATCCTTCCCCTGCCACATCCACCAAGCCACGCCCACCAAGCCATGCCACACCCTCCAAGCCACATCCACAGAACCAGTAGTAAAAACATTTGAAACCCACCACAGTATCTATTGTGTGCTTGTGTATTGTTGTGGTTGAAGCTGAAGTATTCATTGACAGGTAGGACATTGTAGCAGATAATTTTATGTACTATGCTTAGGTCAGACTGAAGGCGATGTAGTTCTAAGTTGTCTAAGCCCAAAATTTCAAGCCTGGTGGCATAAGGTATTCTGTTGCGAGCAGAGGAATGGAGGATTATTTTCGTGAAATATCTCTGGACTCGCTCAATTGTATTAATTACTAGCAGAACAGAATATACTATTGAGTTCCAGCTGGTAAGCAAGTAAGTAAGCACCAAAAGTTGATGAAGAAGGCTCCTGAATATGTGTCTCTATTTGGTGGTGAAGTAACTGCTTCAGTTTGGGTAATGGTCTATGAACTAGGACAATTCTCCTCTAAGAGCTTTCCCCCTCAAAAACCTATTTCCAAAGTGGGGATCAAGGGGCTACTGAAATATATGCCTGACATGTATTGTTTGTTATCTTCTCTCTGGATCTGCCCTCAGAAGCCAACTGGCTGATTCATTCTGCTTGATCAAGTTCACCATTTAAATGTATGGTAATGCACTTATAAATCACTTATTGATAATTATTGATTTTGCACAGCCTTTTTGAACAATGTGTTTTCCAAATGTATCAAATTTCAGTTTCTGTGATCCCCAACCAACATGGGATTGAAGCCCATTGCATTCTAGAGACTAACTGGCTGGGAATGGCTGATCTTGCAAACTAGCACAATGAGAATGAAAGGCCTACATTAAAAAATAGCCCATAGCAGATTTCTAATTTTACGGATTATGAATGGACAAAAATGTGGCAAGCTTTTTTACATGTGCTACCATTGAAATGAAAGAAGCCTATATAAAACTGCCAGCCCTGCCTCTATGGAGCTGAGTTTCATACTAACAGAAGAGTTTGTTTTTCCCCCATGCTAAAATACTTAAATAAATTTAAATTTAAAATACTTTTAAATACTTAAAAATACTTAAGAGGGATGTGGTGGCTCAGTGACTAAGACACTGAGCTTTGTCGATTGAAAGATCAGCAGTTAAGCGGTGCTTAACTACCCTAGTTAATCCCAGTGCTGCATAACGGGGTGAGCTCCCATTACTTGTCCCAGCTTCTGCCAACCTAGCCGTTCGAAAGCACGTAAAAAACGCAAGTAAAAAAATAGGGACCACCTTTGGTCCCTAACTGCGTTCCGTGCGCCTTTGGCATTTAGTCATGCCAGCCACATGATCACGGAGACAACTTCAGACAGTGCTGGCTCTTCGGCTTTGAAACGGAGATGAGCACTGCCCCCTAGAGTCGGGAACGACTAGCACATATGTGCAAGGGGAACCTTACCTTTACCTAAAATACTTAGCCAAGCGGTTGTGAAGAAATGATATAGTTCATTTGAGGTACAGCTTGTTCCATTTCCCATAATGTAGGCATTGAACCCATGTCTGCAATCCTCTTCTCACTAATGTAAAATGAACTTGACTAATCTAAAAAAAGTACTGACTTTTTCATTTTTTAAACCTTTTTATACATTAATAATAAAGGGCTTTCAGATCAGATGCAGGCAATAAAAAAAAAAGCTTGAGTTGATTTATAAAATACATCATAAATTTGCTTGAAGAATAATCCATTTTCTAGGAATACCTGATGGATTTTTTCCCTCTGTATTGATGAATGCCTAGTTGACCTAGACATGAATATGAGAAAGTCAGCTGCAACAGCTTTTGAAAAGTCAGTGCTTCATCAGAATGGATTCTATGCTTTGCTATTATTTCCTGCAGCATCTGATATTTGAAATTGCCTATTTTAAGACTGTACAAAACATGCTTGCAAAACATATAAGCACGAATGAAGATTTTAACAATTTGAAATGTGAATGCTACTTCCAAAGCTGAATCAGTCTGTTTCTATCTCTGTGTACAAGCACAACCGCTTCACTTTGCACATAGTCTCACAGTGGCAACCAAGAATTTTTAAAAAATTTATATGAAGATATTTATGGAGAGAATAAGTTTTCAAAAAACATTTGGTAGATATTTTTGAACAAACTTGTATAGAATTCTATAGAATTGTTTCCAAGAAGTGTTACGGGAATAATTGGTTCTTGTGACAGTATTGCAGTTTTTAGTGCAGGTGCCACCACAAAAGCCTTTAAAAAGCCTTAAAAAACGGACTCAATTGAAAAATCTTGCAAGATGGAGTTTCTTCTTAAAATCTGGTTATATTTTAACATTCTTGCTAAAAATCTTGTAAGAATTTGAGTGGATAGCAATAGTACTTAGACTTATATACCGCTTCATAGTGCTTTCCAGCCCTCCCTAAGCGGTTTACAGAGTCAGCATATTGCACCCAACAATCTGGGTCCTCATTTTACTGATCTCGGAAGGATGGAAGGCTGAGTCAACCTTGAGCCTGGTCAGATTCGAACTGCCAAACTGCTGGCAGCCAGCAGTCAGCAGATGTAGCCTGCAGTACTGCATTCTAACCACTGCGCCACTAGGGAGAATGTCAAAAGCCTTTGATGGCATTAATACCCAATCACTGCTTGAATATATTTATAAAATATAATTTTATCTCTGTATGTATACTTTTTTCATGTAGTTGTTGGCTATAAATAATAAGAATATTAATAGAAAACAAATGGAAAAAGTAATAATATATCAAGATTTGTAAAAGTTGAAAACATTTGGAAGAAAAAAGTCAGCTATAATACTAAGAGTAATTGCAGGCTTTGGAATGATACCAAAGTGTTATACCAAATATTGAAAGTGCATGGACTTTAAATGGACTTGATTTTCTTATTTGAAACTTCCTACATATATACTATGGCAATACCTCCAGGTTAGAACATCAATAATTGGGAAATGCCTATCTAGATATCACAATATTTGATGGATAAACAGATAATAACAACAAGAGATGACAATCTAATGATTTACATGAAGGAAACTTTTGGGAATCACTGAGGTAAATGAACATAAATAAATAGAGCAATATAAAACTCTACTATGTTCTATAAATAGAATATAATAAAACAAGGTATTATTGGAAGCCACTTCCGGCAATAACACTTCACTGCTTGTGACCTACCAAGTTTAATGTACCTTGCCAGCAACGTATCACACCACACTGTTATTTTATTTCAAATAAGGTGAAAGTCAAGAGGTTTTTCAAGTTCCTGTTGGAGTGCCATACTTGGATTGTAGGTGGCAAACTGTGAAAGCTGCTTCTAGAAGTAGTGTTAAATACAATTCACAGATATATGTGAATTGTATGTAACAGTAACTGATTTCCATTATGTAGATGCTCGTGGAAACTATTTTGAATATAGATGTACTTTGACATTATTTTGAATATTTAAAAATCAGAGGAGAAAACCCTTCACAACCCCAGCCTAATTCACTGTAGCTTTTGAGAATGGAACAAGACCATCTATTCTTAAATACCATTAATTTAAAACAACAATACCAATGTGGAGGTGGGCCATTTCCCCAAGAACATTGCCTGTATGTGATATTCCAACCATTGTGGATTAGCGTTTCCATAGCAACAGCAGCTGGATGAGAAATCAATTTTCAAAGCAATTCTTAAATAAAACAAGTTGCAAACTGCAGACTGTATGCCTACAAAGAGAAGAGAAATTAAACCCATGGCAAGGAAGGGGAAATTGATAAAAGAGCATATTTTTACCTGGATGCAATGCAATGTCCTATGAATGCACTGATTGCAATGCAGCTGGCCTTAGTCAGAAGTAAAGCTGGTGAAAGCCTTAGTAGGGGACATACCCCATTGAATTCAACAGGAACCACTTCTATATAATATGTTTAGGATTGTTCTTTAAGCCTCTGAAACTAACTGAATAAATTAGGGCCAAACTAGCATAGCAAATGGCTGACACTGAGCTTTTCAACTGAAAGGTCGGCAGTTCAGTGGTTCGAATCCCTAGTGCTGCATAACAGGGTGAGCTCCCATTACTTGTCCCAGCTTCTGCCAACCTAGCAGTTCGAAAGCATGTAAAAAATGCAAGTAGAAGAATAGGTAACAGTGTTCTGTGCACCTTTGGCATTTAGTCATGTTGGCCACATGACCACGGAGACATCCTCTGGATAGCCCTTACTATTTGGCTTTGAAATGGAGATGAGCACCGCCCCCTAGAGTCGGGAACGACTAGCACATTATGTGCGAGGGGAACCTTTACCTTTTATGTAGCAATAGCAATAACCCTTAGACTTATATAACTGCCCCAAAATGCTTTATAGCACTCTCTGGCCAATTTACAACATCAGCATATTTCCCCAATCTGGGTCTTCATTCTACCAACCTTCGAAGGATGGAAAGCTGAGTCAATCTTGAGCTGGTCAGGATCGAACTCCTGGCAGTGGAATGCAGAGTTTGCCTGCAAGACTGGCATTCTAAGCCACTGCGCCACCACAGCTGAATGTATCCTCAGAAAAGATGTTTAGCTTTCAATCCAATATCAATCAGCACACATAATGGAAACAGGGATGGAATGTATGGAAGGTGATTCCTGAAGCTTGAAGACCAGTGCTGCATATCTACAGTACCAGCAGAGTAGTGCAAGCAGTGTCTGAAGAAAGTCTGAATTCTAAGAACAAACTCTAGTAGGCATATTCCCACTGTTCTTCAAGCCACTCATGAACAATACAAAATAAAACAATACTCCAGCTAAATTAGGGGACATGATCAAAGCCTAGATGTGTAACATTAAGCCACTTACTGCATTGCACTGCACTGCACTGACCTCTCAACCATTCCCTTGTTGATACAAAGAACATGTCAAACTATAGCCTAATGCACTGTCCAGTAGTTGGGGAAAATACACAGCTAAGGATTGGCTGACATAATAGAATAAACAGAAAGTGCTCACTATTTAAAGACACTTTATCTAGTCTAATACAGAAGCATTTCACAAACATGCTAGGATAATTAGAAGGCATAAAATAACCAGACCAATTCTCAGTAACATGAAGAAAACTTTCCACCAAATACACAAATGTAGCAAGATAGAAAATACCTTTCTTGGTTAATACAATTAAGTTTAATATTTTTAAGTCTATTTCTCTGGGTATATACTGTATGTGTGTGTGTGTGTGTGTATATATATATATACACACACACACACACACACACACATACATACATACACGTTGGGCAAATCAAACTATTCAGCAGGGTTCAACCAGATAGCAAGGATTTTCTTCCATTGGTAATCTATGCAAGGGAAAAGAATTAATTTTGCTTCGTATTCAGTTGGACCTTCACAAAGATTGCTTACAGAATACAGAATAACAAAGTTGGAAGGGGCCTTGGAGATTTTATAATCCAACCCTACACCATTTTGAACAAATGGCTGTCCAATGCCTTCTTTAAAATCTCCGGTGTTGGAGCACCCATAACCTCTGAAGGCAAGCTGTTTCACTGATCGTTCTGACTGGCAGGACATTTCTCCTTAGTTCTAGGTTGGATCTTTGTTTGATAAGTTTGCATCCTTTACTTGCCCTCAGTTGCTTTAGAGATAGCTTGTCTCTCTTCTTCATGATAGCCTCTCAAATATCTAGATGCAAACATGCTATCATGTCATGCTATCATGTCACCCCAGTCCTTTTTTAGACTTGACATATCCAATTCCTTCGACCATTCATCATATGTTTAGCCTCTAGCTCTGTAATCATCGTCAACTTTTTAAAAGAGCGTTCCAAATTCAAGGCAATTCTCTCCTGACTGGACTTCAGAATCTTCTTTGATCCTCAAGAGATATTTCATATACTCAAATAAGAAAAGACAGAAGAAACACAGTGTTTTTTTTCCCCAGCTATAATGTTAACAATGACCACATAACCAAGAATGGATGGGCAACTTTGAAAGGCCAGACTGATCCAACAAATACATCAAACAACAAACAAGAGGCCATAAAAAAGAGGAGCAGCAAAAAATATGATCAGTCCTATCAAAATCATTTAAACAATTTAAATCTCCCTCCTTTAGTTGAGAAGATTCTTATGCATAGACTTTAATAATACTTCAGTTTAATTGAACCTTTGCATGTGGAGCTGGTCTTTTGCCACCTGACAATATCCCTGAAAGGATGACCCAATGGGTCATGGGTTGTCTAGTAGTTCCTGTATATAAAACTAATGCGTTTTGATAACTTTTATTTTCCCCTGTTTCCATTACAAGCTCTTTTTGCCAATCTCACTGATTATTCATAGCATAGTAATAGTTCAACAAGGAGATGGGGGAAAGACATTGTCTTTGTACTTGAAGCAGAGCAATTAACAAAAGTAGATTCCTGCTCAAATTTTATGCTATACTATTCCCCACCTTTCTCCCACCACCCATCACCCTTTAAGAATAAGCTTTCCAACAACTATCTCCTGTGTTGATCCTGTGGTGAAGACTGGGCCTGAGGAAGAGATAAATATGGTGATATATTAATGAGAACTTAGAGAGAGAGAGAGAGAGAGAGAGAGAGAGAGAGAGAGAGAGAGAGAGAGAGAGAGAGAGAGAAGGCAGCAGCTAGCAGAGATTTCAAATGCTTGGAGGGCGGGGAGGCTCTGTCATGTGGCAGAGTGCAAAAGGAAGGAAGGCTGCTTGAAGAGAAACAGCTTTTTAATATTTTTTTGTGCTGAATTCATTAACAAAGGATACACAAACACACACATACACCAGCAGTGTTAATAACGTAACTTCAAACACAGTAATACAATCAAAATTTTAAAAAAGAGTAAAAAAAGGAAAAAGAATGCCAAATTATGTTGCAGCCAGAAAAACTCCTACAACTTTAATAAGATTGCTTGAAAATGTCTTTGTCAGAAAAAAAAAATCTAATTCAAATATTGAGAAACAACACATTATCAATATTCAACTGCTGAAAATTAAATGTAGATTTCTCCTTCCAGTGTTATATAATAATGATCTAAGACAGTATGTTTCAAATTTGACAATATTAAGATGTGTCCCTTCAACTCCATGTATTACCCAGCCATGATGCTTTAAACCAAAACACATGCCTGGGAAAAAAAATCACAGTTCTTGATATGTTGAAAATATCAAGTAATGGGAAATATCTATGAAGAACATTTTCATTTTTAATGCTCAACAATTATGCATGTTCATTTTAATAGTCCTGTTGGCCTCAAATCTCACAACAGTATGACAATACCACCATGCTTATGGATTATTGCTTTGAACTACAGTATATCTCCAACAGATCATAACCAAAGTTTATTAAACATTCTTCATTTCCAATAGGTATAAAACAATTTTATGTTATTGTGCTAACTTTATTTTAAGATAATAGAGACTAATTTTATGGTATTTAAACTAGCCTTTCATTGTTTACCATGAAAAAGATTTAAGTGCACCTAAATTCATTAGCTTTCTATAGAAACGATTGCTAGTTTAAAAGCCACAGTCAAATACTCCAAAAGCTAGAAGCAATGTAGCATCTGGATGATATAAACCTATTAATAAACGTTTAAGCTAATTTTACTTTCAAGAAGCAGTCCAATATAAACCAAGTTAAGTTTTTAAATTGTTGTAAATAATTTAAAGTAGTTTCTCAAACTAAGTTGATCTGAAATAATGTCAAGAGAAGTTTACAAAAAAACAAACAGATCTAGATGCCATTTTTACACTACAGTGACAACATAATTCTGAAGAAAAGATACTCTGACAGTGATAAGCCTGAAATTTTTGGTACTTAAACCCACTTATCTCAATTGGTATAATGAAAATAAATACATTTTTCAATTATGAAAAATAACTAAATGCCTTGGGAAGTAAGGGATCTTTCAAAAAAGCATGAATTTACTTTAAAAGAAAATGGCTTGCTTTTCAGTAGCAGAAAATGCACTTAAAAGAATAAAGGACATTGAGAGCAACAATGGCTAGAGAGACATAAGATAAAATATTTTTGCCCCTTTCCCTCCTTCATTCAAGAGGTTGCATTTGATGTGACCATTTACTTTTGTTTGTCTTCCAAAAATCAATGCAAAAATCACATTATTTCTTATGCAAGAATGGGCTGCTATATTTTCCTTGGAAACCTTGGAAACTCAGGAAAGGCCTGTGGATTGCTGGTTTAAGCCAAGCGCAAATCACTTTTTCTTCCATGAAAAAGAAAAGTCTAAATTTTCTTATCTTCTCCAGAAAACTCCTTTGTATTTTTTTTCCTATTCACTGTTTACCTTTTCTCGAAATCTTTATGGGGATTGTAAACAATTTCTGCTTGTTTGTGAATAGGGATAAGCAACAATTAAGTTGGAATTTAAAATTTTATGTCTAAAGTGGAATAGAAATTTGGCCACTGGGGTATTAGTAACAGTCTTCAATATTCCTGGTCATTTGCTTTTCTAGCTATCCTTATTATCATTATTATTGTGTGAGAGTATAATACCTCTTACTACTCTTTAAAATATAAAGATTAATAAATCTTTAAATTTATTTCCTGACAATGAGAGCTATTAATCAACGAAATAGCTTGCCTATAGAAGTTGTGGATGCTCCATCACTGGAGGTTTTTAAGAAGAGATTGGACAATCATTTATCTGAAATAGTACATCATCTCTTGCTTAAGCAGGGGGTTGGACTAGAAGACCTCCAAGGTCCCTTCCAATTTTTATTCTGTTAAATATTCTTTCACACAGGATAGTCATATCTACAAATAAATTATGCAAGTAGGATGAATCAGATTACATTTCTGAGTATGAAGAAACAAGCAAACAAAGTTTTCATGCAATTCTGCAGATTAACAATAAAATGAATTTAAAAAGTCCTGACTCTCTTTTATTTATGATAGGCAGGAAAATATAATCTAAATAAATCTAAAATAAATCCATTGGTGATTTCGATAAAAGCAGATCTACAAGCCTGGTCCAAGCACAGATGGCAATCCTAAATAAAGTTTCCTAGTATCTATCTTTTTTGCTTTTTGTATAATTGCAACACACGCACCCCTTGTTTTTTCTCACAAAGATGTCTGACAAAGGACATGTAATTATGAAGCATAGGGCTTTTTAAAGCTTCCACTGGGGAAATTTAAATAACCAAAATTATTATCTATAACCCCTCCCTCCCTTTTTAAAGTAAAGTTCTTTAAAGTTCTGAATCTGGCAAAAGAGGAAGTGAAAAATTCAAAAACAGATAAGGGATTAATTATGTTTCTTTTTTAAAGAAACAATACTAACAAGGGCAATAAAAAATAGATGTTTGCCAATCAACTGTGATGTTTAAAAAGTCTAAATCATTCAGGCTTAGAAACAAAGGAAAGAACTTGATATTTTCTAAGCAAATCTGAAGTACCCCACTACTTTCCCACTTTGCTACCAAGCGTCCCACCTCACAATCTGCCCCTGCTTGATTTATTCCTGGTTGCATTGAATATACATCTTTTCTGCTATTATATTTTTAGATTTCTCATTCAATACAACACTGTTGATTTCTATCGCTTGGGTTTCAATGTGAAGTTTCCCTCAGAATATGTGTATTTGCCCTTAAAGGGAAGAGTATGGTTGAATTTATTGGCACATATGATTCCATGATGCAATAGTTTTATCTTATTTCCCTTCTATAGTAACTATTTAGTAGTTTATGAACCAACTAAATTTCCAATTAAACTTTAACTTAACTGAATTGTACTATTAGATGCAGCACTTGGTTATAAACAGCTCATTATGTATAAAACTTTAAAAGACAGAAAACTGTTCTTATATTTTTATGCAGCATTTCAAATATATTTATATCTCAAAAAAATCTGCTGTTAAATTTAGTTCATGCTGAAGCACTGACAGTCTGAATACTTCCAAGGACTAGACCAAGTTATTTCTGATACGCCAATCAGAGTTTGGAGACATTTTATTTTCACATCTATCAAACACATTTTCCTTTTCTGGACTCAACCAATTCAAAATTGCTTTAACTCATTCTTCTTCCAAGTTTTTTTTCCCCCTTTAACAAAGTTGACAGAGATTTGGTTCAAAGTGGAGAAGGCTGTACAAGCCGTATCTATTGTGAAAATACACTCAAATCCTCATACAATGAAATAAATTCGAACTAAACACAAATCACAGTTAAAAATTTATTTATGGGACTTTCTGCATTGTTATGAACAAGGAGCCATTACAGGTTAGCATGTATCCTGAATTCAGGAAATTATTTCTTTCTATGTTTTATCCTTAAAAATAGTGGGAAGATCTTCCCCAAGAGATCCCTAAACTCTTACAGTTTTCACCAAAATGGTAAAAAAAAAAAAAGTAAATTAAAAGCTCTAAGAAACAGTTAATTTATAATGGAGCTTCATTTTAGTAAATCCTTTAGTAAGGATTGTGTATTTTGTGGTTTGGTTTTAATTGAAGATTTTTATATGTGTGTGGTTCACTAGCTTTCTACTTGCAAGGACTAGTCCATAAGGTAAGCATCCAGATGTCATAGTTTTACAGAGACACAGTCTCATGTAGTAGCATTCTTTCTGGCAGGTACCCATTTTATCCTAGAACACTTCCTAAAATCATATAATGTTGTCTTAATGGGGCTTCAGATCTTACCAGGAGATTCCTATAAGGAAGAAAATTTGCTGCCAACCAAACCCCTTGCATTTTCTTCCACTAAACAGAAGATGAGAAGTGTCTTCTCGGACTGAACAATGACTTCCCTTTCTTTCACAATAGCAATAGCAATAGCACATAGACTTATATACCCTTTTACAGTGCTTTACAGTCCTCTCTAAGTGGTTTTATAGAGTCAGCATATTGCCACCAACAATTTGGGTCCTCATTTTACCCACCTCGGAAGGATGGAAGGCTAAATCAACCTGGAGCCTGGTGAGATTTGAACTGCCAACAGAGCCTTGGTAGTACAGTGGTCTAAAGCACCCTGTTATTAAGACCAGCTGCCTGCAATTACTGCAGGTTCGAATCTCGCCAGGCTCAAGGTTGACTCAGCCTTCCATCCTTTCTAAGGTAGGTAAATTGAGGACCCAGTTGTGGGGGCAATAAGCTGACTTTGTATACATATACAAAAGGATGAAGGCTATTGCTTAGCACATTGTAAGCCGCCCTGAGTCTCCGGAGAAGGGTGGCATATAAATCAAATTAAAAAAAAAAATTTGCAGGCAGTCAGCAGAAGTAGCCTATAGTATTGCACTCTAACCACTGCGCCACCATGGCTCTCTTCACAAAGGAGAAATGCAGGGATATTTGGCCATAGCGTGAATTAATTCATTTCCTAAAGGGCTGATCTTTCATGGACAGAGCAACTACATTACAAATAGTCCAACAGAGTCTGCTTGTATAATAGATTTATTTGTGATTAGTGACTTATATCCATGGTGGAAAAAAGGTTAATGTTATTTTATTGCATATCCTCTTTTTAGGAAATTGGCTAATCTCATCTGGGAGTGCACAGAAGCTGTAAATATATGAATCAATGTTCATTGAGATGACTATTACTGAAAAATGGGGTGGGGAACCCTTGGGAACATAGTACAATTGAAGCTTCATTTATATCTTCTTCTTAAAAGCTAATGGATGTTACTATCCAAAATGAATAATGAATAACGGAACTGTTAAAAGAATCACATCAAAACATCACTACAAAAGAAAGGAGTTGGTCTGTAACAAAATTGTAAACCATTCGTCATTCCAAAGGATTGCCTAGAAAAAGCTGTTTCCGGAACTGAAAATGTTGATACAATTCCTACAACATTTTTCAAAAGAAAGAATTAATAGTAATAAGGCATAAGGACAGCCTTTAATTTCCAGATTTACCATGTATTTCATTTAAAAAATATTAATTTCAAAATATTAAGGCTGGCTACAAGCATATGGATCCTGGAGCCTTTTTCTTCTGTCTCTGGAGAGGACAGTCTTGTGGTTTTTTTAAAAAAAAATTACTTTCAAAGAAGATATTTTTTGGAGAAATTCTCATGGCTGGTATGTAGTGTTCTTGCACTTAACTAATGATGGGAGGACCAACATGTGTTGTGTGAATGATTGCCTTTTACTGGACAATCCTCTCTTCAGCAGCCTACAACCTGCCAGACTGACACGCTTTGCTTAAATCCCAAGAGAAACAACAAAGCATAGCTCCTTAAAATGGTCTTTTTTCACTGGTGGTGCTATTGGCATTGCTAATGGACAATAATGCCTTTGGGAGATAGTGAGGAAAATCACTCCTTTCTCTGGAGAAACAGAAAACGTTCAATCAATTTCTCTACCTAACAATTAAGTGGAGGGCTTGTTTTGGTCGGTTAAAATCATTTCGTGCTCACAAACTCTTCAAGATATCAATATATGACACATGTTTCTTTTCCACTAAGAAAAAAACAAATTTTTACAAACAAATTTTATCTTAATTTCATTTCATATATCATACTTCATCTCCATGTTTTATTATCTATCCATTGATAAAATAAATCCCATATCAAATAATATTTTTTATCTTCCTGTTTTCTTATTTCAAATGTCAATTTACTCATTTCAGCACAATCCAACATTTTCTTAATAATTTCTTCATCAATGGGTATCTTCTCTCCTTTCCAATTTTTGGCAAATACAATTCTAGCTGCTGTTAAAACATTCACAATAAAATATTGTAATTCTTTATTAAATGTCTCTGGTAAAATCCCTAATAAAAATGTCTCTGGTTTAAAGTCTAGTCATTTTACACATTCTTTTTTTTTCAAGAAAATCTAATGAAGCTTTACCATGACCTTGCCTCTTTTAATTTGGTAGAATAATTATGCTCATTTATCTAGATTTCTTTTCTTTTTTTTCCTATGTTGTTGCTAAGAGTCGACACCAACCTGATGGCATGTATTAAATCAATCAATCTGGACTAGGTAAAGTATCAATTTTCAAATTTAAATCTGCAAAGAGGTATCTAATGAAGTCATTACATGTCATATTATGGATATGGTTTGTCATCTTGTCCCAGGATTATAAAAGCATAATTCTTGGCAAATGTATTTCTATTGAGACCACGGTGCTCTTTTTTTTTTTTTTTTTTACTGCAATCAGAGAGAGAGAAAAATTCTCATACTGGTGCCAATGAAATACCTTTTTACTGCCAATTGTAGCCAGAGGCAAATTTTGTGATCAAAGTTCCCTCTGTGTGCACTATAGTTCTGATAGAAGCTTTAGTACTTAAAACATGAAGGCTAACATTCACGTTAATAAAGATGACATGTCCTTGAAACTTAAAGACAGTTACAGGTTTTCTCCTTTTTTATGATTCCAAGCCACTGACATTTTATTTGGCAGCTTAGACATGATTCAGTATTTGCTATGGCCATTACACTGGTACCTTGAGTATCATTTCTGCAAAGGGTTCTGCTATGCTTACAAATGTGTTTCGCCACATCTCCTGGTGCTCTAATTTGATTACAAAAGCTGCTTCCCAGCCATCTGACTATATCTAAATGAATCTCAAATTCCCTAAGGATTCCTCAAAAGCTATTATATAGAGAGTGAAAGTCCTCTATTGACTGCTGCTACTTTTAATGGATTCATTACATCAAATTCATAGTGACCTCTACAATTCTACTCTGAAGGTTAATCCTTCAATATGCAAATGCAACACTTGGGGCCCAAGATGGCAAAAACAGAAGCATAGAAAGTTGCTTTAGGTCAGCATATCAGTTTATGTAATCTGCACTTATTTCTTCTAATTGGGTATGGGTATGAAGTTTTAATTTTACTTCTTTGGACTGGAGATGCCAAGATTGAATCTGTGACCTTGTGCCCATAAAGCATGTACACTATCGAATGAAGGTGAATATACATGTCCCAGAATAATGTTGCAGGATCCAATCTGGATCGGTCACCGGGACCAGAGGTTTTGATTTCCGAGCTTTTGATCTCATGCTGGAGCCCATCTTCAGGGAACTTCTCTCTAGACATGTGCCCTGTCTCTATGAAAGAGTTCTTTCCACAATTAAGGATATAAAAAGACTGCTCCTAGTCAAGAAAACAGGGAAGACTACTTTGGCTGTTCAGAAGATACTATTACTGCCACTCTACTTCCACCCTGTTTCCCCCAAAATAAAACATCCCCTGATAATAAACCCAATCAGGCTTTTGAGCACATGGCAATAAGGCCAAGCGCTTATTTTAGGGTTCAAAAAAAATATAAGACAGGGTCTTATTTTCGGGGAAACACAGTATAACTTATCTTTCATACAATGCACTCAATTCAATATACATTTTAATTATGTTAAAAATGGTCTTCAGATGGGAAGTCAAACTGAAACATTATTCATGGAGTAAACTGGGAATGGGGTTTGAGTCTCCCTATTCTAATTCCAAGACCATGACTAGAACATTGGCTCACACACTATGTTAAATCCTACTCTGGTCAGAAAATTCTTGTATTCATATAAAATGCTTTAACCTACCCACCCATAGCAAACAAATTAATGAAAAAGCTCACTTCACACAGCATGCTAAGATAATACCCTCAAGTTGTTAGATTGGGAATTAGCTCTCCATCATTGTTTGCATAAGAAGGCAATTTGAACAAATAACAAAATGTGTGTTCCAATACAAAATTTGTTCAATTCGTACTTACAGCATGATAGCACACCAAGTATTAAGAAGATATAGCTAACCTTATGACTTCGCAAACTGCATTTCTTCATTTTGATGAAAGGTCAGCTTGTTATAGCCTCTCTCCAATGCTCTTTTTAAAGACAGAAATCTGAATAGGCTCTATTATGGGATAACAGACTAAGAATGAGTGACATAAAGCCCTCTGGAGCTCACCATCTGTTTTACCTCAATCCAAGCAAGAGAAAAAGGACTCAGAAAATGATAATTGTGTCCCAATTTTGTATTCGCAAATATAGTGTTCTTTGACTTGTCATCTCACACTAGGCTTATCCAGCAACACTAAAGTAATTGCTTATCATATGGCACTAAAACTAACAAGCACTGAAAATTGTCATAAAGCATCAGGCAAAGGAGTTAATATTAACTCATAATTATTAATGCTTATCTTTCCAAAGCAATTTCATTGCTGCTCCAGTAGCATCAACTGGTTTCACTGATTTCTTATGTAAGAAATGTAAATGTCATCGTGTTTGTACAAAAGTTAAAAACACATTCTCTTTGCTATGGAACTGCAATGGAACACACAGCATCAAACATTAGTCTCCCCCTTCATCTCCCCTCCTCAAACTACTAGGTGAAACATACTCCTGTTTCTACACCTGTTTTCAGTTCTTTAAAACAGAACAATGGGAAAACTGAGTCTATCCTCTCTTTTACAGAAAACATGCAATAGTTTAATACATAAAATAAAAAGATGTGTCTTTCAAGCCAACATGAAATTAGCCTTCTGCTCTTCAGATAACTCTGGCAGAAGGGAAGCATCCCCAAGGATGGCAACCCAATTATTGCCATCATTTTGCAAAATATATTTCCTTTTTTTTGCCAGAAAAAAAGCCCATTGCCTGTTTGTGGAATAGAGTTGTGTAAACCACTGCAATGGGAAAAGGCAGCATTGAAGTAGAAGTATATACACTGGACTGAATTTCTTGAGTCATGAGAGACAGCATCTGCTTTATTTTATAGCTTGACTCCAAATATGGAAGCAACTAGGTCCTATAACTATTTCTGTATATGATATACCAGATCATTTGTCTCCAGGAGCTTATAGAGCCTACTGAAGTCAAAATTTGAAACTGTCATCTCATGGAGGGCTCTATTCTATTCTGATTTAGTCGATACTTTCCAAATTTCATTCTTTCCAAATCCAATCTGGGAGAATTTATGAGTTGAATCCAACGTATCTTGCATGCAAAACGTGTGCTCTATTAATTTTCTCTCTCCAGATCTTTGCCATTTTAACAGGACATGAATCTGCACTCTTTTGCATGTCCTACACCAGTTATTTACTCCTGCCCCTGCAATCTCTATATAGCCATGGAACAGCTGTCATTTGTGATTATATCCTAGTTTTCCGTATCATCCTTACCAACTTTCAAATTAAAAGATTTGTGCAAATCAGGCCAAAGGGGATGTAGTTATGAATTACATTAGGATGAGCAAGATCTCAATATACCAAGAGTGAAGTTTTTTTGGTAGCTTGGAATCAGAGTTTGTGTCTTGTCTCTTGGACTCCAAGGAGATGCAATCAGTCAATTCTAAAGGAAATCAACCTTGACTCTTCTTTGGAAAGACAAATACTAAAGCTGAAGCTTAAATACTTTGGCAACATAATGAGAAGAGATGACTCATTGGAAAAGACCCTGATGATAGGAAAGATTGAAGGCAAAAGGAGAAGGAGACAGCAGAGGATGAGATAGTTAGATAGGGTCTTTACATGAATTTGGTCAAACTCTGGGAGACAGAGTTTGACAGCAACTCCATAGAGTTGCAAAGAGTTGGACTCAACTTAGCAACTGAACAACAACAACAAGGGCAGCATTTGCTTCTCTCTAATGCTCCAGCTGACTATGAAAACACCTGAAAGTCATATCATTTTCTATAAACCAGACATGGGGAAAAGATCCTGAACATAATCACTTTTGGCTTGGTTAAACGTTTTTTCAGTATGCTACACAGCAAGTATAAGAAATGACTGCATGTGCCATCATGTCAGCCTTGACTCTTAGCAATCACAAAGATAGAGCTTCTCCACATGGTCTCTCTATCTCCACATGGTGCTTCAGACCTTCCAAGACTGCCATCTCTACCGTAACTGAGTCCATCCACTTTGCTACTGGCTGTCTTCTTCTCTTTTCTTCAATTGGAAAAAATATGCTATTTCTTTAAAAACATTGTGACCTAAAAAACCCCATGAGTTGATGGTCTGAGCTCATCAGCCTCTAGCATCAGCTTCCAAAATGAATTTAGGGCATTTAAAAAAAAAAGTTTGAAATATCTGTCCTAAATACACCTCCTTTTGAATGCAACACTAAAGTGCCCTCTGGATAGTTTGATTTTAAACAACACATTTGGAACCTGCTGAAAATGCCGATGTGAAAAAACTGTAAACCATATATCCTCCTCTAAAATAAACTTCCCTGAGTGACCTGAAAACTTCTAGCTAATTGCCACAATCAGCAAGCAATTGTTTTAACAACCAGAAGGAATAAGTGCAGCTTTGCTTACCCAGAAACCTGGCTTAAAAGTGATTCCTTGGCCCTTTTTCCTTCTTATGCCACGTGCAATAAAACAAGGTACAAAATAAATGCTTTTGCATTTTTTAATGAAATCTGTACATTGTGTCAAAATTACTTGCACAATGTCACACCTGCTAATATTTCAGAAACCTGGCTCTTTCCATATACTTTGCCTAGCACAATGTGCTTTTTATTTTTATTTTTATTTTTTTGCTTTACTCTTCCTGCTTCCCCCACCTGCATATAATTTGCTTCTCAGAACAATCACCATATAGGTCTAACAGTGCAAGACAAGATTAAATAATTTCTTTGTTTACATCATTATGTTTACACTGAGAATAGAGAAGGTTTTACAGCCCACTTTTTGGGAAAGGCTTCAAAGGCCACATTCCAGTTTTGGTGGGACCATAGTTAAAGAAGAATCCAAAATAAACCAGGAGTTGCTTTCTCTGGCAAGCCTGCTTAGAAATAGAGAGGGTGTCAATAAAATAAGCTACTCCTCTGAATGATTATTCAGGAGTGAGAAATCATCCTGGGAAATGATTACTGAATCCATTGAGATTCTTCTGTAGGCTGATTAAATACTTTGTTTTATCCCTGCAATTATACTAGTACAATTGTGTACATAGTATACCTGTTCAGTTATGGACCAACTAGGCTGAAGGTTATGATGATAGAAGGGCTGAAGCCTTCTTCAACAGAAAGAAATATGGTAAGTTATTTAACAAAATAATACTGACCGCATTTGCAATTTTGTGGCAGCTTCTAAAAGCAAGATACATTTTACTTCCTTCCTTCTATAGTTATTTATAATATATAAAAGTCATAAAGAAAAATGCATTTATAATTTGCACCTGAAATTGCATATACCGGAACTTTATCAGGGATAGTTAGGTTGATCTCCCAATCTCTTTGTCTAGTTCCTAACCATGGCTCAAGCAAATAATAAATCTTGAGATTGTGGATGCAAGGAGAAAACATGAATTTCTATTTCTGAATCGCCCAGAGGGCATTCTCCACTACAGGGCAGCACTTCCTCCCAAAGCTAATAAACAGAATATAACTTTAATGAACTCTCCAGGGAGGCGGTGTCCTAATTCCCTGACTAAACTGGGAGAGTTCAGCCCCATTTAACTGAAAATAAATATTGAAAGAAAACCTTATAAAATAAATAATAAAATAAAGCTAGGTATTAGAACTCAGGAAACCACTCTAGGTGAAGATGAAAAAATAGAATAAAATCTCAACAGTTCACCTCCATAGTCATGGCATAACTAGGAGCCTGAAATACCAGAATATTCTCCACAGGGAGATTCTAGACTTTTTTTTTTTAATTTGATTTATATACCACCCTTCTCCGGAGACTCAGGGCGGCTTACAATGCGTTAACCAATAGACTTTGAGATATATCAAAATAATATCAATTTAGGGTTCCAACATTGATATATTTACATTATTAGTATTACTTTCTGGAAAATCTGCTGACCAAAAACTAAACTAACCTTCAGTGTAAAGGAAAGGTTAAATCTAAATATCATTGAACCGTATAGAACATTCATAATTTAGGTTGAAAGGAAGGTGTCCCCAATTTTGACAACTTCTTAACCAATCTTGTGGCCACCAAGGAACAGTTTTCAGTATGAATAAACTCACCAACTCATTCAGAGGGGAAATCCCATTAGTGCTGTCAATACTGAAATTGGATTCTGGGAAGGGAACCTATGAATCACAAAAAGATAAAGCAGGATACATTTTTCAAAAAACTACTGAAATGTGAGTGAGTAGAAAAAGCCTTTTTCCGCCTTGAGGGATAAAACATTATTAAGACAGATGGCCAGATAAGTGAAAATATTCAATCCACTGACCCCAAAGAATGCCAGAAAAGTATCTATGTTGAGAGAACCCATGAGATTCAGCCAGAGGAAAGCATTGTCTGCAAAAGTTCCCCCTCCTGTGAAAAAAGTTACACCCAAAATAAAGACCTGTGTTCTCCCTTATTAAGGCTTAAGGTCGGATGTTTCCGAAGAGCATTTGGAACCTGAAGAATGAGTGTTGGGTATTCCTAAAATGAATGATGGAACTGAATATTATGACAGCTATGAGATTATTTTGGCACTAGTGTGAACAATAAACAGTTTGTAGCTCAAACTGTTTATTGTACATTCTGGCTCAGTGATTAAGACGCTGAGCTTGTCGATTGAAAGGTTGGCAGTTCAGCGGTTCGAATCCTTAGTGCCGCATAACGGGGTGAGCTCCCATTACTTGTCCCAGCTTCTGCCAATCTAGCAGTTTGATAGCACGTAAAAAATGCAAGTAGAAAAAATAGGGACCACCTTTGGTGGGAAGGTAACAGTGTTCCATGTGCCTTTGACATTTAGTCATGCCAGCCATATGACCACAGAGACGTCTTCAGACAATGCTGACTCTTCGGCTTTGAAACGGAGATGAGCACCACTCCCTAGGGTCAGGAACGACTAGCACATATATGCGAGGGGAACCTTTACCTTTACTTTTATCATAATATAATTTCTGAAATTTGCTAAGTTTGATTTGAAAACCTCTAAGATTCAATTGACTGAAGTGACATTAAAGCATATCATGAATTAACACTGACAACCAATGAGTTAAGGTCTTAAAGAACTTTAAATGTGTTGTATATACTAGTTTTCAAGATGAGATTGATTCAGTAAAAGATTTTTTTCTCCATGTTTATTGGACACTCAAGGGAATTTTACAAAAGGATTTATACAAATTTATATAAAATTTATACAGAACTTAACTTTATATGATTTTGGAGAAAAAAATATAGTTTTAAAGGTGTGAAAACAATTATGCATTTTGTACCCCAAATTTGAAATCTATCAACGTATGAAGAATTATGGATCATAAGATGTGGCCAAAATGATTCTGTGATGATGGACAGACTGTGACACCTAGGATGGATAGATTATATGAGTTTGTTCTCTAATTCAAACTAGCCATCTAAGTCTAAAGTGCAATTGCTATTTTTCCTCTATCTTTCTTAGGGGGAGGGGGTTCATTCTTTCTGTTTTGAAACAATTTTTCTTTATAAAAACTAAATGCAATAACAGGGTTCCTTAGGAAGAATGTGGGGTTTTTGTGTTTGTTTTTCTCCTGGGATCCTTCCTTCGCATGGTTTTGTCAGTTTGACCAGATTGGGAAACCAGTTTTGATGCAGCTAACAGGATGCTATCACAATAACCTCTGCCTTTTTACTCCTGATCTTAGGAACAGGAAGATGTCCAGTGGTCACTGGATGATTAGAGCATCTCTCTTGCTTGTTTCTGGATTCAGAAACCTAGAGAAGTATTGAACTTGAACACTGTCCTTGGTCATTAACAAATACTGTATGCGCCCTTATTTAATAACAAATCCCACTGAAATCAATATGTTTACGTTCAATGAGGATATATATATAATAGCCCCACAGTGGTCCCATTTAAATTTCAAAAAGTTCCTTTGGCTTAGTGGGGGATAGATATAGTATCTGTCTGCTATTTTTTAAAGTAGCTGTGTCCTTTTGATGCAGCTGCTTCTAAGAATTGCACTATGAATGCACTGTTCTGTGCTCTAAAGTATATTTCAATGCAACATGCTATACAGCATTTACATAAAGTGATGATCTTCAACTGAATGGACTTAATTCAGTTTTTCTGAATATTCTTATAGTAAGACCAATTCTTCATAACTCCGTTCAGGAGAGATTGGATGCAAAGAATGAACTTTTTTCAGATTTTACCCCCAACCAATAGAGAAAACTCATTGTTGCCAAAGCAGTCCAGATAACTGAAATAACTTATTTTTGCAATTTTATATTATTTGTGTGATTGTGCTTTGATATTTCCATCAGCGTATGTCAAGTGCATGATTACATAAATTGTAAAAAAATATATTAAAAAGTCATCTACTAAATCATTTGTATCAATTTTCATCAGTAATGCTCATTTACATCACTTGTGTAATTATGTAAAAATTATGTAAAAGTTAATTATGATATTATGCAAATGGTATAAATAGAAGCTATTGATGTAAATTGACACAAATGAGATAATTTCAGATTTAACTGGCATGTGTAGTTAACAAAAACCCCTCCCCTAAATGATCTGTTAAGGCTGACTGTTAAAAGCACAAAACATAATGCAACATGTTGGATTACAAGTGTGGGGACCTACGTCCACAATCAACCATGGAAACATATTGGGTTTTTTTGGTCATCACTCCCTAATCAATCTACTAGAAAGAATGCAGAGAAGAGCAATAAAGATGATTAGGGGACTCAAGGATAAAACATATAAAGAACGGTTGCTGGAACTGGATATGTCTAGTCTTATGAAAAGGACTAGAGCAGAGGTGGGTTTCGGCAAGTTCTGACCAGTTCTGGAGAACCGGTAGCAGAAATTTTGAGTAGTTCAGAGAACCAGTAGTAAAAATTCTGACTGGCTTCGCCCCCATTTATTCTCTGCCTCCCAAGTCCCAGCTGATCAGGAGGAAATGGGGATTTTGCAGTAACCTTCCCTTGCCACGCCTACCAAGTCATGCCACACCCACCAAGCCACACCCACAGAACCAGTAGTAAAAAAAATTTGAAACCTACCACTGGACTAGAGGTGACATGATAGCAAAGTTCTAATATCTCAGGGGTTACCACAAAGAAGAGGGAGTCAAGCTATTCTCCAAAGCACCTGAGGGTAGAACAAGAAGCAATGGGTGGAAACTAATTAAGGAGAGAAGCAACTTAGAACTAAAGAGAAATTTCCTGACAGAACAATTAATCAGTGGAACAACTTCAGTGGAACAGAAGTTGTAAATGCTCCAACACTGGAAGTTTTTAAAAAGAGATTAAATAACCATTTGTCTGAAGTGGTGTAGGGTTTCCTGCCTAAGCAGGGGATTGGACTAAAAGACCTCTGAGGTCTCTTCCAACTCTGTTATTGTATTCTATTCTACTCCATAGGTAGGGGACAGAGGTGGGTTCTACTTACCTTTACTACTGGTTCACAACGGGAGCGTGCACGCTTCTACGCATGCGCAGATCGTCAATTATGACATCTGGGTGGCTGGGCAGAGCCTACCACCGCTTTTACTACCGGTTCTAAAGAACCAGACAGAACCGGGAGCAACCCACCACTAGTAGGGGATAAATTCACCCTAGTCACCCTGAACTCTTGGAGAAAGAGTTCAGGACAGGATATAACTCTAACAATTACATCCTGCAGTGTTATTTTCCAAGGGAACACAATGTATAACCTAAGAAACCATGTTTTCACTCATTTGATTTTTCTTATCTATATCATTTACAGTAGATGACTTACACATTGTGACTTTATTGTCCTGATAAAACCTAAAATACAAATCTACCACAGTTCTTATTATATTTCTTTTCAGCCCATTTTAATGGCTCAGATTTGAGACAAAACATCAATTTGTAGTTTTCAAAAGAACTTAAAGGGAGCTGGGTTCTGAGAGGAATGGGAGAATCAAAAGCCATTGAGGGCTTAACTCTGAAAATCCCAGCCATCAGATCCATGGGATTAACTGCTTAGTTTCCCTTGCCAGTCTCCATGCCATCAAGCCCTTGATATTTATGCTGGCATTATTAAGAAAGCAGCACTTTGTCTTTGTGAACAATCTCCATGGAATCAAAATCATTCCACTGGCGTCTTTTTCAGATGCTATCCCAGATATTACAGTCACTCCCAGCATTTTCAAATGCAAACTTTGGTTGTGGGCTCTTCTTTCCTGTATTTTACTAAAAGGCAGAATTAGCTTGTTTCTCTGCTGTCAAGAAAAATTACGGAAATATTCCAAATGGAATACTTTGCAATCCATACAATAGGCTCTGTTAATCTATGTTGGAACCCATGCAATACAAACCACACTGACATCACTGACAGCTAATATACAGAGCCAGCTTTCCATGCCTGGGGCAAACACTCCACAGCCTATTGCCAGCTCTTTAAGATCCTGTCAGAACAGCAACAAAGGGTGAAAATCACACTCGACCCTACATTGTAAGCATGGCTACCAAACCCTGTAGTGACAAAGGCCTGGAAAATTACTTGGAGCAATATTATGCCTGGTTCTAGGATTGTTTTTTAAATGACGCAAACCCATTAAGACAGTTAATCAATCCCATAATAAAATACAACCACTCTACCCTTAATGAATAATTTGCAAAGTGGATAAGGGACAGTTCCTAAACTGTTTTACTTCTTTTAGATTTGCTTTTCTTGATTGGACGCAGCCAGAGTTTCCCTCAAATTTAAAAGTTGATCAGGTAACTCGGTAAAAGTGTAACAATTATAAATATTCAGCACAAAGTCATAATATTTTGTATGAACTTACATACAAGGTAAATGAACTTACCTTGCTAACTCAGCAAATTTTCCAGCCATTCAAAGTTATCTCAAAATTATTATCTCACACTGCAGATAGCAAGAGGGTGCTTAAACACTACTATGGACATCTGGCGAATTTATAGATGCTCTGCTTTGGATGTATGGCTTGATTATGTCCATGCTGACAACTGAAATCTCTGTTTTGCCTTTCAGGCCTCTATCACACAGGAGCATTTGAAGGTTTCTTTGTTAAAGTTATCTAAGTATAAGTGTCTGGAGCTTGGGAAGAAGAAGCAAGAATATAAGGGCAAGGAACACAAAACTATGATAGTGCATAGTGTTCTTATAAAATGTAAAATCCATGATACTCAGTCTCTGTAGTCGTGTATATTATTGCAGCCTTAAAAAAAATACATATATTCATTTTTTTGGTCTTATCTCCCTTTTTTTATTGCATGCCATTATTTTATATTATGAAGTCAGGCCTTGAGAGGACTGGCAATAAAGTGCAAAATGCTGTTTCTACCCTATTCTTTCTTTTACTAACACAATAGTAAACAAAAGAGGTCAATGTAAGACCAAGAGGAAGGAGACAGTATCCTCAGAGGAATTCTTTTAAGATTTGCAAAATTTAAAGGAGCCACATAACCTACCTAGACAGATTGAACAGGAACTGAAGTTATGAATAAGGCCACAGAAGAGTGGATGTCTACTAAGAGAGGGGGACAGGAAGGAGTTGGAAGTGAGCATCCTAGGGTGGACATGGGTGATGGAAACCCTGAAAAGAACACTCCAGACCAGGGGTCTCCAACCTTGGCAACTTTAAGCCTGGAGGACTTCAACTCCCAGAATTCCCAAGCCAGCAAAGCCGGCTTGGGAATTCTGGGAGTTGAAGTCCTCCAGGCTTAAAGTTGCCAAGGTTGGAGACCTCTGCTTCAGACAATATTTTCTTGTCTGCGGAAGCTCCCTCTCTCGAATCCCGTTCTTGGCCAACTGTCCTTCCTGTGGAATGAATAACCTTTCCAACATACCCTATCGTAACTTATTCTTGTTACCACTGAAATTCTCCTGCCATCCATCTCTACTCTTTTAGAATATGCAAGCAGAATTTACAAAGCTGCTACATTATATTACAGCATCCTAATTTTTTGAAGGTTTTTTTTTTTTTGCCTTATCAGTTTCTGAAGTGGAATTATAGATTTTTTAACAGCAGCAACAACAAATCTGGTGCTCTAATGCAAAGCTGAGCTGGTCATTGTCAAAAACCATTTTAGGGTAAAGATTACTTAGAAGGAATAATAGAATGCCAATTTGATTTTGTCTTGGAGCTGATATTATCCAGCACCAATAAAAAAGAACTGAAAAACAAAGTTATTCTTCTTGTCTGGTAGCAAAAGAAAGCTACCTTTTTGTGCATTTGTATCTGTAGGGTGTGAGAGGGGCACGATGGCTCAGCAGTTAAAGATGCTGAGGTTATCGTCTGGAAAGTCGACAGCCCAGGTTTGAGACCCGACTGCTGCATGACAGGGTGAGCTTCTGTTACTTGCCCCAGCTCCTGCCCACCTAGCAGTTCGAAAGCATGCAAATGTGAGTAGATAAATAGGTGCCACTTTGGTGAGAAGGTAGCCGCATTCCATGTGCCTCGGCATATAGTCATGCTGGCCACATGACCACAGAAGTGTCTTCAGACAATGCTGGCTCCCTCAGCTAAGAAACGGAGATGAGTGCTATCTCCTAGAGCCGGACACAACTGGACGGGGAAAACGTATTTACCTATGGGTGTATATACATACAGATACACGCATATATTCATCTATTCTGATGATTACTGGAGGGTGTGGGTGGTGTTTTTTTTTTCCTTTTTCTTTCATGCAAACAGAGCAGATAAAAAGTTCTTCACCTAAAGCACATAAAATTTCACAGCACTAATTGCAGTGGGAAGGCAGCCATCAGCTTTCTGCTGTGCATTAATTACACTGATCAGATGGATACAGGAAAAGGAGGTGCAGCTCAAAATAGACCACAGGTTACCCATTCCTCTATCTTTTAAAAGCCATCTTTTAAGAGTCTAATTATAATGCAGGTAATCAATATTTTGAATTTGTGTGAACATTATGTTAATGTACATAATTTAAAAGATTATTTGTTGCATGAAGCCAGTCCAAATTTATTTGCATTTACAACAGGAAAGTAAAACAGATAATGAAACAATTAGGATGAGGATTCATAGAATTTAATGTTACCTTTTGCACAAAGGAGAGAAATAAATGAAGTAAAAGGTACATTAATTTGGAAGAATGACTATATCCCTAGGCCAAAGATTGCAGTAGATCTAATGACAAAGTAGCCACTGTCCTGTTTCAGGGCCTCTAAGTGGGAACATAAAATTCAACTATTGAATGGTTTTAAGCTGGCAAATAAAATTAGCTTTGTTGAAAGAGGAGTAAAGAATTTATCAATTATTATTTGATCCTCTGGTATTTTATTAGATATTTGAAATATATCATTCTCATCCTCATCAATATACACTTTCAACATTTTGTGTGTTAGAAAAGAATGAATCATTGTGTAAAGAGTCATGAGATGTTTTAGGGAGGGGAAAGATACCATATATTGATGCACATAGATTTTGAGGTAATGCTATAAAGCTTAGAATAATTTGATCTACTTTTTCAAAATTCCAGGAATTATCCAAACATTATTGAGGACACTAGGATGGAGAAGGCTCTTCTACATCAATGTGGAACAACTTGAGGGAATATAGTGTCAGAAACAGGCTTCATTCACAGATGGATACAATCATAACTAATTTTAAACCCTTGAGATCAAGTCTGATTAATCACTGAAAATATTAAATGCCAATTGCAGGAAGGAGTGTTGCATATCCATAATGGCTTCTGTGCCCAAACATGGTGATGATTATACATAATTCATAGTAGGTTGTTAGACTAAGAAGAACATCCCATAAAAAGACATTGGCAAACAATTGAGAAGCTGCTGCCAAGAAAACTACCCATGCTATCACCAGAAGTTTAGCTCAATTCAAGGGCACTTTTTGTTTTCTTTGAAGCTGAACTTCAGACTACACGTGGTGAGCCAAATCGATGTCTGGTTCAGTATAAAGCAGCAACTTCTTAGGGCATCAAGCTCACACTGGCTCTCCTACTACTCATTAAATGCATAACACTGCACTGCACTTAATAGTTCTCCATCCATAAAACAGAAAACGAAAGCCAATCTCAGCCCCCCTTCCCAAAAAAAGAGTTCCTGCTGCAAAGAGATCTTAACCATTAAAAGGTAATTGTAGAAATCCAAAAAGAAGTAAATATTCATAATTCATTGGGTAAACAAAAAAGGACTGATGCATTCCTTAAATTCTGGAAAGGGAGACAGGATTAAGAGTTTCAGGCTGACCCCTCCCTAACAAAGAAGAAAGGGAGAAAAACCACAATCAGGCTTGGAAGATGTTATTAATATAGCCTATCTCAACAGAGTTTTAGTCTTCCGGTTGAGTTGGTTTCCTATTCTGACAGTCATAGAAGGAAGTTGGAAGTCATTTTTATTTAGTTCCATGATAAAGGGGCACAAGGAGAAAACACAAAATACAAACAGACTGTGATTTGCTGCAATATTGCTAAGGCATACTGCACAGAGCCTTGTTTTTCATTATTAAACTTGTATTTAAAGTTAATTATGTTAAATTATAAAGTTATATAAGTGTATTTGAAACACAAACATGCTTACATAATGTTTGCATTGGATAATTACATATAGAATTACTGTCGTAATAATATATACTTCAACTTTTTTCCTTTTTACTTATTTCTAAATACTTGATATGTAACTTTAATAATATAAATTTCTTTGTTCTGTTTCATCTGTTTTATTTTTCTATTATTTTAAAAACAATTTTTAAAATGTGAAGGCCTGAACTGACTTTTTCCGAATTTTGCAAACAATGACAGTTCCCTGCCAGACCATAATCTCTTTTTTGAGATTTACTCTGTTTCTCAATAAATAGGACAAACTAGGAAATGTTGTGTTTCCAGTTGTTTTGACTCTCAATAGCCAACAAGAGTAAGTGTTACCCAAACACCTAGAGGACCTCAAGATTTACTCCTCCACTAGAGTTAGCAAAGAACACAGAAAAAAACATGATAATACAATTGTCCAAAGAAACATGCAAAAAATCCACCCATGGTTAAAAGAAGCCAAATTCAAGTGTAGCTGCATTACAATAAGCAAATTATTGCTCCTAAATTATTCCAACTATTTCTGTTAAACATTTCAGTCTTGTTCCCTACTTATTATGCAACATTGCAAGACTTCAGTTCTGAGAAAAGTAGCAGCCAATGAAATTTTATTATCAACAATTTGTCCCAAAGGAACAAGAAAAGCTACCCATGACAAAGCTTTTGTCCATCTACATAACCCTTAAAAAGTACAAGAGTGCTGTCTTTCTCTCTTATATGTTTATTTAGCAGATAAGTTTGTTTCAGAGCAATAGTGTTCCCATCCAAATATAGTTTAACAAACTCTCTGAACTTACAAGTACTGTCACTGGATGACTTAGCTAGTCCGAAGCTGACTCCAGATTTCATTGATTTCATGATTTCACTTCATTTGAAGAGCCAGTGTTGGGTCTTTTATTTTTTGCTCTGCACTGGTTTATTTGAACCAGAGAAAGCTGGCTATTTTCTGCATTACATACAGCTGAACAGAGCTTGTTGGCAGTTTGCATTCTCATTGGCAAGAACTCAGGCCTTTCCTTGACTCCAGCCCCTGAGCTGAAGTAAGCTTTAACTCTTTCCTCTCCATCCCCAGAAAGACTTAGCATCTCACCCATGATCCAGGAATTTGTGATTAATTAAGGTTGCAATGGAAGGGGGAGAAAGAGGTACTAGCTAAATGACTATAGGAATAAATACATGAAGGCAGAATAGATTCAGACAAATTCATACATCATAGTCCTATGCTAGGGTCTTGTTCTTGTATAGATTCTTAAGAGATTATCACACACACGCATAAAAGAAGAAAATGCTGTATATAACTGCTGGCAATGCATAGTTAGAAAACTAATACCCTAAGCTCCAATACAAAGAAATCTCAGCTTTTAGTCTACTGCAGCATTTCTCAACTTTAAGATGTGTGAGTTTTAACTCCCAGAATCCCAGATTGAGAAATGTTGGTCTAATGTATATAGCTTTCATTCCAGGGATTCTTGGTGTTCTCTGAGCTTGGTTCTTTTCTTGCAGATGTTTCATTATCCAAACTATCAGTGATAACACTAGTGCAGGGCTGTCAAACTCCCGGCCCACGGGCCAGATGTGTCACATGCTGGCCACACCCATGCCCAGTTTAGCAAAGGGGGGGGGGAAGTCCCAATATGTCATGTGATGACGTGAGTTTGACACCTCTGCACTAGTCCTAACATCAGTGCTAGCAACCAAGCTCAGAGAGCACCAAGGACTCCTCATTTCAATCCTGAGCTACAAATATTCTCCTTTATTGGTAGTTTTCATTTAAATATGAACGAAGCTGTTCATATCTGAAACAACAGCTCTTGTTGTTATTATAAGGTATCCCCAGTTTATGGCAATACATTGCAGGTACATTTTAGTTGGCAGGATATAGACAACAATATTTCAGCTTTCAAAATATTTTTCAAACTAGAGGTACTACTTTGCATAGAATAGAATAGGTATAATTAGAGTAAAGCTGAGCTTTTGTTGCACTTCTAGTAGACTGGCCCAAATGTGCCAAAACTCACTGACACTGTCCTTACATGTAACAGGGAATATTGTATATGGCACAAGTGCAATCAAGGCTGGTAATCCGGCCTACACCTTCTCTGTTTCCTTAGACAGCATTATTTTTCTAACATCAACTAATCCAGGGGCTGTAGTAGCTCAAAGGATGGGATACAACTTGAGTCACATTTTGTGAACTTTCCAACTATCAGTTGAGGAAGAACTGACTAGTTAATAGTGGTCCCTATTTTCTCTTAGCATTTCAAAGTCAGCAGAATGGAAGACAACTGATCATCTTTAAACTGATTCTTAAGCAAATTGAGGTGAACACTGTGAAATCTACCATGTGAAAGCATCCATGATTTCGGTTAATGTCAGGATTACCCCATGGAAGGAACATTTCAAAGTGTTCTTTTCTGAACAGCTTACATTTCTTCTAGTATAAATAAAGTTTGGATGAGCTAACAGAAACAGTACTTATTTTTTAATTTAATGGTGAAATCTCTGTGTGCGTGCACACAGATAAAAAAGATAATGATTGTACAGTGAAAAAAGAAAAATATATTCAAGTGATTAAAATAAAGTAAAAGTGACAAAAAAAGGAAAATTAATAGGAAAAAAGAAAAAATCCATTTCAATTCCTCTTTAAATTAAAGAATTACTGTTAACATCCTGTATTCTGTACAATATCAGCCAATCTCAACAGGCTTTGCAGGATGGATTTGAAAAAAAAGCAATTAGCAGTGCCTTAATCTTAGAAATTGTAGGCAAGGGAAACAGATGGTTTCTCAGTTTGAAAGAGAAGGCACACAGGCTGTAGGTAACATTTACTGAAGCACTCTGAGTAGAAATCAGACAAAAGTAGATTTAGATTAGTTATTTATTATTCTACCCTTTAGTACCCATTTCCTTAAAAAGTCTCTTAGCAACTGCAGCAGCTAACACAGGTATCTAGAATTCAATTAGATAGTTCCCCATGGTCTATAATGATATTTTGCAATAAACTTTCTAGAACAATGTTTCTGAACCTTGATTTCTTTAAGATGCATGGACTTCAACTCCCAAAATTTCCCATGCCAGCTGAGGAATTCTGAGAGTTGAAGTCCACACATTTTACAGTGGCCAAGATTAAGAAATACTGCTCTAGTCAATTCCCATTATTCACTATCAGCAGTCAGAGTGTGGATAATCTTATTTACAGCCAGTAAATAGCACTGACTTTTGACCACAATAATTGACTGCCAAATATGAAGCAAGAGATACTGTCAGTTTTATTAAAAAGGTATGCTTTTTAAAATATCCTGTTGTTAATCAGAGACCTGGAAAGGCCATATATCCTGAATAAAATAGGTGTTGTTGTTTTTTTTTAAATGATCCTAGTAATCAGTGGTATCCCTGCTTTTCATATCTAAGATCCCAAGTCCCATTCTTAGTATTTTCACCTCTAGGAAACTATGAGCAGGAAATATTTTCCCCTGAGGTGCTGGGAAAATCAGTCAGTACTGGGATAAATTTTCTAACCTTTACCTAGGACACCTTCTCTTTTTCTAAATTTTGCAACACTTTATTTTTTGGGCATTCCATGACAGAAGAGTTTAAAGTTTGCATTCTCACAGCAGTTTAGATTAGAGGCATAATAACAGAATATTTTTTAAAAGTTACAATAACTGAAACTACCCACAAATGGGTGTTTAGAATGTCAACAAATAGATCAGTTCCTTCTGTTAGGGAGCATTTTCCAGGAATCTAGAATTAGAGAAAATACAAGTTGCTAAACTAAATGAACAATAGCCATCTTGATATGAACAGATATATGTGCATGATCTTGAGAGTTGGAGGCCATCATGCTAAAATGTTGGAAATGTTTCAAAAAACTGGAATGCATTCAAATACATATACATTGTAAAATATCACCCTAGCAATATTGGGCTTGATTACCCAAAAGTTTCCTTTCTCCCTTTTAAACATTGGATTCAAAGCAAGGTCCATTTAATTTGCTCTACATACTAAAATTACAAGGTGCCTTTCACATTTGGTGTTTACTGTTTTCATTATGTACAAAAAGGAGCGCTGCCAGAATTTTTAGGCCATTGTTCAATACTTAGATGTAACCTGTGTGGTATCTGAAGTGGGAAACCTTTTATTCATTTCACAGAATGTAATAATTATGCTAAATGCATGGTGGGGAAAAAGAGTAGGCAGAAGGTTCTTTGGGTAAAGGAAATTCACCTTAGGAATACACAATATCCATTTAAAATTACTTTCTATAATACGAATTCTTAAGAGGGACCTCCATAATAGTTGACATGACAAACCACAATTGTGATACTTTCTGGATATTGGACATCCTGTAGAGATGCTATGCAATGGTTCAGTGAGTGCAGGTTAAATGAAACAGTAGTGCTAAAGCCATGATTTGAAAGCAAGAAATAAGATTTCAGTGTGCTGGTGACATATAACTATCCCACCTACATCTCTGAACTATGATATTTTATTGAAGACTAACCTTCCCACTTGTGTGCTGAAATCCAAACTGGTGCTTTCAATTAAGCACATGCAACAAGACAAATATAATCCATTGCCTTATCTTCCAGCATTTAATGAGAATGTATCTGATTTTCAAAAACATTAATACAGAGGAAGAAGAGGATGCAAATTGAGAACTATTATCTAGTTTTTCAAGCAACTGTAGACAGGAAGAAAATGGTCATGGTCTCTCAAACAAGAGGAATTGCTTGGCTATAGTCAAGAACACTTTTCCAGAAAAGTAGGTACCGTACTTTTTGGAGTATAAAATGCACTTTCCATCCCAGCCCCCCTAAAAGAAGGTGGAACTATTGGTGAGTCTTATACGCCGAATACAGCCATTTTTGGCCTCCTGAAACCCCGTCCTGTGAGTCCCATTTTTGCCAAAAACAGGTCCATTTTTCACAAAAATGGGGCACACAGAGGGTTTGGGAGGCCTGCAGAGTGTTCCTGGGGGCTGGGGAGGGCAAAAACATGATGTAGGGAGGGTTTGGGAGGCCAAAGATTTGCCTGTTTTTCACAAAAACGGGACGCGCAGAGGGCTTGGGAGGCCTGCAGAGTGCTCCTGGGGGCCGTGGGGGCCAAAAACTTTTTTCTTGTTTTCCTCTTTGAAATTTTTGTGCGTCTTATGCTCCGGGGTATCTTATAGTCCAAAAAAATACAGTAGGTAAAACTCCATTCATTGGAATAAATACTTATGAATAAAGTTCCTAGCCAGATTTCCTAGTTATTCTAGCCAGGGGCACGTATATCCCTAAAGAATTAAGGGAGACAAGAACTCGTTTGTTTCCTGAAAGAAGTTTAGAAAGAAGATGACAAATTGATGACAAATACTGAATTTGAAGCAGACCTTTCATTAGATCTGAGCCAAGAAATGCTTATTTTAATGATAGATGTTTTCAAGACCCATTATTGTCATGGGTAACTGTACATTAATGTAAACCTAAAGGGTTAAGAAAGGCTACAGAAGCAGTTAGCAATTGAACTTTTTATCAGGTCCGCCTGATTCACCAGTTGCATCCCTTTCTGGATCGGGACTCCTTATGCACGGTCACTCATGCCCTCGTCACTTCTCGCCTGGACTACTGTAATGCTCTCTACATGGGGCTCCCCTTGAAGAGCACCCGGAGCTTCAACTGTCCAGAATGCAGCCACGCAGGTGGTTATGGGAGCAATGCGGTGCTCCCATGTAACACCTCTCCTGCGCGAGCTGCACTGGCTTCCGGTGGTCTTCCGGGTGTGCTTCAAGGTATTGGTTACCACAATACCAATAGAGTTTAGAGTGCTCCATGGCTTAGGACCTGGGTATTTACGAGACCGCCTTCTGCCACTGATAGCCTCCCACCGGCCAGTACGCTCCCACAGAGAGGGGCTCCTCAGGGTGCCATTGGTCAAACAGTGTCGGCTGGTGGCCCCCAGGGGGAGAGCCTTCTCTGTGGGGGCACCTGCCCTTTGGAACAAACTCCCCCTGGAGATACGGAGGATTCCGGATGTACGCACTTTCCGCCGCGCCCTCAAGACTTTTTTATTCCAACAAGCTGGGCTGGCCTAACTCTTTTAATTGCTAATTTTAATTCGTTTTTAAAAAGGGAGGTGTTTTAATGCGTGAGGGCCAAATTCATTTAATATGTTTTAAATTGTTTTTTAAATTTTATATATTGTTATGTGTTTTATTTGGCTGTTCACCGCCCTGAGTCCTTCGGGAGAAGGGTGGTATATAAATCTAATAAATACAAATACAAATACAAATACAAACTTTGGTGGCTGTCCTGTTTTGTTAAGCAGAAAGCAAATTTATAATGTCTGCCAATCAAGGAGACAGATGTTCCCGGAATTTCTTTCAATTCTTGAAGAAGTTTTTGAGACACAAACACTATAATGTCCCCAATGTATTCTACTGAATTTTCAAGGACCATGTTGCCACGGTCTTCAATCATTTATTTAATGAATCTCAGTGTTTACAAATATAAAACCTTCAGCTTCTACAACTCTTTCACAAATTGCTGGCTCATTTCTTATCCCAATTCAAAATGCTGATTATCACTTTATGTGCATTCAGTGGCTAAAACTCAAGAGCACTTAAATGATCTGCCATCTCTCCACTGTTAGAACAATCCTTCAAGAAATCTTATCACCGACTGAGCAGTATTTGTTAAGAACAATATGAAATTCACCTTCATGATGGCAACAGGAAACCTGTAAACAGCCTGTTCTGAAAAATAGGCCTGTGACTTATCATGATTGGTTCTATTGTGAAATAAAGACTTGGGGTGTGTGTGTGTGTGTGTGGTTATCTTTGGCTTTATTTTACAAGCCTTCTTTATACTGTTCTGTTATTGTTTTGCTTTTCTGGGTCATTATGGGCAGCTCCATTATGGGATTTAGAACCCATATTGTCAGGCCCAAACAACCAGGTCCACATGTGAAGAATTCAATTAGCTGATTTATTGCATAACTTTATACACAGGAATCTTCTCAAACTAATGGTTTTCACCTGGGTGAGACTAGATAAGATTAAATGGTATAGGGGAGGGGGTCAGACTGTGCCCTCTGGTACCCATGTAGGGATTCCAGACTAAGTCCACATTTGACTCCTCCCCCCATCTTAGCCAGTTTCTCTCTCCTACATGTAAGAGCTACCATAGTTGCCTGTTTAAATTGAAGAATTTAAGGCAAGTTTTGTGATAAAGGAGAGGCTAACAGAATAAATGTTACTTTATTTTAATTCAATTGGTCATAGAATGACAGATGTGGGTTGCATATGAGAGCACAATGGGATTACAGTATATACACATGCAGAGATCAGAAAGTTCAGATTTAAGCTTCATACCAAAGCCATCCTATCTTTAGGATGGACACCCCAGTAAAGGGTCTTCTGGGCTCTGCAAGTGTCTTCTAGGGAAGAGCAGCATTCAAAACATGACTTGTCCTGAGCAGCGTAAAGAGACCTGCAATCTCTGGATACCCAGATGCAAAAAGTGGCTTAAAAGACACTGTTTTTTTTAAAAGTCTCTGGATACCTTTCATTTGAGAAATAATGCTTACTAAAGAGGAAAGTCAGCTTACTACAGAAAATCAATGTGTTCTTGGGACAATTGCCAACCCATTAAAAAGAATGAGCTAAGGAAGAAGAAATAACAGTTAAAACTATTGTCTTCCCTCAGAAGAGAAGTAAATGGAGAAGTACTTTCTTCTCCAAACTGCTGATTCAAAGATAATCAAAACTGATGATTGTTAAGGTCACAAAGGCTCAAATCAATGTCCTCAGGAGGCACACAGACCGAGAAAAACACCTTCCATAATGAATCAAGAAGCTTACCCACAAAAACACTCAAACCAAGACAGAATGACAAAGGTGCTACTATGGATATGAATGAGTTGAAACTATTTTTGTGCTTCTTTTTTCTTTCTTAACAGAAATACCATTGTAGAAAAATTGGATGGTTATAACAAAGGATATACATCTACATGGAAGGTTAGAATTTTTTTTCAGAACTGCTATAACTATCACTTACAATCTTGATCAATGGAGGACAAGGGTCAACAGAGGTCAACAAAAGACTTTATATGATGTTTCAAAAAGAAACTTACAATATTAATTGTACATATAATACTAAAGTCCTTTTTTTGTTCAGCCTGAAAACCAGACTCTTATAATTCCTTTTATTAATACAAATTAGAAACAGATGTTTACAGAGATTTTCCCAAGACCACTGAATTATATGCTAGTTAAAATCTCTCTGAATCCATTCTGAGCCACCCAGATACAACATTAGGTTTGTACTAAAGAATAATGAAGATGAGCAAATGTAATAAGGATGGCATTTTTTTTTACAAAAAATAGATTGTTATTTAATTGCATTTGATTAAAATAATTCTATACTATTCTTCATCCAACTGGATCTCATAGCAGATGTACAAGGCATATAAAACTCTTTTTACTTCAATGTATAAAAATAGTATATATACATTAAAAATTAAAAAGACCAAACTCATGTTTTACATGTAAGGTAGGTTAAATCATTATAAGAATAAAAATGATTGAGCAAAACTGATCCAGGAATATTATATTGCTAGTGCTAATTACAATTCAATTATTTAGAAATTCAATTATTTAGAAAACGTACATGGCTCCTTGTGGTGTAAATGATAATTGTAAGTGCTTCACAGCAACAATCCATAAAAAAATTTAATTTCATACAAAATTTTATACAAAGCCACAATATGCAGTACATCATTCTTCCCACCAAAGTACCACAACATCTCCTCAATTCTATATTTGCTGGGCTCACTTCCATTGTAGCCCAGTGCTTACATGAACAGGCAGGTCTTCATGGCCTCAAGAAGGATAAAAAGATGGGGGCAGAACTCAATAAGCATTCAGAATTTTTCTGTCTTCATGAAAAGTGAAAGCTGATGTGGTGATCAAGCAAATGATAGGATGAAATACATGGTTGGTTGATAGATCACATTTTGTGCAGATCAGATCTAATGTCAGGTGCCACCTCTTCTCTTTTAGCATCCTTTATACCCAAAATGAAGGAAGGGGGATAATCTATTATTGTCTGTAATGCTTGTACAGGACAAAAGGCCTTGAAGAATGCTGATTGCTCTTTTGATGCCACCAGAACAATCACTGTCAATGAGATAATTCCTGTTTGTAAATACATTAGAAACTTCATCATTGCAAATACGAGAAAGAAGCACTTGAGTGACCAAAGAAAGGGTAGGACTGCAATATTGTTGTACTTAGTTTACTTAGTTGAAGTCTACCTGTTGCTGAAACAACAGTGCTCCTATTGGACAGCTCCCTTCATGAATTTGAACAATCTGATCTTTGGCCTATCATTTTGATAAAAGCAGAGGCTAAACCTTTTGGCCAGGAAAAGACATATGTACTGCATGTTATTGCTCTTTTGTTTTGCAACATGTATATTTAACTTCCAGTATAAAAAGTCAGATATATCATAAGCAACCTGTCACTATGATTCCAAAAAAGCTACTTGTGAATTTAAAAATTAGATGCTGATTAGGCAAATTGGGAGTTCTTCCAAAGGTTAGCTACTACTTCTAATCCCTAAGGCCTTGCTAAAATTCTGACAATTGCAGCTTTCATTTGGAAAAAAAGTTCAGCTCTTGTGAGTACTTGCTGTGCCCGTATCACTCACTACAAGCAAAAATAGAAAGGCATCAGTTTGTTTCCAAATACAAAACATGCTATTTTTAAATGTTCGGAATTGCAGAGAGGCTCTGCAGAAACCATGATTTTGCTGCTTGCAACCAAAGATAGATTTCCAGTTAAAAAATGAATAAAAATGTCTCCTACTGAACAGCTAACAAAGTGTGAAGTTAATAGTAAAGAAACAATATTCTTCTCATCTAGGTATTTGTGATATTAAGGGGGTTAAAATGCTAAAATAACAACAACCAGATTAGTTAAATCAATTCCTTTTGACTCATTTGTTAACAACAACAATAACCCCAGGTTCTGTTCAGAGTACAACAGAGCCATGTTTTATTCCTCCTTTTTATGGGTCAGAGATACCTTTAAAGTGTTCGTTTTAAAGTTATCTGACATTTAGGGATATGACTGGAAATCAAAAGAAGCCCCTTTTCTCTTTTTTAATTCTTAAATTTCACTGCTCTTCCATTGAGCTTGAAGGTTGCTATATTTGCCCATTTTATTTGTCTTAATGAGATTAGATTATGATGGAATATCATTCTAGAAGGGTTTTGGATATAGGTACCACGAGCATAAAGTCCCTCTCAGTCTGGCCACAATTGCACAGAGCCTGGTTAATTTTCAACATCAGTTAAATCAGGGGTCCCTAAAATTGGCAGCTTTAAGACTTGTGGACTTCAATTCCCAGAATTCTGGGAATTGAAATCCACAAATCTTAAAGCTGCCAAGTTTGAAGACCTCTGAGTTAAATACATGACTGACTCCATGCTTATGTGTCTTTTAATGTGTTCCATAATTCTGATTTCTGGCTTAACCTTTGCAATTTGGTAGAAAGTTAATTTTTTTGAATTGAAGTAAGTGGTTAAAACAATTTCATATTCTGCTTTAAGATTACTACTATATGATATTATATATTGCTTTCAGATTATGTTCGTGAAAATTTGACTATAAATATATATACGCATTTACACAGACAGAGGGACACACAAACACACAAAACAAACTGTAGAAAAGGAGAAGAGGAGATGATAAGAGATAAGGGGCATGCATAAGCGCACCAGTGTGCCTACCGTCCCTGTCCTAATGTTTCTTCTATTTGTACCTATTTTATGTATCCAATCCATGCTTATACTTATTACCAAATAAAATAAATAAATAAAATAAATGAGAAAGCACTGTTCAAACAAGCATACTAGAATAATACTATATCCCGGGAGGCTGCTCATTGCAACTATAGAAACACTTACCGAGCAGGAACAATAGAACTTAAAAATAGAAGGAAGGGAGGAAAGGCAGCTACTCCTCGTCTCCTGGAAAATTCTATATCCCAGTTTTAAATCTTCCTTTCCCTCTTCTCTAAAATGGCTAGGGAAGGAGTTTGCATGAGTTGGGATAGGTTTCCTGTTTGGGTCTTCTAATTCTTCCTTACAGGAAGAATGTAAGGCCAAAAGTCCACTTAATCCAGCACTTTGTTTCTCTCAGTGGATTGCCAGAAAGAAGGCTCTGGGAAGGCTCACAAGCAAGACAGGAATACAAGAGGTGTAAGAGTGTGTATGTTTACTCCAAGACATTTCAATGTTTGAAGCTAAGCTAAGGCACAAATGGTGAATTCCACACTCTCAAGTGAAGTTAAGTCCGAGTGTGTTATTTTGGCATATGGGCAGAAAATCCCACGAGTACCTTTTTAATCTCTGGCAATAAAGATACAATAATAAGAATAATAATTTATTTTACAAATTACTTCTTTTTTTCTCTTCAGTACTGGCTGTTTAAAGGTCTACTGCTTCATTTGCCTAAAAACAGGATGGATCTGAAGAAGATAGGCCAACAAGTCTACATACTGATTAATAGTTGTGAGTAAAAGTTTCACCATAATCAAAACATTGTTGTTCCACTTTAAAAAGCCAAGAAAATATATATTTCTCTTTTTTTCCCCTAGTGATGCATATGTGAATGTAAATAATACCCATTAGAAAACAGCCTGTTTTCAAACTACACAGGCATTTCTACTGGGTGACTGGGTAAAGGACCAAAAGAAAAAAGAAAAAAAGAAGCTTACATCAACATTTGAAATCGAAACACTCTTAGCTATTTAATAAATATATCCCAGCAGTTCAAAACTCTTCTGGAGATTATTAAGAAAGAATATAATCCAATTGCTGAGCACATTGTAAGCCGCCCTGAGTCTCCGGAGAAGGGCAGCATATAAATCAAATTAAAAAAAAATGTATTTTTAAAATCTAGATTGTTTTTGATTATGCAGAAACAACTTAAAAAAAACAAGTTTGTTTGCAAGAAAGTGGCAAGAAAGGGCAAATGATGGAATATAAACTCCATTAGCCACTGACCATTAGCCAATACACACACACACATGTATATATAATTAAATATATAGCATGGTGTTTTTGCCTTGGTTGATGGAGATTTGTTTTTACCAAGTGTACTTAACCCTATTATTTTTATGTAAACATTGTTACTTTTTTTTTATTTATTTATTTATTTATTTATTTATTTATTTATTTATTTATTTATTTATTTATTTATTTATTTATTATCAGATTTATATACCGCCCTTCTCCCGGAGGACTCAGGGTGGTGCACAGCCAAAGTAAAAACATAAATACAAACATTAAAATACAGTTAAAAAGATATATGTGTGTTTGGCCCCATAATTAAAAAAACAATAACAAACCTATTAAAAACATTTAAAAATGTGTTAAGCCAGCCCGGCTTGCTGAAAAAGAAAGTTAGCTCCCCAAAATTATTTCATTAAAATGGGCAATTATATATATTTGTATAATAAATTTTAGATATTTTTTTCCAAATCAATATACTGGTTCTATTTTGCTTCTACAGTCTTGTGGTCATAATAGTACAGTACAAGTATCAAGTTCAATGGACAAATCATGTAAATACAGTTGAAACCAGTTTATGCACCAAATGATGATCAATGAACCAATGCATTCAGTTTCTCTGAACAATCTTATAGACTGTTAATAGCATTCTACTACAAGGTTTGGGTAGGAGTGTGTGTTTTGTGTTGTGTCTATTCATGCAAATAGCTCTGAACTTTCTTTAAAAAAAGAGAATAAAATAATAATCATGGGACATGGTACAAGTATTGCCTAACAATATTCTGTACGCTCAGTATTGTGATAAATATTGTCAGTCAAAACTTGTACCATGTCCCACAATAATTATTATTTTATTCTCTCTCTCTCTCTCTCTCTCTCTCTCTCTCTCTCTCTCTCTCTCTCTCTCTCTCTCTCTCTCTCTCTCTTTTAAGAAAGTTCAGAACTATTTGCATGAAACTTCCAAGGTTGTCCTTTAGGCATTGGTCAAGGGTACAATCTCCTGGCTGCAGAAAAACAGAGAAAGAAACACAGTATCAGATTTATTCCATCACTAGCTGAATATAAAAAAACCTAACATGTGGCATGTTGCTATAGCAGAATCACAGAGAAGAGACTCCAACTTTTTGTTCAATACAGGAATTCAAATTAAAGCATCCTTAACAATTGGCTATTTAATTTCTGCTGGAATACATCCATTGAAAAAGCCCCAACACTTCTCTAAGTAATAGGTTCCCTATCAAAATGCTCTTTCTGCTGGGAGCTGTTTTTTTTCCCCCATCTGTCAATCATTTGAGAATTTTGTCCCAAAGGTGCTTTCTTTCAAAAGGCAACTGGACTTTCTTGTTTTGCTTGAATACATTTCGCTTCTCATCCAAGAAGCTTCTTCAGAAGAAGTCCAGTTGCCTTTTGAAAGAAAGCATCTTTGGGACAGCCATGACATGGATGACTGAAAACCTCCATAAACATCTGGGAACTTTCTTTTTAGAATGTATGCATGCCCACATATGTAAGGGAGTCCTTGACTGGCTTAGCTTCCTGTGCCCAAGACACACAGAAATCTGTATGTTCAGATAAAGAGCACTTGTGAATACAATAAAATCTAGCAGTCTTACCTTCACCTGAAGAGCCTGAAAGATCTATGATGACGTACACTCTTCCTTCTGGCTCCAAATCAATCTGCAAGAGAAGGAAGCAAATATTTATTATTAGAATTCCACTGTGTTCTTTTCATAGGGTGTGTTGTTTTCCTGAGAATTCTTACAGGATTTTTAATGTACTCTAAGCAGGCATTGGCTTAAAGGAAGAAAAAAAAAGAATAGATGCCACTGAAACATTATAAACCAACCTTAGATGAAGTAAAAAGATTTACTGTAAATATTTAGCTACATTTCTGGATTTGGATCTCATAAGACCATTTACTTATTTAGAAAATAAGTAAGGATAATACTTCAATTAGTTCAGTGTATAGCTTTACCTGTTCCAGAACTTTAGAAGACACAATGCAAATTAAAACCCAAATTTAAATAACGCAGTGTATAATATGTTAAAATAATGAAAACAATATCCTGCCAAAATCTTCATAACTTTGTCTGTTTGCCAAAATCTTCATAACTTTGTCTGTTTCAAAGTGGTTCTCAGAGATCTGCCCAAACTTTTTTTTGATAAATGCAAAATGGGGCTAACTTTTTCTATTGGAACTGTTTAAAAAAGAGATTATAAGACTCATGCAGGCATTGTCACATTTCTACAAATAAGATATTTATGGAGCTCATCCCTGATGGACTATCAAATATCTGTTTGCTTCTACAAGTGCTAAACTTTCTTAGGTTTAAGGACAGACAATTTCCACCAAATATTACACAAGAGGGGTAAAGATATGTAAGTACACATTACTATACTGCTTTATGCCTATACTTGATAGATGTCAGAATGAAAAAGGCATGCTGTAAAAGTATATTGGAAACAACATAGACAAGGAGCAACTAAGGAAAACACATCTTTAAATGATCTTTAGATGCCTTGTGTTGGCACACAGTTGGTAGTTTCAAAATCTTTTTTTTTCACTGACCTTGGAGATTTTGAAGGGACATGGGAGACATTTGATTTGTTACATACGTTATGGTTATTTTTCAGGTGTTTAACACAAAACGTGTGCTTATTTGCCATCAATATATGGTTCCCGCAAGGTGTAGCCAATGTCTCAAAAGTATTTCTTTCTTACTATTATTGCTGTACTTTTATATCAAGAATAGACATTTTTAAAGCTAGTGTGATCTACTAACTCTAAGGTTCCTCAACCAGAACCAAATGGAAAACAAAGCCATGGAAGCTAAAATGAAGGAATGAATAGATTATCACATTCATAGATCAACGTAGGCACGTAACACATTCCAAATAGAAATAAAATACTCAAATGAAAACGAGTTTGAAAAAAATCACTGAAAAATAGAAATACTTGACTTATGACTACAATTGACTTATGACTACAATTGAGCCCAAAATTTATGTTGCTAAGTAAGAAATTTGTTAAGTGAGTTTTGCCCCATTTTACGACTTTTTTGCCATATTTGTTAAGTGAATCACTGCAATTGTTACGTTACCGTAGTAACATGGTTGTTAAGTGAATCTGGTTTCCCCATTGACTTTCCTTGTCAGAAGGTTGCAAAAGGGGATCGCTTGATCCCAGGACACTGCAACCATCATAAATATGCACCAGTTGTCAAGGATCCAAACGTAAATTACATGACCATCGGGATGCTGCAATGGTCATAAGTGTGAAAAATGGTTTTATGTCACTTTTTTCAGTGCCGTTGTAACTTTGAATGGTCACTAAATGAACTGTTGTAAATCGAGGACTATCTGTAAACATAACACATAAATAACAATCTTATGAACAGATCTGTTTTTCTTTGTTATCTGAGCAAAGTTCTTAGACAAAATTTAGCCACAAAATTGTTTAGCTTCTGTTTCTATCAGTTCTTTCTAAACTGCTACCGAACATTGGCTTTGTATAATCTTTCAGACAGGAAAAAAAGGTGTTTTACCAACTGCTGGCTGGCTACAGGCTTTTGTCACCTCTGTTGCAGGGGAGACACTGCTTCTCCTTTAGTTTTTAGAGTGCAATAAAGAAGAGAACAACCTTGTCTAAAACCTGCCTCTCCTCCGTCAGGATGTTCTCAGTTATAATCCAGTTCAAATCCACAGTCCACCTGTGCATGTAGCAACCTAAAATGGTGATGTAGAGAGCATAGAGAATGGCCTTGAAGGACAATGGAAAGAACTGTAATCAAGGCAATGATCAGACAGTTGCGGCTTAAATCCATTCCAAGAAACCAATATGAGAAAACACATTAGATAAATCCCCCACTAATTCACAGGAAGATAAAGTGAAGGAGGAGGGAATTTAGAATTGAAAGATTCTGTCTCTATACCTGCTCTAATCAAATTTATTTTTAGACTGATAAGGAATTGGTTTTAGTCTGATCCAACTTATGGGTTAATAAACGAATTAAAAGCAGACGGTGAAGGATGCAAAACACTGACTAAAGAGACCGGTAAGATACCACAGAGTCGGTCTCCTCCGGGTCCCGTCAGCTAAACAATGTTGGCTGGCGGGCCCGCAGGGGAGGGTCTTTTCTGTGGCTGCCCCGGCTCTCTGGAACCAATTACCTCCTGAGGTCCGGACCCGCCCCCACCCTCTTGGCCTTCCGCAAAGCGGTGAAGACCTGACTCTTCCGGCAGGCCTGGGGCCATTGATCTCGTTAGAATGATCTTGCAAGACCTGGCCACGAATTGGAGTGCATGTGTTTTAACGTTTTTAATGTTTTAATGTTTTTCTTTTTAACATTTTTTATGGGATTGTTCGCATTGTTTTATTCTTTGTTGTAAGCCGCCCAGAGTCCCTTGGGAGTTGGGCGACATAGAAATGCGACAAAAGAAAGAAAGAAAGAAAGAAAGAAAGAAAGAAAGAAAGAAAGAAAGAAAGAAAGAAAGAAAGAAAGAAAGAAAGAATTGTAAATTACCAGAATAGAAAATATTTGGATCAAGAGGTGTATATCAATTAATTTCTTATCTCTCTCAGGGTCTGCCTTTTCTTAGTCTATTATAATTGTTTATATGTCCTTTAAAACAGCCCACCCCCGCCAACCTTTTGGGCACCAGGGACCATTTCTGTGGTGAGAGGATTTTACGTGGACTGGAGGGAGCGTGGTTTCATGTGCTGCTTGCATCCCATGGATGGAGCTTCATTTGTTTGCGCAGACCAGTTTCTGGCATGCCACAGACTAGTGTCGGTCCATGGACTGGGGGGAGGTGGGAGGTTGGGGAACCCTGTTTTAAGAAATAGCACATCTTGTACTGAATGAGTAGGGGACTATTTTTATATTCTCATTTGTTTCTTGAACACATGGCATTCATTGTTAAGTCATGGTTGGTCAAAGAAGGACCAATTATTAACAGTTATATAAGCAGAGCTAATAAAAACAGATAGAATTGGCCAAAGGAGTTGTATCGGAATGAAAAGAGATAATAAATTTTCCTTCTAGAATATCTAATTGTAGTTGGAATGCAATATACACAGACCCTTAAAGTCTCCAACATTGTCCTTGGATTCCCTGATTCGTTCTACTTCTATGATGGATTGCAAATATTTTAATAGCATATTGTCATTCAAGTCTAATCTGGCAGTGAAATCCCTCACTTTGAGTGGATGGGAAGTGTAGCTGAACATTATTAAAGTAGATTTCTGCTTTTGACCAGATTTGTAGGATTCAAGAGTTAGGGTTGTTAAGCATAAATTCATAAATTCTCATGGGAGAAATTTAGGATGATAAGTTATACAAAGGTATCAAATGGATCTAATGTAATGATCATGGTGTAGAGACTGAGATATGGAGATCCAAGACGGCGCAAATTCTCACTTTTCAGCAGAAACTATGAAAAGAGAAAAAGATTTATAACCCTCAATATGCAAACCACTATGTCAATGAAACAAAAGCAGCAAAAGGTAATATAACTCCTGAAGACAAGGTGTCTTGTTTAGACCTTCCATCCAGTACTATACCAGGAGAGCAGCCACAATGATTCAGGTAATCTTGCAAACCAACTAAAATTCAGGGGTATAAAAAGGAGGGCCCTACATGTCATGCCTTGAACTAGGCTCGGGGGACATTAGAACCATCTGAAATTATGCTATCCATAATAGCATCCAGCATTCTTAAAGAGCACTTAGATTCTTCTGGATCTTCAGTCTGTAGCAATCTGTTCATATACTCACAGACACATAGCTCAGTATGGAAAAAAAAATGTGTGGATGGAGAGTTTGACTCATCCCTGGGGCAGTAAAGGAAGAGCAAAGATGTATTCCCTATTGAAGACCAAGGAATGAATGCTTTACATTATGAAGGTTGGCTGAATCATTATGTAAATGAGGTGACTGGATATAATTAGGCTCAAGCCAAGTCAGGTTGCATTCAGCTGTATCTTCAGCATTTAAGCAGGGCACAATGCAGACACAGGACTGGTTCTAGCAGAAAGATCTCAGGAAGGCTTCAGTGGAGGGTTTGAGTGCCATCACTTGCATAGTAGGAATGAGGTAACTTGCAGCTTTTATACATTAGAAGGAAAAAGCTCTGCCTGAAGCCAGATTTAATGCCTGGTACATTCTTGAATCATATTCAGAAATGAGCTGCACAGACCAAGCTATCTATATCCAAGTTTCTTTGGATTTTACTATTGCCATTGTTACATAATTACAATCCCAAAATCTTTGGACAATAATTTGCAAATCATCCAAGTGAATTTTCACCCAAGCAGTGGTAAAATCCATTTTTTTTTACTACCGGTTCTGTGGGCATGGCTTGGTGGGCATGGTGTGGCTTGGTGGGCGTGGTTTGGTAGGCATGGCAGGGGAAGGATACTGCAAAATCCCCATTCCCTCCCTATTCCCTCCTGGGAGAAGGATATTGCAACATCTCCATTCCCACCCCATTCTGGGGCCAGCCAGAGGTGGTATTTGCCGGTTCTCCGAACTGCTCAAAATTTCCGCTACTGGTTCTTCAGAACCTGTCAGAACCTGCTGGATTTCATCCCTGCACACAAGCCTATCTATCTCCCCTCCACCTCACTTTATGTCATAAATAAACACTGTCAAAAATGTAAGACAGTGTTTTTTGCTGTCTGGGTTTTAACTCAAGTACTTTGAAGGACTTGGAATCTAATTTCCCAGTTAAACTTTCTTCCATTTCTTGTTCATTCAGCAAACATCTTTGCCACCAAAGGATCCCTAGCAGAGTTTGAAAAGCCTCTACAGTAGATAAATATGTTTTAAGCAAAGCAGGTGTTTAAAAGCATAATCCAAGAGAGAAAATAAATCATTCAAAGCATATCCACATATGCTTCCCTCATGCACGAGGAAGATAAACTTTATAAGACATATTGGTAAGTACAAAAGCAGATTTGCTAGGCCAGCATCAAACTCATAAACACACAGAGTGATGGGTACCATTCATGTCAACATGTGTCAACACTCTTCATGCTCACTAAAAATGTTTAGCAAAGATGAAGATTTTCAAATGAAAAGAATGCTGCAACAGCTCACATTATGTGATCCATAATGGACAATCAATTCTGACACTCAAGTCCCTTTAGTGCAGGGGGTCTCCAACTTTGGCAACTTTAAGACTTGTGGACTTCAACTCCCAGAGTTCCTCAGCCAGCAAAGCTGGCTGAGGAACTCTGGGAGTTGAAGTCCACAAGTCTTAAAGTTGCCAAAGTTGGAGACCCCTGCTTTAGTGGCTATGATTATTAGGCCTGTACAAGCTCCTAAGGCATAATATAGTTTGTGGTTTGGCTTAATGTATTTTGTGAACCCAGCCATAGTTGTTTGAAAATCATTTTCATGATTTTATGTTGCCTGAACTTCAGTTGTAGTTTATTCAGCAAAAGTTTGTTAATCGAGTTATGCTTATTCCATTGTGGGAAACCAGCCACTGTATGTTTCTCCTCATCTGAAAGGAAGGGATATCTTTATTATTTGATTTGTGATGGATAAGCTTTCCTGAAATTACCTGAGAAAAGGGATTAATTTTAAGGTAATGAAGTTCAGATCTAAATACAACAGAACTGAAAAAAGTTATTTATGTCCATTTTTTCACAGTTATGACTTTTGCAGCATGCCCATGGTCATGTGATTAAAATTCAGATGCTTGGCAACTGGTTTATATTTATAAAGGCTGCAGTGTCCCAAGATCATGGGAGTTTTGTGACCTTTTGATGAGCGAAGTCAATGGGGAAGCCAGATTAATTTAAAAACCAGGTTACTAATTTATCAACTGCAGTGATTCAATTAACAATTGGGGCAAGGAAGGTCGTAAAATGGGGCAAGACTCACTTAACAAATGTCTCACTTAACAACAGAAATTTTGGGCTCAATCGTGGTCATAAGTTGAGGACTACCTGTAGTATCCTGAGGTATTCCTCCAGCTGTCCTATTCTCTTCTTCCCACAATGTGCACACCAGTCACAGCAAGTGTGATGCATCCCTACTTTGGGCATTGGGTTTCTTATTAAGGAATGTTCAGATTTTTATTAGTGCTGAGCAATTACAATTCCAGAGTTCCTGGCACAACTCCTAATGCCTTGTGAAACCCATGGCAACAATCTCTTTCACTCTTACTATACAGATCAATTCAACAGGCTGCATGATGGGTACAGCAGCAAACTCAAACCTTGCGTGCAATCTGCAATGTGCCACATGGTCCAAAATATTGTTATCCGAAATCAAACATTATGAAAGTTGTCTAGTTACTATTCAAAATCATAAGGTGAACTTTTCCCGGGCAGGCATCCTACTTAAGCAGGTGAAGAAATGTTCTGCTTTGTATAAATGAATAGGAAAGAATCCTAACCACTTTGTAGAAAACAATGGTACCAACGGCATTCAATAAAATATCAATATTTTAACAGGAAAATAGGCAGGCAACGAGAAAGTTGAAGTGCTCAATTATTCTCTTTTGCAAATGTTTTAAGTGACGTCTGTTAGAAGATCAGAAGAGCAGGGCACTAGGTAAATGTTTTGAAGTCAGAGATGATGGTTGCCTTTGAACCGTATCAGTAATATTATGCAGATGGCCTCTGGGAAAGTAGGAAGAGGGGGGTGGGAACTCTCTACTCATAGTTATCCAGTTAATGCTGCACAGAGATATTTATAAACACAAAATGACTGTACCATGCTGTATATGCAATTTCAAGGCTGAGGGCCGACCTGCACTTCAAATAACAAGCACAGGAAATAAGCCCCATTTGCTTGGGGACAGTGGGTGGTTTCTAGCAGAAAAGATAGATGTTCACTCTTATGGACAATCAGAGTAAGGTTTATCTGACAAATGGGTGGATCTGGAACACAGCACCCTCAGCTTGACTTCCATAGGGGTGTTTAAAAACTCTGATGTTCTAGAGATATAAAGTGGGCCTATATCAGGGGTCTCAAACTCAATTTCATTGAGGGCTGCATCAGGGTTATGTTTGACCTTGGGGGACCGGGGTTTGTGTGGCCGGGGGGAGCGTGGCCAGGGGGCATGGCCACGTAGGCATGGCCAGCTTTATGTCACTCATTGAGGCTCTGTTTTTGGCCATGATGGCCTCCTGCAACCCTCTGCCAGCGACAATGGAGCTCGGGGAGGCCACACAAGCTCCTTTTTCCTGGCAGAGGCACTGCCGGCTGGTCCTTCGCTGTTTCCAGGGCAGCCCCACGGGCCAGATCTAAAACCCCATGAGCCGGATTCGGCCTGCAGGCCTTGAGTTTGACACCCCTGGTCTTTATTATGCCTGTGCTTCATCTTAGAATAAAGCCTGAAATTGCAGCAGTTCAGATCAATTTAGAACAGTTTTTTTTTTTACTTGTCCAAGGCAGAGTATCTAGTTCCAATTTACCTGTCCTAATCCAAGATTCTTCATGAATCTTGTCCTAGCACTATGCTACATTGAAAATAGCAATGTGCCACACAAAAGTAACATTAAAATTAGTTTGGTTATATAAATGAGAAGGTGGCTTGAGGTATAGAGTATATAAATTCATCTAATTTGGGAAAATATATCTATGGAAACTATATGCTGGAGATAATCAGAAGAGTGAACAGCTGGTTTTATGTTTTGCTTGGAAGCTTCCCAGACCAGACTGTCTTAAAAATGTGACTGCATTTCATAGCCTTCATATGGCCTTATTTAGAAGAGATTTCCCATGGGTTTTCATATAGGAGTGACATTTAAAGCTCTAGCTATTACCAGGGCCGGGGATACTTATAGGGCCAACAAGGGGATAATGAAGAATGCACCTTCATGCACACCTATGTCAATTGAGCTCATTGTAAAAAAAAAAAAATCATACACCTTTGTACTTCTCTTTACATTTCACTGAAAGAATTAATATCCTCAGACTTATTAAATATGTGGCTAAGGTAAAATATCAAAACTGGGATGTTTTAAAATTTGTAAATGAGCTTTTTATTCTGAAAAGCCTGAGATAAAAATAAATATTTGAGAAGAAAATTGAAATGACACAACAGCCACCTTAATTGTTTCCTCTTCTAGCTCTTCATAGAAGATGTCACTCATTGAAGTGATAGCAATCTGCAATTAGTATTAACTTACAACACTAAAATAAAATTGACCTTGCTTGCTGTTGTTTCGGTTTTCCTCTGGCATTCATGATCTATGGGAAGCCATAAAATTAAATGAACCTGACCTCAGCCATAGCAGCAAACACAACCTCTCACCTAGATTATATGCTGCTTTTTATCCATAGAAGATTCTACTTGTGGGATATTAATGCGTCATGCAAGGTTATGTCTAAAAATTCTGGAGCACTGCAGATGACTTCATTAGTAAAGCTGGACTGCAACCTCTCAGAACACTTCTGATTGGAAGCATGCAAAAAAGGCAAGGTTTCTTTGTAGACTAAATAAATGGATTGCTACCAGTGGTGGGATTCAGCTGGTTCATGCCAGTTCGGGTGAACCAGTAGTTAAATTGCTGGCTGGCCCTCCTCGCCCCTTCCAGGAGTCCCCACGCACCACATTTTGGCTCCCAGGTAAGTGGAGGAAGGCATACTAGGCCCAAAATGGCGCATGGGGGGGGTGCGGCACCTCCCTGTGGCCTGTTTTCGCTCCCAGGAGGCTGCAGGGAGGCCTACGAGGCCCAAAACGGGGCGGAGGAGGCGGTGCATCCCCCCACAGCCCGTTTTTGCTCCCAGGGTGGTGCAGGAGGCCGAGTGCTGCCTGTCACGCACCCCTGGCCATGCCCATCATGGCCACGTCCACCCAGTTGGTCATTAGGGCAGAGAACCGGTTATTAAATTATTTGAATCCCACCACTGATTGCTACTATATATGAAAATGCTTCTCCAGATTGAAATTAGAGTCTCTCTCTCTCTCTCCCCTCCTCCCTCTCTCAGATTCAAGACATATATACAATAGGAACCATTTTCATTTGCTCTTTATTTGCCAATTCTCTTGTCAGCTTTTAATTTATTATTTTTTCTTTCACAACATGCAACAAATACAATTTTATTACACCCACACACACACCCCAGAATACTCTTTTTGAAAATACTTCAGTTGAACATGTTTTGCCGTATTCTTCCATTCTAGAAAAGGAGCCATACAAGTGACTGATATAGACACTGCTAATGCTCTCATTACACTGTCAGATTTATCTGATAGAATTCTCAAACCTTGGAAGCAAGGATTGGCATCCTGGATTTCATTACAGTTGCTACTTCACACTCTCAGAGACCTAAATGCTCTGATGCAACAGGTGTTTCCATCACCTTGGCTTACCTGCCCATAATGACTAGGACTCCAGGTGAAAAACACACATTTGGAAACATAGATGCTACTATAGAAGGAGAAAATCAGTTAGGAATAGGCAGATCTTCAAGATGTGGCTGCATAATGTAGGGCATTGTGTAACTAGAATCACTTCTAGATCAGTTCTCAGAGTTGAAATCTGATAGAACTAGCAGGGTTTTTTTTTAACCTAATAACTAAACCTTCAGAGTAGTACTGTATAACTTAAGATACGTAAATAATAACTATTGCTTAGGAATCATTTTAGCAAAAAGAAGATTCATAAATATGTGATTACATAATGTTCAATCCAATCTTGGTTGGTTGAGAAGAACACGACATATGGTCTAGCACCTGGCAACCTGAGCTTGAGAATCTCCGTTTTCCCCAGATTTAGGAGGTCTCACATCTATAACAGAATACAGAATGCATTCAGTTGCAAAAGTATGGCTACCTCTTAAGGTAGGCAGGATAATTTCACATAAATATTTATATGAGAAAGTTAACAAAATGTATTATGATATATGACAATATTTATTACATCATGTTGTTTTACTGGACCTAATGTTTTCTACAGATCTGGAAAAAATGTTCTGATTGCAATATATGATGAGAAATTTAATGATTAAATGATTGAATAATTTATGTTTCCTACTTCGGTTAGATCAGAGGTCTTCAAACTTGGCAGCTTTAAGACTTGTCTTAAATTTGAACACCTCTGGGTTAGAGGAAGAGCTAGTTATATTAGCTCCACAAAGATCTATGCAATTTTTTATAATTATTTTTATAATCCTGGAAAAACAGGTAACTAAGAATGCTGGATAAAAGTTCAAATACCAGCCTGGCCTTCTGGTATTCAGAAAACACAGGACACTCCGAAGCTCTTAGAAACTTGACTGATCCAGTAGATAGGTTGGGAAGAAACATTATTGTAGCAGAAATATGTATATTTTGTATTATTATTCCTACTATTAATCATCATACTGATGTGAAAGTTTCTGGTATGACATGCTACAATGAAACAACATTTTGATACTCTACACTGTAACTAAACCCTTTTTCTTCTGCAGCTATGCAGCCTGCCACCAATTGCCAAACATTTTTCTTGAATTTTTCATCTTCAAAGTGTTGGCATGAATAATACAAAAGCCACTAATTGAATAAGAAGGCCGGGAATCAGAATACAGTAATAGCAATTATAATCAACTGAAATAGCTTGCCTCTACCTGAGAAAGACGTTTTAAGGCATTTTCACTGAGGAAATATAAATCTTGCTTCCATTTACATTGTAATGCAGAGATCAAGTTCAGACTGGCCAGACTCTCTATTTGTGCAACATAAACAATAATTCAGAGACCAAACAAAATAGCATAGGATTAGGAGGAATTAAAAACTGATTTTAGTTCCATATAAGAGAACATGTTATAATTAATGATTCTTAGCAATCACATAGATAGGCCTTCTCAAGATGATTTGTGCCCAATCTGTTCCTTCAGGTCTTCCAGTGGTGCACCCAAGTTCTTCAACCTTATTGCTGGTCATTCTGTTTTCTTCCACCTTTCCTAGCAGGAAAGTTAGATCTAACTTTCATGTGTCCCAAACATGAGCCTCAGGTGGTAACTCTACAGTGATTTGTTCTATGATTCATTTAATTCCTTTCTTGGATATTCACAATATTCTTAGGACCTTTGTCTCAAGGTTTAGGGCTAGATAAAGCTCTAAGATGAAGTGAGATTTCTGCAAGTGATCTGATACATTGTTTCTCCAAAAAGATGACTCACCTTGAAAAGAAGCCCTATCACGTTTTTGAGCACGTGCGATCAAAGTAAGCCCCATCCACAAAATTAGCCCTAATTAAGAACCCACCTACCCCAGAGTGCAGGGGATGGGGCAAGGCTCACAGGTAAAAAATAAGCTAGGGTGGGGATGGTGGGGTGGAAATGCGCTACTTACCAGGCCTTGCACATCCCAACACCTCCCTCACCTTCTTCTGCAGCCACTTGTTCTGCAGCTGCTTGTCACTACTCGCATGCATTGCCATCCATTTTGCCTTCAGATGCCTGCTAGAAGGCATCTGCAGCTGATAACAGAGCTCCGGATTGAATGTGCGTGGTGGCAAGCGGCCGCAGAAGAAGTGGGCCAGCAGCAGGCTCCTGCTGGGTAGGGCTGTCGGTGCCACCTCCGCAAGGTGATTCAATAATTAGAACCCTCCAAAATGAAGGCCTAGCCATTTTTTCAGGGGTCAAAAGAAAATAAGACCTGGCCTTCTTTTTGGAGAAACACGGTAGCATTTTCCTATACAGAATGCCTCACTCTCCCTGCATTAGGGACATTCAGGAACATTGGTCTAGGGCTGTGTGTTTGCAGTTAAGTCAAAGGCTAGGCTCATGAACTAAATGAAGCCATATGTTTTTTCCACCACAGTTTCTGTCAGAGTATGAATGTTCATAGACTGCAATAGACAGGGCAACAGGCCAGCCAATGGGGACTGTTTGGAAACTGAACATAGTATTTGTTTGTATGGGACCATAAGAGACAGTTTGGAGTCTGGGCGTGGCTTAGATTTGCTGAACTGTATATAAGAGTTGGTTTGGCCTCTGTAAATTTTGCCTCTGTACAATATATTAGCCTCTGTATCTCTCTACTCCGTAATGACTTTGCTCCTATAAATATTGCTTCTGTGTTCCTGATATTGTATGCTGAATTCTGCTATATGGTATTATATATAAAAAAGTTTCTTATATAATTTGAATCCTGTTGAATTGTCTGATTGTGTGTGCTGCAACAAACTCTGACAGTTTCCCCATGGTTTATTAAACCACAAGTGCAGTTTGCTAATTAGCCATAAATTATAATTTTCAACCTGTAACGGCTATATTCAAACTAATGGCTATATTCGAGCCAAATCACATTCTATGATTTTGATGATTAGACAGGATAGACGTAGAAACAAGAGTCATGATGTGGCTTTAAGAAGAGAAGGTAAAATATAATTGTACTTAAAATTGCTGTGAAGATCAGAAGCCACTTCTTTATAACTTTTTTTAATGTCTTTTTCTTTTTTTATATACTTTCTTTTTTGGTCTATTTTAGTTTGTGCCTTACTATTGTTGTTAAAACCTCTCTCTCTCTCTCTCTCTCTCTCTCTCTCTCTCTCTCTCTCTCTCTCTCTCTCTCTCTCTCTCTCTCTCTCTCTCTCTCTCTCTCTCTCTTGTGTGTGTGTGTGTGAACCAGGCCCTACTACTAGATGGCATGATAATCTCAAACTCTTGGTTTACTATCAGAAGTTCTCAGAGAGTGAGTGAGCCATTCAAGTCATTGGTGAAAGTAATCTGGCTTTCCCTGGCAACCAAATGGGCAGGGATGAAGAGAGAAATTCAATTCTGCAACACCCAAGCCCCCAGGAGAAGAAGGATCCTGACGGCTTTGGAGTTCAATTTAATTTCAGTAATGTGTGACCAGCCACTAATAGACCTATATGAAATACTGCATACCCCTCCCAAAATTGTCTCCTTCCACAACTGTCATTCACTAGCACATTTCTTAAATGTCCGAGCAGAGAGACTGCAAATTAGCTGGACAAGGAAGCAATTACTCAAAGAAAGGTGAAAAATTATAACCCCAACCATGTGCATCATTTCCTCTTACTAAAAGACAACTGGAGCCTTCTTCAAGGGAATGGAATGACAATGACTTTGATCTATGCTGAATATAAATAACTTTGGAAGAAGATCTTAATTTTGTTAGGTGCCTATGCAACAGAAATGCAACATGTATAACATTTTGATCTAACCGGGTTTTAAAAAGCAACAATGAATGATAGCCTCCCGAGTATTAAAACATCTTGAGAAAGAGAAAGATGTTTGAGGGTAAAATAGCTCCTGGATAAAAACGTAAGAAGAATCCAGCTAGGACAAGATGGATAGTTAGTTTCACCCAGCAAAAGAGTACAGTCACTGATATGAACTGTAGCAATGCAAATTATTTAGACACAGACATTCCAACAAGTGTAGCAGATCCATGTTTTTGTCTCCCAATAACAGGTTCCTTGCTACATTTCCAGCAATGCAATCTCCTCCTGCCCTTGAGACAAAAACAAAGTGTACAGCTGTCTCTGCAGTGTTTCTCTTTGTTGCTTCCTTCATAAGAATATGTCCTCAACAAACACTAAGCAAGCCATTCAGATGGGCTGGGACAAGAAGAGTTGTTAGATCACGGCTGTCAAACTCCCAGCCTGCGGGCCGGATGCGTCACGTGCTGGCCACACCCATGCCCGGTTTAGCGAAGGGGGGGGGAAAGTCCTGATATGTCACGTGACACTGCTGTGACGACGTGAGTTGGACACCCCTGTGTTAGATGAACCAAACAACTAGTTTCAGAATGTGTCACAGCAGCAGCTTTTTGATCTTATCTATGTTAGGAAGGAACATAGGTCTAACTGACCTTCCAGTTAGAATCTGGAAAGGAGGACTAGACTAGATTGAAAAATTGGGGGAGGGGGAATGGGAAGAAGAAGAAAATGGCAAACACCTTTCACACGATTGCCAAGAGATATTCAGGGAAGTGCCCTTGAAATACCAAGTTGGAAGTCTTTACTTGTTTTATACACAATGTATGCTGCACTACAAGGGACGCTGTAGCTCAGTGGCTAAGAGGCTGAGCTTGTCAATCGAAAGGTCAGCAGTTCAGCAGTTCGAATCCCTAGTGCCGCATAATGGGGTGACCTCCCATTACTTGTCCCAGCTTCTGCCAACCTAGCAGTTTGAAAGCACGTAAAAAATGCAAGTAGAAAAATAGGGACCACCTTTGGTGGGAAGGTAAGAGCATTCTGTGCACCTTTGGCATTTAATCATGCTGGCCACATGACCACGGAGACATCTTCGGACAGCACTGGCTCTTCGGCTTTGAAACAGAGATGTCCTAGAGTTGGGAACAACTAGCACATATGTATCAGGGGAACCTTTACCTTTGTGCTGCACTACAATTACTGCATCTCTTAAGTGAATGCCGGTGCAATAGCTTTCATATCTACTGACTATAACATGGGTTGAATATTTCCATATAACTAGTCAGAAACGCATTATATACAGTAGGAGAATCATTTGAAGTAGTTATGGAATGAATGGAGAGAACCAGTCCTCTTTGCCCGTTTCACCAAAAACTTGCAGATTTGGTGTCAAAGTTCTCTGTACCCTGTTCCTTCTCAAGACTTTGGCAATAGAAAAGCCAAAGCATTATCTTATCATGCAGCAATACATTGTTATACATTATTATTTCAATTCAGTTGAGAATATGTTTCAAAGCTTGCTAGCGAAAAGGGAGACAGAGAGAGAAACAGCTGCAAGAAAAGCAGGATAATTTTCTATGTCTCCCATTGTGTTTCATGATCGCCAACATGTTCATCAGCAAGATAGGTATATGAAAGGCTGCTAATTATGTGCTTCACAAAATTCCAAATTCAGCCTTCCAACATTTTCCCTTTAGCTTTGTTAACATGAACAGAGGGGCCCAATCTCCTTCTTAGCCAGCATTTGGTAGCCAGCCAAGGAAGTAAAGTAGACTGTGGTCAATCTTCTGTTTGAATGCAAACATTTAGAAGCTTCTTCATAATGTGCTCCCTTCCATTTCCACCCATTACTGTAATGATAAATGATTTGAATGTACTGAAATAGATTGTGAATTATTGATATTCAGAGCCACAGCCATCTTGCCTGCAGGATTTAACTGATCTATTGGGTTAAAAACAAAACTCAGAAATTTGTTGGGATGACAAAGAGTTGGAGGTGAAAGCAGCTCCTCTATATGAACAATAGGAGCAAAAACTATGGAAAGTGAATGAAGCTGTACTACAAAAATGCATTTAACTATAAACCTAAAGTACAAAACAGAAAGGCATATAGGCTTCCTAAGTACTTATATACAAAACTTCTCTTTGTGTTTATGGAGGCTGAAGCCATACATTTACTCAACACAAACTGTCTCTTCAAGATCTTCAATATGCAACAAGGGTTTAAAGAGAAAGGCAAGCTTTTAAGCCTACACTAAAATAAATATTAATAGTTTTAAAATAAATACCTAATGATATACAATCAGAGCAGTGACAGAACAGAACTTCCAAGGGACTGTTTAAGCAATGTACCCTTCTCTGCAAATATTTGGACTCTGGCAGCCTGCCGTTTGCCAAGCATTTAACTGATTTACATGCTCTTAAAAACATATGTAGCCAGCATTAGTATCTCTGTTTCTTATGGAAGGAAAAGGAAAGTGGAAAGCTAAATTTATTTGTAGGATAAATTCAGCTTTCTCTTCCTTTTTTCTTCATGTAACCCCAAAGTGGTTCCTAATAGGACAGTCTTTCTGAACTCAGTCCCCTCCAGATGAGTATGACTTCAACATAATGTATGTATGTCCCTCATACATACAAACATACATACTAATCACAGGAAAGGGATAAGAAATAATAAGCCAAAAGCATTAAAGGCATGGGATAAGAAAGAGAAAAGGAAAGAAAGCTGAAATCAATTTGCACTAACCCCCATTCAAAACACCATGTCTTCCTAGCCTTACATACTTTCTTTGTGTATATTATGTCTTTATACTTCTGGCTGCATGTAACATGTGTGAGATCACGGCCAAAACTTTAGTCTTTGCTTTATCTATCTTATTAAAAAGCATCATGTGAAGTTTGCAACAAAAATAATCTTTGTAATAGGCATTCACCTAGTCCAGTGTTTCTCAACTTTGGCAAATTTAAGATGTGTGAACTTTAACTCCCAGAATTCTCCAACCATATTTCCCAACATGCTGGCTAGGGAATTATGGGAATTGAAGTCCACACATCTTAAAGTTGCCAAAGTTGAGAAACACTGACCTAGTTAACTGTGATGAGAACTGTTTCCAAGAGATGGGAATTTTAGAAACTTACTCTCAGGTAAAATATGAGTGCTTTAGTAATATTTAAGAACTATTTGGGCAACAACAATAACAAACTTGGAATGTCAGTAATTCAAAATATTAAATTTCCAAATTAAATGAAATGTCTCCCAATTCCTACTCATCAGCACGTATTTTGGATCTCTGGAGTGATTAGCTCTAAAAGTAAAGATATTATCACTTCTTGCAATAAATGCGTTTTTGAAGATATAAACCATCTAGTATATCTTCCTCCCAATAACAACAAAAATTGTGAAAAAAAAGCAAGGACTTGATAGCTGTTCTGAGATGTTTCTATGGATCACTTCATTATCTTCTTTATTTACACGGCTTTTCTCTCAGTCTGAAGCTGGTGTGCTTTTGTTTACTTTAGAAGATTAGGAAAGAATTAATGAGGCCAATTCTCTTCACAAAATAGACCTGTTTGCCACACATTGCAAATTGCTGATGATTCACTACTGCTTTTTCTCCAGTTCCTCAGCCATAACAAAACCCAAGCAATCCCACTGTCAACCAACTGGGGCTAAACAAGAATTTGCTTCAACTGGTGTTTAAGGGCAGGTTGGAACAGCTGTGCACTGTCAAACACCAGCTGCCCTAAAACAGTGTAAGCAATTTAAGAACACACTGGCTATGAAGCAACATTACGTTTCTTCACTCAGGCAGTGGAAAGCAGGTATCCAAACAGTGAAAAATGTGCAGCCTGGAGGTATACTAATTTCAGAGAAAGGGGGAAAAATCAGTATAAGAGTAAATAATTGTTAGAACATAGAATAACAGAGTTTGAAGGGACATTACAGATCTTCTAGTCCAACTCCCTGCTTGAGCACCATTTCAGACAAGTGGTTGTCCAGTCTCTTCTCAAAAGCTTCCTGCAATGGGACATCCACAAATTTTGAAGGCAAGGGATTCCACTGATTAGTTGTTCTCACTATTAGGAAATTTCTCCTTAATTCCAGGTTGCTTCTCTCCTTGATTAGTTTCCATCCATTGTTCCTTGTCTTGCCTTCTGGTGCTTTGGAAAATAGCTTGACCTCCTGTTCTAGATTGAAATAAGCAATCAATATTCTAGATTGAAACTTTTCAATTGACATAGAATTCTTTTATGCTAATAAGCAAAAAGAAAAAAAAAGACTAAAAGACAACATTATCAGACTGGGCATATGTGTAGTTGAGTTACTTAGCTTTTAAAACGATTGAATGGAAAGCTGTATGGAAAGGATTACCATAGTTCAGTGTTGGTGAACCTTTTCAGCAGCAAGTGCCGAAATGGGAGTGTGTGCGTACCAGAAACTGTGCCAGAAACCACACCTGAAACTGGAAGACAGGTGGCCAGTGCACATACGCGTGCCAGAAACTGGAAGATCATCTTCCCAGCACGCACATGCACCCTGGGTGGCTGCTCTTCCGGTTTCCAGTGCACCCTAGGTGGCCGGTGTGCCAGAACCCAGAAGAGCAATGGGCGATGGCTCGTGCACCCGGAGAAATGGCTGTGTGTGCCACTTCCAGCACGTGTGCCATAGGTTCGTCATCACAGCCATAGTTGATACTTTGATGAAGCAACTGAGTTAGCTCAGCATCTATAGAAACAGACAAAGGGTAGTGCTGGATACATAGACACCAACTATGGAATTTGCTACTGCAAGATCATTAATAGCAACTAATTTTCACAGTTTTAAAAGAGGACGAGGCAAATAGTTGGAAGACAAGCCTATCTGTGTCTTGTGGCACCATTGAGAGCTGAGTCAACATATACCCACATATCTTAACAATGAGACTGCAGGTTTCCTTTGGCCATCATGAGAGGAAAATGCTGGTTAACACAACCTTTTTTCTTACACGGAATCCTTATGTTCTTAAGGCTGGAAGAAAAGTGTAATGGGGGTGAGGGGTGGGGGAGGAAAGAGAATTCAGCCAGCAAATGTAAAGAAAGTTCATTGTAGGTCTAAATGGTTTCCTGAAATGGTTGGATTTGGAGGAGTTCTACAGTCATAAACCAAGGGCATTTGATACTTTATTATTATAATTTCTTCCAAGTATAACACAGTTTACTCTGAGCTAGGGCTGTCATGCGAACTATTTTCAATACCAAGTCTCAGCCTCAAACCTATATCAATCCTTCTTTGGAAGAAACATTTTCAAGTCCCCACTAACACTTTACCAAGCACAACTAATTCCTATTCTACAGGGAGAAATCTTTCATATACACATGTGTGGCCAAGTTCACCAAGGTAAAGATTGGGACGTACCATTTCAAACCACAAATTACAAGCTCCTCTACATTTAAAAAAAACCTCTCAATATACATATCCAGAGATCAGAAAAAAGAGCTTAGTTTTCTCTTCGCTTTTTTGTCTTTGTCAGGGTGTGTATCAGTGAAGGGTTACCCCCAGTTCGGACCGGTTCACAAGAATCGGTAGTAAAACTGGCGGGAGGCTCCGCCCACTGCCCTGGATGTCATTCTGCACACAGAAGCAAGGCACCCATGCATGCGTCACGTGCGTGCACGATCCCATTGCAAACAGGTAGTAAAGGTAAGTAGAATCCTGGTATGTATATATGTATATATTTGTTAAAGGATCTTTCTCCCTGAAGTTGTGCAATTTCCACTGCTGTTTAAAGAACTGCAATAGCCATAGCACTTAGACTTATATACCACTTCACAGTGCTTTACAGCCCTCTCTAAACAATAAAACAGTAGTTTTATCTCACCTGGTTTGGCTAAACCCATGCAACCAAACATATTAAGTACCATTTACTTTTCCAGTTATGTTAGTTTGTACAGCTGGTCAGTCTTCCATAGCTAATGTCAGACCTGCCCCAATCTGATCCCCTAGGAAAGAAAGACCCTCAACTCCTCCCATGACCAGTCCATCTTCAGCCAATCAGAAGTCACTGATGTGTTTTGCAAATTCTGAGATGTTTTGGAGTAATTCACATTCTTTCTCAGGGTGCCTGGCCTTGGATGCTGGTACAAACTGGTTCCGAGCTTCTCTAGTCTTTATCATCTGTCATTCCCCACTCCCTATTTCCTATTAAGTACACAAACAGTTTTATTGCCCCACTATCCTTCTCACCCCCTTCTAGGTCTTGGATGGCAGGGTGCCTATGAGGCGCCAAGCCAAGCCTGGCAGACCTGACAGCTAAAAACTTTAAATAGATTTATAAATATGATCATTTAGTTATACATGTTATCTTTCAATGATCTTCAGGGCAGTTTTAAAAAATCCTGAGAATCAAGCTGTTCAAAAATTCGATCTATGCATGGATATGCAAAGCCAGTTTGGTCCAGTGACTAAAGCACCAGGCTAGAAAGCAGGAAATCTTGAGTTCAAGTCTCACTTTAGCCATGAAAGCCAGCTGGGTTATCTTAGGCCAATCACACTTTTCTCAGCTCAGCCCATCTGACAGGGGTGATACTGTGGGGGAAAACAGGAGAAGGCAGGAGTATTAAATATGTTTGCTGCCTTGGGTTATCTGTAAAAATAATAAAGGTGGGCTACAAAACAGACAAGCAATGGAAAACTCAAACACTTATACTGGAGTATGTGGAGGAGGCAGTTCTTTTTCATGTAAGGATGCCCAGTTGGTATCATTAGAGTTAGAGAGTAAAAGTAAAGCCTCCTTCAAGTTTAGTTCATGGAGTCTCTGTGAACACATTCATCAGGCAGTTTTCTTGACAACTAATAGAGGTGGATTGTCAGTGCTTTTTTAGAGGATTGTTTTTAAACTTTCCAAGTTAGCCTGGATATTCCCTAATACTGTAGTACCATCTGAATAGTAATAAAGTCTGTTTCTGTTTGACTGAGGTGTTGGGGGGCGGGGGTGGGGTGGGGAGAAGAGGGTGAGTTCAGATAAGGTGGACTAGATATTGGAGCTTTGCTGGGAAGTTTTGTAGATTATTTTCTTTACTAATTTTTACAAGATTTGTTCTAGGTTTTTTCTTTTTTTCTTTTTATTTTTTAAATTTGATTTATATGCCGCCCTTCTCCGGAGGCTTACAGTGCATTAAGCAATAGCTTTCATACTTTTGTATATTTTTATACAAAGTCAGCTTATTGCCCCCACAAACTGGGTCCTCAATTTACCTACCTTAGAAAGGATGGAAGGCTGAGTCAATCTTGAGCCTGGCGAGATTTGATTTTACTTACTTAATCTTACTTTAATTGCAGACAGCTGGTGTTAAATTACAGTGCTTAGTCTGTTGAGCTATCCAGGCTCCTAACACACACATGTGTGTTTTTGAACACACATTCATCTTTAATGCACACCATGGTCTCTCCAAATACTTTCCACCTTGGCTCCATTCTCTAACATTCCTACCAATTCTACATGGGGGGAAGCTTCAACTCTGTACATTCACCTGAATGTATATAGATATTTTTAATGCAGTCCAGAGTTTCAATAGCGCAATACTCCTAATCATGTGGAAGACAAATTGGTTCAATCTTTCTGACATTTTTAATCCTTTTCCAAGCATGATTCTATCAGAATCTCATTAGCAAGAAAAGAATTGGTTTACAAGAACAATGGCAACGGAACTATTTCCTATGTAGAATTCCACACATCCAACTTCAATAAGGTGAAGAGTTCTTTATCATATGCCTAACTGCCTTGCTTTGAACTGCTGGTGGTTCTTTTTACAGCTAATGCAGAAGCTTGCAGCTGGTTGCTTACAAACCATCTCCTAAATATTTATCACTATGAGAATGAGCCATTATATATATTGTGGGGTGTTCAATTGAGAATGCATAGGTTTCTTCTTCAGTTCTTAATTATTTAATATAGTTTTGTACCACTTCCTATTATTATAAATATCAAATTGATTTCTGCCAAATACTTGATGCTCTGGAGTCAATGGAAGCTTGCAGATAGAATATCCAATAAATCATTCACAAATGTCCCTAGAATTCCTGGAAGGTTACGACTACTACCTAATTGTCTTCAATACAAGGCTTTTCAAAACATTTTTTCCTGTTCAATCAATAAACAAACAAAATATATTATTAGCATTCCAGTTTTGACCATACCTGCTTAGAAATAAGATTGCTATTTGAATTTGGTGAGATTTATTGACAAGTAAGTATGGCTAGCTAGATTACTTTATTAAGTTGGGGAAATATCCCCCCCCTCTCTCCCTCCCTCCCTCCCTCCCTTTTTTCTTTCTTTCTCTTTCTTTCTTTCTTTCTCTCTCTCTCTCTCTCTCTCTCTTTCTTTTCTTTTCTTTTCTTTTCCTTTCCTTTCCTTTCCTTTCCTTTTCTTTTGTGTCCTCCCCACTGCCTGCTTCTGCTAGAATAATGGGATCCAAATAAAATTCTTGACAGAATCTAGACAGTGTTTTGGTTGAGTGAAACCTTGAGATTTTCATAGAATAAACTTTATCATTTTTTCCTGCAGGCTTTCATCTGAATCCAGCTGGCACTTTTCAACTGTACTTCTAACTGCATTGTGTACATAGCACGCTTCCAAACTATCCAATGCAAAAGGCATTTCATAAAAAATAAAAAGGGGCTCCAGTTAACATTCACATTTCATTATATTTTCCCATATTCAGACTTTTCTTTAATATTTAAATTCACTGAAAACTATAATACAATATCAGCCAGCTATATCGTATATCTTATTTTAATTCAAGGGTATGAAGGACTCTGGTCATTTTTTATATGGTTTCAAATTGTTTTTAATGGTTTAACTTTTAATGTTTTATATATGGTTTTTAAATGCATTGTAAGCCGCCTTGAGTCTTCGGAGAAAGGCGGCATACAAGTTGAACAAATAAATAAATAAACAGAGAACTCAGGAATTGGAAAGGAAAGAAAAGCTAAAACCTCAATAAAGTACTTTAGGCTGTTTTGAATTAACGATGGGGAACCGATGACATCTTTTCAGTTCTATACTTTCTACCTCCCACCATTATTAGCATCATTATGGAGCACTGTGAGAAATTACACTGGTGCCCAGAATGATCCAAATGTTTCACATAGGTAAACAAATACATAATAAATGAAATCTCAGGCAGCTGTCACGGAAGTTTCTGCCAGTGAACAGGCAGTTACCTTAATTTTGAGTTAGACAAAGATTTGGTTGCTTTTTATCAAGTAGCTAATTAGGGATTCTGCCAATGCAAGAACTTTTTGCTGCACCCTAATCCCTTTAAATCAAAAGTAACCTGATTTAATTTCCCCTTTCCAAAGAAAAAGAAAAAAAAGTACCTATCGTGGATTTCTCAGAATTTTATACTCATTCGTTTGCATCCACACAACATATGAATACGTAAACTAGGGATAACATACTTCAGTTGCTTTGTTCACATAATTTGCTATGTCCAAACAGCTGAATCACATAATGCCTCAATGTAAAGGCCCTTTGTATATCGCATGGATGGATTTATGAAATATGCTCAAACAGATTAAAAATGCCATTGAAGTACTCTAGCATAAATGGCTCACACTAGGCCATGCCCAGAGATGGGATGACCCCAATCTTAATACATGGACCAAACTTTCTCTGCTTTCTCCAAGTATATTAGAAATAGCAATAGCACTTAGAGTTATATACTGCTTCATAGTGCTTTTACAACCCTCTCTAAGCAGTTTACAGAGTCAGCATATTGCGCCCAACAATCTGGCTCCTCATTTTACCCACCTTGGAAGGATGGAAGGCTGAGTCAACTTCAGCTGGTGAGATTTAAACTGCTGAACTGCAGCTAGCAGTCAGCTGAATAGCCTGCAGTACTGCACTCTAACCACTGCACCACCTCGGCTCTATTCTTGTTCTGACCTAGGCCTCCTGAGTCAGTAAAACAACAAGTAGTCCCAAAAAACTGTTTTATTTTAACAGCTGTGATTTCTGTTCATTCACAGATGAGTCCCAAATAGTTGTAAAGAGTCCTTCGGGATAAGGCTGATAATCACCCACCTTTATCTCCCTTGACATGCTGACATAGACCTAATTGGCAAAGCCACATGGAGTCCAGAATCAAACAGACTTTAAACTGCACAGAATTAACAACGTTGCTTCCTGCAAAGGCCCATGTGTCTTTGCTCCTCTTTTTAGTCTTATGGGGGGTGGGCAATCATCTCCAAGCCCCACTCCCGAGTCGTCCCTTTCGTTTTAACTGTTCTTGCCTTCTGGCAGCTCTGCGCATGCGTGCACTGGGAACAGGCTCCCCCTGTTCCTCTGCCTTGCTGACGTCAGACTCTGGAAGCTCCGGAGGCAGCACATACCTCCCAGATGGCCCTTTCTCTGCCTCCAATGCAGAGCCCTTGTCCGAGCCTTCCCCAGAATCTAGGACTGGCCCATGTTCCTCCCCAGCCTCCTCACTGTCCGACTCTGCTGCCAGCTCCACAGGCTATTAGTGGACCACAACATTTCTCTCTGATAGAATCTAACTCTGACACCTACAATCCCAATTTATCTGGACAGTGCCAAGTTGAAGAACTTCATTCTAAACCAGAGGAATTTGATGAATAATAAAAATAAAAAACTTAGGGCCATGCATGGGCCCGCTCATTGTCAGGGCAAACCTCTTTGAATAAAGTCCTCAGAGGAACCTTACAGAAGTCAATGACACATATTAATCATTTGAATGTAAGCTTTGGACCATATAAGATAAATTGTTCAGTGTGTTGCTTGTAGCCATATTCAATATACAGCATGCTAAATATTTCCCATGAGCTTGTAACATTTACTCTTTGTTCTTGGTTCCTCTTGATCCTCAAAAATCTAGCTATTTCTAAATGCATTTAGTCCATTAGTTACATTCCTTTCCTTGCTTCAGATTAGAAAGAGTTTGTCACTCTCACCTCCATAAGCATCCCTTTTTAATTTTTTAATTAAACTTATTTTTAAAATATTTTATTTTTAAATCACAGCAAGAAATTTCTCAAATCTTAAACATTTTAAGATGTTTAGTTATCTATTTAAATTACCAACTGTCCTACGATAACATTTATTGAATTCTCTTCAGTTTGTTTAACATCTTTGTATATTACTTTTTGAATAATCTTTGGAACAATTATTCTCTCTCTCGTGCCTCAGTTCTGAGGCTGTTTTTCCAACCTTTATTCAAAAGAAAATCAGTCCGCTTGCTTTGTTTAAAGCCAAATCTGACTCTTAAATATGTAAAGATATATATATAAAACCTGCCACACATTTCTACAAGAGTCCTGTAGGGATCTGTAAAATATATTTCCCTATAATAGGGACAGTATAATAATAGCATTGAATAAAGTCTCTTAGCTCTCATCTTTCCCTGGTTAAAATTCCATAAACACAAAGTGTTTGTGAAGTGTGGACCCTCCCTATTCTGTATTTCTAAAATGGCATACGATGGAGTGGTTATGTTTGAAAGATTAGGCACAGTTGAAAGTCTGCCTCAGGAGCATTTATGAAACCAGTGATGTTAGAGATAGTTACATTCTTGGAGAATTTACACTGATAACAATATACATTAAGGGGAAGTTGTGCATTCTGTGAACAAAAAAAGAAAGCCTTTTTAAAAATTCTGTAAAATCACTAGAATACAATAAACAGAAAAATATATTCCTAATTCAGGCCTATTCCTAATTTTCTCTTATTAGCCAATTTTAAAGTACAATCAATAGAAATGAAAGAGTGCCAACTTCTGCACATACATAGGTTTAAATAATTTGATCTAAAATATGCAGTATTCTAATCCAAAATATACTTTATGTTTTATCCTCCCCTCCCCCCTCCCAGGATTCTTTATATTCTTTATTTTGGGGCAAATATGTTGATTAGCACATCTCCCGTCCCCCCCCCAAACACACACATAATCTCATAAAACAAGAAGTAACTATTGTGCACTCTTTTTGTGAGAAAGCAACTGAGATAGAACTTCTTTTCTAGCAGAAGCAAATGGACAGTCACTTCATTATGGGAATAATTGTGATTTGGTTAGATAATTGCAGAATAAATTTTGTAAGAGGTGATCCTTCTTTGATCTTTTTCAAGCACAAAAGGGGAGCAGGGATCAACATTTTACTAAGTATATTAGATAGGAATACTACTCTATGAAGAGTTACTGTGCCAAATATAGAAATTTAATTAAACCATTCAAGAGGCAAAGAGAGGGTGATTCATCCTATTTCGAATAGAAACCTTAATGCAACCATAATCTGTCAAATTGCTGTTTTTCCTTATTGCCTCTGGTAAAAGTTGAAGGATTCCCATTTAGACCATTATATGCATTTTACATGCACTATAGTTTAACTCACTTGGTGTTATGACAACTACAGGAACTAGGAAGAAAATGTGTGTGGCTGCCAGTGGTGGAATGGTAGACACATTTAGAAACTTGGTATAAATATTTTACCAATTCTCTATCACAATATAATATATTTCTTTGTTCTTTTTCACGTGGATTGGTAAATAATATGAGAAGAAACTTATGAAAATGACAGTCCATCTACATCTGCCCTTGTGAATATTTCATCAGTTATAAATACAAGGCCTCAGAGAAAAACAAAATACGTAAGACTCCAAAACTGTCCTCCCACAAAAGGTAGATGAGCAAAAAAAAAAAAAAGGATTTTTGAAAGTCTACAGTCATCCTCCAGATGTGGTTACCTACAACTAACAGGAGCCACAACTAACAGGAGCATGAGTGATGCAGGGAACTGCAATTCAGCAAAATTCCTGCTATATTCAGCTTGGCAGACGCTCTGTTGGGCTGCAGACACAGCCTACTGCAAACCTAGATGGAGATGCCGTTGATAGTGCTGACTGGATCCGAGCCACTGAATTTGTGTGTGTGTGTAAAGCCTTTGCTCTGTTGCAAAGCTGTAGCTCTCCTGGAATTTAGATATGTTTAAAAAAGCAAACAAGGATATCCAGTTGCCAGAAACAATATTTGAATTCCTAATTTGCCACAAGCAAAGGAGGTGGAGGGCAAAACATTACATTTATCAAATCTATCCAGTAAGACACAGCCAAACACAGCCAGGCGCCCACATCTTGGATTAGTTACCTTAAATAAGGCTCTGTCTCAACATATCTTTCAGAGGGTGAGAAAGTCCACTCTCTTTTGATCCAAAAGTAATCCTGACTGGAAGAAGAAAAAAATGCCTGAAAGAGGTTTTGGAGAAGGAAAGGTGGCATTTTAGGGATTCTATTACAGGAGGAAAAACCTCAATTATAAGACAAGTCTGAAAAGGGAGCCACACTCCTTAAAATGGGAGGTGAGCAGTTTCTGCTGGAGAAACGGTTAAAAGGGAGGACACACAAAGATTGAAATAAGGAATTCAATATTCATTATACTAATAAAAACAATACCCTTCCTAGATGTCTGGAGAATTGTGAATACCTGGTTCTTCAGAACATTTGGGGACACGAGGAATAGCCTATCTCCGTGATGGCAAACCTATGGCACATGTGCCAAAGGTGGCATGCAACGCCCTCTCTATGGGCATATGAGCTGTTGCCCCAGTTCAGCTCCACCACACATGTGCCTCCCGATGGCGAGCTGGTTTTCGGGTCTCTGCTGCGCATACATGGGGGGCAGGGCATGTGCAGGGGGAACATGTGCTCTTTTGGGGGGTCAGGAAGCATGTGGGGGGCCCATGCACACATGCACGGGGGCAGGGCGCATGCACAGGGGCAGTGTGTACATTGCATTTGGGGGGTTCGCTTTGGGCACTTGGTCCGGAAAAGATTAGCCATCACTGGCCTATCTGTTTGGCAGCAGATCAAGTGACTTTCTACGAGGAACAGTTCTGGTGGCTTTGATCTTTTTATCCTTATATACTGGTGGATGTATACTCCTCACACCTTTCAGGATATGAGTGTCCTTGAAGCTGCAGCAAATAGCTCTACCAGATCCAACAAAGTGGGATTGCTTTGGATCCCATCTGTCAAATAGTGCTGTCTGAAGGTTCCTAGGAAGTCTGTCCACCACAGTGCTTGTCTTCTGGAATAGCATCCTCAAAAGGATCAAATAGACTTGACTTTGCTGTCCTTGAAATGCACTCTAAAGATCTAAATTCTTCCCCAAGCTCTCTCTGGAGATAGATCCGGCAGGGATATCCCTCTAAATGAAGTACGTCAAGCTTATGGTCTATATTTATTCCCTCTGTTATTATAGATTTTTTTTTCTTGCCTGGTTTAATGTACTGTGCTTCTGATTTAATGTGTTTGCTTCCCTGAGTCACTGTGGAACTAAATGTCCTTTTAAAAAATCTAAATGGTAAATAAAAGTGGTAAATTAATTACAATGAATGCAATGCAGATGAATGCAAATGCAAACGTTTGATTAATTATTTAGCAGTTCATTGTCCCATACATGCACTTACAAAAACAAACCTTTATTCTGGTGTTTAAAATTAAGAAATAGCAAGAAGCAATGAGGGAAGGGGGAGCCTTTGCTGGCACAGAGGAGGAAAAAGGATTGCATTTTACACCTCTGGAAAAATTGCATGTGACATCTAGGGGTGGTTTGCATAATATACTAAACCACAGACAAACCACATTAGGGCTTAACATCATGGGGAAACTTGGCTTATGCTTCTGAATCTCTTACTCATATACCATGTGAATCACAATAAATAGGATCCTACTCTTTACAATTTAAAATACAAATGGGTGGTTCCGTGTTTGCATGTGGAATTCTTCCTTTCTGAAGTCTGAAGACACTTCTGGAAGAAAAAAAAAAGCTGCATAAAGTGTAATGTTAACATTTACTTTATGCTGGCATAATTTATGGTTTTTCAGCAATGACTACACTAATAAACCACATTTTTAAGCACAAGTTCCTTGTTTCAAGATTACCTAAGAAGATAACTGAAGATACCTCTTGTCATCTGTAAACCAGACGTCCATATTGCACAAACAACAGGTTCAAAGGAAGTCACCTCTGCAAAGGTTCCCGTGACTTTCATGAAAAATGTGGGTTAATACAGCTTGCAACTTGGGGGAAAGGTTGTGCCTACATAAACTTCCTTCTCTGCATTATGATCTCTGGAATCTGGCCATTCTGCTAATCTAGGCTGGTATTCTGTGTAACTTCACATTCTCTTAAATTCTTAGTACCATAAAACCTAGTGGAACTTAAGCTTCATAACCTCAGACTTCAATGGGATGTAGGTCAGTGGTGGGTTTCTACCGGTTCGTCCCGGTTCAAGCAAGCTAGTAGTGGTGGCAGTGGCGGGAGGCTCCGCCCACCTGCCCGGATGTCATCACGGACACTCTGTGCATGCACAGAAGGTTCTGCACATGCGCAGAAGCACCGTGTGTGAGTGAAGCAAGCACACGTGTGCGAGACCTCCTGGTTCCGAACTGGTAGCGAAGGTAAGAGGACCCACTACTGATGTAGGTTCACATTCATATATCGTCTAACTCGGAGGAAACCCCCAAGTAAGTGCAAGTAGATGTTCTTATCCATCTGGCATAATGCAGGTAGTCATCAATTTACAGCAGTTCGTTTAGTGAGTATTCAAAGTTACAATGGCACTGAAAAAAGTGATTTATGACCATTTTTCACAGTTACGATCTTTGCAGCATCCCCATGGTCACATGATCAAAATTCAGATGCTTGGCAACTGGTTCACATTTATGAAAACTGCAGTCTCCCAAGTTCATGTGATCACCTTTTGCGAATTTCTGACAAGCAATTATGGGGAAGACAGATTCACTTAACAACTGGGTTACTAACTAATCAACTGCAGTGATTCACTTAACAACTGTGGCAAGAAAGGTCATAAAATGGGGCAATAGCAATAGCACTTAGACTTATATACCACTTCACAGTGCTTTACAGCCCTCTCTAAGCGGTTTACAGAGTCAGCATATTGCCCCCAACAATCTGGGTCCTCATTTTCCCCACCTCAGAAGGATGAAAGGCTGACTCAACCTCGAGCCGATGAGATTCAAACTACTGAACTGCCGGCAGCCAGTAGTCAAAGAAATAGCCTGAGGTACTGAATTCTAACCACTGTGCCAGCATGCAAAACTCACTTAACAAATATTTCACTTAACAACAGAAATTTTGAGCTCAGTTGTGGTCGTAAATCAAGGACTGTCTGTATTAACTCCAAAAGGCAACAGGCCTCCTGAGGCAGGATTTCACATTATTGGCCATCTAATTCTATTTTAAATGGAGATGTTAAGGACTGAACTTGTATTTAATACCATGAACTCTCTCACAGATATATGGTCATCTATACTTTCATTTCCCATAGTACAGACTTCCCCAACCTCGTGGCTTTCAGATGTGGTAGACTATATTTGCCATTAATGGATAAGTAAATGGCAGAAGTTGTAATCCAATACATCTGGAGACCCACCATGTGGATGAAGGGTAATCTAAGCAATAGAAAACATGATGGCAAATAAAACACACTCGGAGTTTTTTGATTCTGTGGGGATGGTGCATTTTTATCACAGAATACTCTTAGGTACATTATTCCCTCATGTAAGATGCTGACACTCTTCAAAATTTCTTGTAGGCAGAGAGAGAAAGAAATGTGCCATAGGAGGTGGTGCCAAGAACTAAAGCTGGAATCTTCCAATATTAGCCAGGTGCTCTGCAGCTGAGTTTTCATCCTCCCTGGAAAATATTTCTCTGTACTTTTTTCCCTTGAGAAAGAAAGTGTGTGTGTGTGTGTGTGTGTGTGTGTGTGTGTGTGTGTGTGTGTGCAAAACTTAAACAGCAAGAAATCTCTGGGACTTTTTCTTTTTATGTTTTTTTCTCTCTGAGGGGATCCATACCTGGCAGAATATGTACTGTAGCAGTTCACAAAGACAATAGCAACACAGGAAAATAAGTACCTGTCTGAAGCACACAACAGTGTGTTCATAATACCCATCAATTAATATTAGAGGTGTGGAATTTTGAACTAACCTCTGTGGTGCTTTATAAAGAACCGTACATACTGCCTCCTACAACATGCTATATATACTAGTTTAAATTCACCTTTGCAGTTACTGCTTTTAATGACCTGGTATGTTTTTTTTCCCTGCTTTCTTTCAACTGTTTTCCTTTCTTTTACAGGCTACATGTTGCTACACTTGCCATGTAATATTCTATCTGGTAAGATCTTCTGCTCCCTGTTTACTAGTTTTGCTGATTTGCCCCAAGCACTGCTTGGAAACTGACCTAGAGATTTCTACTTGCGATACTTGTCTGAGCCTGTCAGAGAGACACAGAAGTCAGGTTTAAGTCTATGTCTCTCTGTCTCCCTCCGTCTCTCTCTATCTCTCTCTCTGTCTCTCTCCCTCTGTCTCTCTCTCTGTGTCTCTCTGTCTCTCTCTCTTGCTCTTCTGTGTGTGAGTGTGTGTATGAAACCATCCAAGTTAGCAGATTCAAAGGAGTGCTGTTCTCAGAACCGAAGGATCTGGGTTAGTTGATGCAGTCAAATGATCAAGCAGGTATACAGGATTCCCACTATATCAAGATGCAATTGCAAACATCCTACCAGATAGTTATAAAAGGGGATTTAGCAAATTCATGAAGAATTGATCTCAAAGTTGGTCATAGCCTTTATGCCTATGTGTTATCACCAGCATCAGATAAAAATACACAGAAGAGGGTTTGTGTTCTTCATAAGGGTCAACTAGTCAGAGAGGGAACAAAATGTGGATTTGATCAATATTTCTCAACCTTGGCAAGCATGTTGCTGGGGAATTCTGAAGTCCATCTTAAATTTACAGAGGTTGGGAATCACTGGATTACATAAATCTTTGTATGAAAAGGATCCCTGTGTCCTAACACCATGCCAAGCTAGGTGAACAGAAGGGGTAAGAAGGTACGGATTTTTTCTACTCTAATAGAAGAGACACTATGTAGCTCAGAGCTGAACTGTGGAATCTTTCACACTGATAATGTTACCTAGTTGGGTAATGAAACATCTGCAAGCAAATAACCAAGCTTATAAAGCCCCAAGAACTCTACATTTTCTTTTCTACTGCAAGTTTTGATTTGATGCCAGGACCATAGCATTCCAAAGGACAAGGAAGAGGTAATAACAGATCTTATTATACTATTATCTGAAATCCTTTTCCCTTGTAGCTTTCCAAGTCTTGTTGGTTTGCTGTTGGCTGCTTTGGCTACTCTTGTTCACTCTGCAGCAGAGTCAGAAACAATATTTTATTCCTCTAGTAAGTACACAGACTGGCAGCTTTTATACTGTCTTCGTTTTGAACACAATGTGGTTAGTTGTAATAAGAGCATTTTGCAGATCGTTTGTTTCACATTGCACTTCATGGAACTCTTCAATAATCCGGTTGCCTATTTTTGGATTCTTCAGAAATCCCTGTTCTCATTTTAATCTTTTTTTCTTGCCATGTTTTGTGCCATTCCATCCTTTTAATTTGTGGAATGTATCTTATAGTTCTCTTGGCTATTTTGCTCTGCTGCTCAATGAAATAATATATTTTAAAACTTTCTGTCTTCTCTCAGATTCAACAATTCAGCTTTGTGCTCTGATTTCGGGGACACTGGGTAAAGTAATAGTTTTTAATACTTTGTCTTAGCAATGTTTAATTACTACAGTTTTATTTTATAACCTGGGTTACTCCTTTGGGGTTTTCCAACATAGACAATGTATTAATAAGGCTTGCTTTGAAACAAGAAGGCGTCTTGCAATATTGCTGTAGTTTCAGAGGTTAAATCTTCGATGACACGAAATAAGAATATGATTTTCCTGCAGAATAAGTTAGTACTCCAAAAGTTCAAAAGCAGCATCTAGACAGCATTTACAAAAAAAAAAAAAAATCAGAAATAAGAAGTCCTCTAATAATCAATAATTTGATAACTTTGATGGAGGATAACTTTGATGGAGATATATCATTTTGCTGACAAAACGTTTGAGAAACCTTATTGGTGAATATATGCAAGTTAGGAAAATGAAATTTTTAAAAAATGAATAGAAAATGGATTTTTAATCCATTATAGCTGCTTGGGAAGAATGAACAGAGATCAATGTATGAGTCTATATTCACTGAACATTTGAGCTAAGTCCTTTATATAAAAAAGGAATGTGTGTGATACTTGAATATCAAATAGCTTGATCAGAATTCTTGGATGAAGTGAATTACAGCCCACTGTTATCAAATTTTGAGGCTTTTCTGCCACATAATGTGGGTGTCTACATGGAGTGGAACTCTAACACATATACAAAAAGAAAGCACGGAAATCAAACATATACCCCCTAGCACATTGTACTGGCAGGGGTTAGCCGCAAGTATTTCCAAAACTGTCTGTCCTTATGCAGTTTCTTGAATCCTACCAAGATAATGATTTTGGACTGTTCTGCTTTGTCAGTCGTCAACACTGATGAGAAGCATTTCAGGATTTTTAGAGAAAAACACATTTTTAATCAGAGAATGGTGATTAAAATAAATGATTGATTATTAAGAACTGAAGATTGGAGTTTTGAAAAATAAGCCCTTTTTAGGGTACAGGTCATGCATTCAACCCTGGTGCAATTAGAGATTATGGAATATTATTGATGACCACATACATAATGAGGAACACTCTTGCATACAGGTACTTTTCAACATAGAGAAAACTCTATAAATGCAGTTACACAATGAACTGACCTTCTGATGCTCAGATGTTGGGAGGAAGCAGGCACATTGCTCCATCACCACATTTAATTAATTTATGGGGGTGATGGTGATGGTGGGGAGATATTGACAGCTGGAAGGGACCTTGGAGGTTTTCTAGTCCAACCCCCTGCTCAAGCAGGAAACCCTATACCATTTCAGATAGGTGGCTGTCCAGTTTCTTCTTAAAAACCTCCAGTGATGAAGCACCTACAACTTCTGAAGGCAAGCTGTTCCATGGGTTAATTGTCCTCACCGTTAGGAAGTTTCTCCTTAATTCCAGGTTCTCTCCTTGAGTAGTTTCCATCCCTTTGTTTCTTGCTGTGCCTTCTCATGCTTTGGAAAATAAATTGACTGCCTCTTCTTTGTGGCAGCCCCTCAAATATTGGAATACTGCTATCATATCATGTGATTTTGATTCTATGCCTCTGTTTATACAACCAAGGATTGTGTTAGCTTTTTTGGCTATACAGTAGGCAATCCATAGCAAATTGACTTTATACTTTGGCTAATTCACCTATATTTCACTAAGCCAGAATGTGGCTTGGTTATGTTTTAACCTGTAACATGAACCCAGCTAATTATGGTGTATTTAGCAAACCAGTATTACACAAACAACATTTTAGGAGTCAGGACAATATTTATTAAATTACAGCTCAAGTTTTGACTAAGGTATGAGTCACTGTGCGCCAAAAAAAAAAGTTATCCTATGAATCATTCACTGTTTTCCAGGTATATAAAATCTGACAATGTAATACATAAAATGAGTTCCAACAAAATGTAATTAATTCTACACAACTGCCACAGCCTGGAACTAATTTTCCTATTATAGTGGGCCAGGACACAACAATGGATTTTGCCTTCTAGGCAAAAATCTGCTTATGATTTCACACCTCAACTGCTTGACTCAATGCTTTAGCTAAGCTCCAAATATAGTGCAAGTAATGAAGGAGAAAGAGAATCAATAATAAATAAGGGTTCCTTAGAGGTCAAGCATGGAGCAATAACTGCCAATAGCTGGGTGGAGTGTTCTTATTAATAAAATAGTGGCATGCACAGAAGGCTAGGCACCAGTAGGAATAGAGGCTTTCAGTAAGAAGATGTATCAAAATATACAGCCAGACCATCTTGTTTTGATCTTTACATATGTAAGCAGGGTCAGACAGCTTTAGTATTTAGATGGGAGATAATCAGGAAATCCTAGAACTGTAGGTCAGACTAGGAAATAAAATCAGTGACAACGTAGTGATTGGATTCACATATGTTAAACCAAAATGAGCTCCGGTCTGGTTTCTCACTTCCATCTCTCCAGATACAGGATGTTAAATTTCAGTTCCCACAATTCCTAGCTGCAGAGCAAATGCTTAAGAATTTTGGGGAATAAAATAAAAATTTGGTCTTATAAAGGGAACTTAGTACAATCTGCCATTTTCAAGAATAGTCCCATGTTTTCCCAATATACAACTTGGCCCTATAATCCATGGTTCTCAAATATTAAGGTGAATGCAGGCAAAACAATCACAGGATAGGTAATATGGAAGATTGTTCACTGCATTTAATTCATGTATACTTATTTATCTGGGGCCAAACTTTAAGCTACCAGGCATATTTAGTAGGATGACTAATGGACAGCTATACTGTAAACCTGCTGAATATGTAGCCATGGACAATTAGCATTAGATTGTAGGCAAAATGCTACTGACTAGAATATATCCAAAGTATATATAAGTATTGTGCCTCGGCAAATATTGTTTCTAGTAAGTAACCAGATCTCTCATCAGAAACTATAAATGGAAGGGTATAGTTTGAGGCATAGTTACCTTAATTTTATTTGGTATTCATCATTTTTGGTACTCATTACACCTCTGGAACTAATTAACAATGAATTCTGAGATACCACTGTAATAGAAAAGAATAGATACTCCCCTGCAATTTCTGTTATAATGCTAAGTGCCTTATATGAGGCAAATTATGTAGTATTGGAAGTCACTAGTAAAGCTTCCAGTTGCATGATAGTTCTTGAATTGCAAACTGGTTACTAAGTATTGTACAGAAAACCCAAATGGTACATAATCTGCATAAAAATCTTAAGTCCACTAGACTTCAAACAAAAGATCTTTAGGAAGGTGACTGAGGTATTACTCTGAAATTGGATTTGGCACTTTATCACCTGGTTCCAATGAAAACTGAGAGCAGTTCAGCTGCTGAAACCATTTCACCACCTGTGGTGTAGGCAGACAGAGCCCAATTCTGCAGGGGGTTGATGGTTTGCATTTATATTCACTAGGACCTAAGAAACATCAAATCCATCTTCCCAAATACAATCCATCAACCGTATAACATGGTATAAAAAATACCTTGCTCTATGTCCAAGATTTACCATATGTCTCAGGCTGCGAGAACAGAACAAAGCAGGCTACAACACTCAGCTTTCTTTGGTTAATTGATCAGGCTTTGCTCAAATCATATTTACACCTCAAAACTTTGAAATATTGATTACAGTCAAACACCAGTACAACCCCTATGGACTTTGCTGACGATATCTGACTGGGTTAAGTAGCTAAAGTTAAAAAGTGTAAATTTATTTTATTTGAATTTATTACCCATCCAACTCTATCATTATATAATAAATATTACATAATTGTTAATTATATTGTAAATATTGTAAATATTTTAAACATTTAATCCCAGTCATAGCTGCAAAGTAATAATGGTTTTGAATTACCACACAACAAAGGCCTAGGAAAAGAAACATGTTTGGGTTTTTTCTTTTAACAGGTTCCTAAAAGAGATCACAACTGGTAACTCTCAAAGGCCTATAGCGAAGAGTTTCCCCAAGAGTGAGAAGCACCACAGAGAAGTCCTGCTTTCCTATAGCCATCAGATAACAGTACAAAGCTTGAAATGCAAACTACAAGTCCTCCATTAATTGTGACATTTGCAAAGTTCTATATTAGTTCTTTATCATCTAGTTTCATCTTGTTCCAAACTACCAGGGGATAAGTATCTGAATTTGACTTAACCACTAAAAGATAAAACTGTGGAATAATTGTTATACTAAGGCAACATAGGGATAAATCCTATAATATCCTATAATACTACAATATCCTACAATACTAGACATCCTACAATACTACAATACTACACAACAAAATATCAACAGTAGAGACCTTCAAATTTCTAGGTTCTACCATATCACAAGATCTAAAATAGTCAGCTAACATCAAAAACGTTATCAAAAAAGCACAACAAAGAATGTTCTTTCTGCGCCAACTCTGAAAGCTCAAACTGCCCAAGGAGCTGCTGATCCAGTTCTACTGAGGAATTATTGAGTCTGTCATCTATACTTCTATAACTGTCTGGCTTGGCTCTGCAACCCAACAAGACAGACACAGACTTCAAAGGATAATTAGAACTGCAGAAAAAACAATTATTACCAACCTGCCTTCCATTGAGGACCTGTTTACTGCACGAGTCAAAAAGAGGGCTGTGAAAATATTTACAGACCCCTGGCATCAAGGGTGGGTTCTACTTACCTTTGCTACCAGTTCGCAGTGGGGCCGTGCGCTCTTCTGCGCATGCGCACATGTGCAGAAGCATTTTGGTGATGTTGGGGTCGGTGGGCGGAACCTCCCGCCAGTTTTACTACTGATTCTATAGAACCGGAAGCAACCCACCACTGCCTCGCATCCTGGACATAAACTCTTTCAGCTCCTACCCTCAAAATGATGCTATAGAACACTGCATACCAGAACAACTAGATACAAGAACAGTGTTTTCCCGAATGCCATCACTCTGCTAAACAAATAATTCCCTCAACACTGTCAAACTAGTTACAAAGTCTGCACTACTATTAATCTTCTCATCATTCCCACCACCCATCTCCTTCCACTTATGACTGTATGATTGTAATTTTGTTGCTTGTATCCTTACGATTTATATTGATATTGTTTCCTGATTGCTTATTTGTACCCTATGACTATCATTAAGTGTTGTACCTTATGATTCTTGATGAAGTATCTTTTCTTTTATGTACATTGAGAGCATATGCACAAGACAAATTCCTTGTGTGTCCAATCACACTTGGCCAATAAAAAATTCTATTCTATTCTATCCCCCCCCCCCCTCAGAATCCTGAGTACCAAGGCAGATTCACATATGGCTCATTACCAGAATCTAAACCTGAGGCTATCAAGGCATAAACTATGGTTACATATCGTAGATGCTGTAATGCAGTGGCCCCAACCTTTTGGGCACCAGGGACTGGTTCTATGAAGAAAGGTTTTTCTATGGACTGGGGGGGGCGTGGTTTGGTGTGCTGCCTGCATCTCATGGATGGGGGCTTCGCTTGTTTGTGCAGCCCGGTTTCTGGCATGCCGCAGCCCAGTACTGGTCCACAGACTTGGGAGAGGGGACCCCTGATGTAATGGATCTGTGCTCAGAATAAGGAGTTGGCGTAGATAATACCCTTCCAGCTCCATGGTTTTATAAAACTGATTCCAATATAGGCAGTCCTCAACTTATAGCAGTTCATTTAATGACCGTTCAAAGCAGGAGTGAAATGCTCCCAGTTCGGACCGGATTGCCCGATCCGGTGGCGATGGAGGTGGGTGGTTCAGAGAACCAGTAGCAAAAATCCCTGCCCCTCCCATGCCCAGCTGAGCCGCACAATCATCAGAGGCTTTTTTTTTTACTTTTAAAAGCATTTTTTCTACAACCTCTTTGGCCGAAAAAATGCTTTTAAAAGTAAAAAAAAAAAAAGCCTCTGATGATTACGCGGCTCAGCTGGGATCGTCAAAGGCTTTTAAAAGAAAAAAACTCTTTTTTTCTTTTAAATGCCTCTGACGATCCAAGCTGAGTTTCCTGATCATCAGAGGCATTTAAAAGAAAAAAAGCCTCTGACGATCAGGCAATTCAGCTGGGATCGTCAGAGCCTTTTGAAAGCATTTTTAAATAACCTCTTCGCTGAAAAAATGGTTTTAAAAGTATAAAAAAAAATGGCCACGCCCACCCAGTCACATTACCACCACCACCACCAAGCCACGCCCACAGAACCGGTAGTAACAAATTTTAGATTTCACCACTGGTTCAAAGTTACAATAGCACTGAAAAAAGTTATGACCATTTTTCGCATTTTATGACCATTGCAGCATCCCCATGGTCAGATGATCAAAATTCAGAGGCTTGGCAACTGGTTCATATTTATGTCTGTTGCAGTGTCCCGGGATCATGTGATCCCCTTTTGTGACCCTCTGACAAGCAAAGTCAATGGAGAAGCCAGATTAACTTCACAATTGTGCTACTAATTTAACAACTGCAATTATTCATTTAGCAACTGTGGCAAGAACGGTCGTAAAATGGGGCAAAACTCAGCTAACAAATGCCTCACTTCGCAACAGAATTTTTTGGCTCAATTGTGGTTGTAAATTGAGGACTACCGATATACTATGTCTTTCCTTTGTATTGGAAGGGAAGATGAGAGCAATTATTCATTTTTAACCATCACACAAAGACCTGAAAAGTTAAGACTGCATTGCTATTAGCCATGCAGAAATTATGTGCACATGTACTAAAACGAAAAGAAAAGAAAACAAGCTCAAGTTTACAACCCAATTCAATGGAATTGGATGAAATATGTTTTCCATGTGAAGACATTAGATCTCAGATTCTGCTAGTGGGATGAATCATCACATGACTTCAAAACGCATGATGAATACTTTTATCTTTTTCAAAGCTTTTGCTTGTGATAATCATACTCTGATCTTTGAGCTCCTGCAAATATTGTTCTTTGCTGGTAGAAACTTAGGTATTTTCTATGGTTCCAAATTAGCTTGTCATAAAATTTTGAGGGCCAGATTTTATGCTATGTTCAGAAAATGCAGGTCAACTAGGTGCAAAATAAGTGCTATGATTTAAACAACAGAAACCTCGGGGGCCTTGGCCTCTTAATTCTTATACTTCCTCTGTTTGAATTGGATATGGATTTTCTACTTTCTTAAATGGAGAACTTGCAAGCAGGACATCCTAAAGTAATAGAATTGTACTTGACTTTTGATTTTCAAAATCCCTTGCTTATGCTTATGTCTTCCCCTGAAGACTTATATTTCCATAAATAAAGAAACTTATAAGGTTTTTCTCTAGATTTCTCCACTAAGGAAAGAATATGACGTCTTAGCGTCAGTAACAGTACCTGATTATACTACTTTTTCCTGGAAATGCTTCCTTAACATCTATATAGATGTTAGTTTTTAATTTAGACATTTTTATATTATTAGTTTCTACATTATTAGTTTTTTAATTTCTAAACATTGTTTGATCTGGTTCACCTAAGTAAGGTTTTCTACATGTCCTCCTTAAAATACTGATCTACTGTATATATGACTAAAACTTTCATTGTCATGACCTTTAAGCGGGATGAAATGATACATTTTAGCTAGAAATTTTGAACCAAGTTATCTTAAATTGACTATTTTTACAGACTGTGTCCAAACCTGGGACCCATATCTCTCAAAGAAATGAAATCTGTGGAAGCTGCGGCTCCTTTAGTGCTATTGGTTAGTGCTTGGCTGCTGCTGCCAGTCATGTGATCTTCATTTTCAATGTTTTGTGACAGTTTCCCAGCCAGTCTTGCAATCCCTTCCCTTCCCTCTCCCACCTAGCAGAACCATTCATCACCCTGCTGAGAAGGGAATGGAAGGAAAAGGAAGAGCAGAGGGAGGGAGGGAGAGAGGGAGGGAGGAAGGAATAGGGAGGAAGAAAGTCCTGCACTTACTTCTGGCCCATGCCACTCCCTGCACTCCCCAAATCTACACACCTTCCTCATACTGTACCATCCCCATATGCCTTCCTCAACCCATGCAGTACATCATGCGCACTCCTACGCACTCTCCCTGACCCACACTGCCTCCCTCATATCTTTCCTGACTCACATGGCACTTGTTGCACACCTCCATGCAACCTTCTCAACTCATGCTGCCTGGGCACTCTCCCTGACTCGTGCAATACATCTTTGGCATCCTCACACACCCTTCCCACCAGCACTATTTATTTATTTGTTTAAATTTTTATTTATTTGTTTAAATTTCTATACCGCCCTTCTCCAATGTAGGACTCAGGGCGGTGAACAGCCAAAGTAAAAACAAGACATACATACAAAACATACAAAATCTAAAATCTGTTTAAAATAATTAAATAATTTTGGCCGTAATTAAAACATTCCAATTTAAAATCCGTTTAAAATTTGACTCAAGCCAGCCCAGCTAGTTGAAATAAATGGGTTTTTAGGGCCCGACGAAAAATCCGGAGGTCTGTTATTGTACGTAGCTCTGGGGGGAGGCTGTTCCAGAGGGCGGGCGCCGCCACAGAGAAGGCTCTCCCCCTGGGGGTCGCCAGCCGACATTGTCTGGCGGACGGCACCCTGAGGAGGCCCACTCTGTGGGAGCGTACTGGCCGGTGGGAGGCTATTGGTGGCAGAAGGCGGTCTCGTAAGTACCCCGGCCCTAAGCCATGGAGCGCTTTAAAGGTGGTCACCAACACCTTGAAGCGCACCCGGAAGACCACCGGGAGCCAGTGCAGCTCGCGCAGGAGAGGTGTCACGTGGGAGCGCCTCGTCGCCCCCATAATCCCCCGCGCGGCCGCATTCTGGACCAGCTGGAGCCTCCGGGTGCACCCCAGGGGGAGCCCCATGTAGAGAGCGTTGCAGTAGTCCAGGCGGGAAGTGACGAGTGCCTGAGTGACTGTGCATAGGGAGTCCCAATCTAGAAAGGGGCGCAACTGGCGTATCAGGCGGACCTGATAAAAAGCCCCCCTGGCCACGGCCGCCAAATGATCTTCTAACGACAGCCGTGCGTCCAGGAGGACGCCCAAGTTACGAGCCCTCTCCGTGGGGGCGAGTGATTCGCCCCCAATAGCCAGCGATGGCGTCAGCTGGCTATATCGGGACGCCGGAAGCCACAGCCACTCGGTCTTGGAGGGGTTGAGTTGGAGCCTCTGCATGTCATCACTGACTAGCATGGAACTTCTCATATACACCTGCAACCGCCATGCTTTCTTCTTGAACTGCACCACAGGAAGGAAGGAAGGAAGGAAGGAAGGAAGGAAGGAAGGAAGGAAGGAAGGAAGGAAGGAAGGAAAGAAGGAAGGGAGATTTCCAATGTTTATTGCTAGTTTCCCCTTAAGGAAACTCAATGGGGAACCTGGCAGGAAGTTGAAAGTCATTCCCGTTCCCATTGCCAGCCTTTGAACATTCTGTTTCTGTATTTAAGTAAGGAAATATCTCTGAAATGATTCAACTGGGATGGGTTGTTTAGTCAATTTTAAAAACATCTTGGTTCTGTTCTGAAAGTTTGAAAAGTGATTTAGGGATGCTATGCAAGCTGGCATATAAATCCTTATATTAAATGAAAAATAAATTATTTTCAAAATAATAAATTCTAATATGACTATTTAGGATCAATAGAGTTGGTAGGATTTATTCAGTGTATTTATATTATACATTTCCACTAATGTAAGATCAAGACTTATTCAAAATGCCTTTACTGTAGTCTTCCACTGATCGTAACGGATGTTTAATAAAATTTAATAAACAAAATATACTTGGGTATGGGAGTTAAGACATTGCTTATCAGGTTGAATGGCATAACTGTGAGGATTTGCTTCCTATAAAGAAAGTTTGTATTCTCTGTAATACAATAAATAATTAACATACAAGCACTGCAAAAAACAAAGTTTGTGTTAACCATAATACATGAATTAACCATAATACAATGCCAAATCTCTGTACTTATGCAATCCCCAAATCTCAGAATAAATTGGAAGTTTTAATAAATCTCCAGAATGCTTAATCATGCTGGATAGTAAATAAAGCTAAAGAGATCAGAAAGGAAAAAGCTTGCTGATATTGGCCATTTAATATACATTTTATCACTGCCTTATGATGTAACAAAGGAGATTGTATTTATTCAAATTAAACTGTCAGAATGCTCTGATGGTGTCAAAACAAAGGATTATCTCTTGAGATGAAAAAATAAACAATGACTACAGGTTTTTAAACTATAAAATCCAAATGTTATCTAAATCTCTCTCTCTCTATTTGAGAAAAACTCAGTTGGGGAACAGATAAATTTCATTTTTTCAAAAACAAAAGTTCAGCCATTGCTTATCTCAACATCTTTGGAAGAACCAATAGCAAATTAGGTGTATTCCAGCAGCAAGAAAAAATTCATTTAAGTGATTGAAAGATTCTCCCATAACTCATTATTAGACAATGACAAATTAGAACTCCTTGGCTTTAGCTTGGCCTGTTTCCTCTCCTAATCCCACTTTATTGATCATTTAATCCCAAATATGAAAACCGTTACAATATTTTGCAGTCTCCTGGGAGAGACTAATAAGTAACACCATGACCCTTTTTATTAAATTTATTTTATGATGTCCCACTCAAAAATTAACAATAAAATACAGATGAAATGTAAGATTATGGTTAAAACTAGAAAGATGTCTGGAAGCACTCAACAGATTACAAATTCAAGGCACGTATGTTTGGAAACCAAATGTTGGCTTGAATATAAATCTCTTTGCATATCAGTGGAAAGACAACAAAAACCGTTTATTAGCCTTCCTTAGCAGGGAGCTTCAGAACCTGGGAACAATACTGGAAAATTCTCTACTAACTCCCAACAAATACCTCTTCAATGATGAGGATAAGAAGAAAAAAAAAGCCTTTTCCAAAAAAAATCAGCTTTATATGATCATCACTGAGTGGTACAGTACAAACTTTATGTGCAAAGAGTTTCTAATATATATAATTTTTTTTAAAAAAAGATAGTGATTGGAAATACCAAAGATCCTTGAGCATTATGAAAATTAATCGGTGTTATTGAAAATAGTGAGCGAAATGCTACACTAATGGGGAGGAAGGCAACCTCTTCTGAACCTACAATAATTCTTAGCTTGTTGAATATTAGGAAAACCAATCTTCTAATAAAATTGGTTCTGTTTCTTGCTTGCAAGTGTTCAAGCAGCCATCTGCCAGGAAAGCTTTAAGTTTAAACTGAACTCCAACATTGACAGGGCCTTGATTTGATGCCCTAAATGGGCTATTGTAACTCTATAATTCTTACAAATGAAGACAGTACCTAGACCTTCTTAATTAATGTAATGGTGATATGAGAACCTCTGGTGTTTCTTCAGAGTCCCAATAACAGTTGCCTATATGTCATTATCGTATCTGCCCACCTCCCGTTTTTGCTCCTGAACAACTGTTGCCAGCAATTTCATGCTAGATTCGCCTCCCTGATTTAATCTTATCCTCTTTAAACCAATTGCTTTTCCATATGGATGCAGCATAATTGCCATGAAACATGACTTTCCATTTTCTGGTTGCCTGAACAGTGTAGGCAGAATCTTTGTGTGGGAGACAAGAATTAAAAGAATACTAAGTCACTTGCTTGTTCAGAGAAAGGGGGATAAAAAAAGAAGAATTTGGTTTGTGGAGAGAAAAGCAATGACATTGTAGTGACATTTGCAACTGATAGCACACACCTCCTACATGCAACCTCATAAAACAGCCAGGACATGGAGAACCATATACTGAAATGAATGAGAATGTGGAGTAGGACAGAACTGATGGCATAAGAATTAGGAAATCAAAGAGGGGCATATCAAACATACATTGTTTGCTATTCTATTCTCTACCTGGTCAGAGGAAGAAATAGAGTTCATGAACTGCTAGGTGGCAAACACAAAGAATGAAATAAAGAAAACGATATCCTTCTGAGATTCAATTTTACTTCCATCACATTTAAAAAAATATGCATGAAAACAAACATAAGCACATATAGACCCAGAGCTATAATCATATTCTATATTTTAAAAAATAGAGGAAATTAAGATAAAATCCAGGCCTGAGCAAATACACTTTGCAACTGCTATCACATTGTTAGTTTCAACTCATGTCATCAATATCTAGACTTTAAGCTTTTCAGAGACTTTTTCATGTACCATCTGAAATGCACAGGGTAGTTATTAGAGATAAGTATCTGTGACAGATTTCTTTCCCCAGAGTAAGTCATCTGATCTTATCAGGGTCCCCCCCCCAGTTCATGCAATTTAATATCAAGTGTTCTCTACACCTTTTTAAGCGTTTGGAAGTTCTAAGAGCTGTAAAAAAAAATAACTGTTGTAATTAGTATTTTGTTATATCAGTTTTATCCTCTGCTATTGTATGGACTGTACATTTCGTAGATCCTGCTTTTATTTTATAAACATTTAATGTACACTATCCATTTTTTTAAAATTTGATTTATATGCCGCCCTTCTCCGAAGACTCAGGGCGGCTTACAATGCGCTAAGCAATAGCCTTCATCCTTTTTGTATATTTATACAAAGTCAGCTTATTGCCTCCACAAACTGGGTCCTCAATTTACCTACCTTAGAAAGGATGGAAGGCTGAGTCAACCTTGAGCCTTGGCGAGATTCGAACCCTGCAGTAATTGCAGGCAGCTGGTCTTAATAACCAGCTTAATAACAGGGTGCCTTAAACCCCTGTACTACCAAGGCTCTTTTTAACATGTCTATCGTCCCTGTCATTGTATTTTTATTCTCTTATTCTTGTTCTTGTTTTTGTTTGACAAATTTTAATGAATGAATGAATGAATGAATGAATGAATAAATAAATAAATAAATAAATAAATAAATAAATAAATAAATAAAGTGTTCAATGGTTACTGAGAAGCATTTAACCAAATGCTGAGAAGCATTTAACCAAGCATTTAACCAAAAGAAATGAAATAAATGCATGTATGATTATAATAGGCAAATGTGGTTGTAATTCTATCTTACATCAGGGCTACTGTTTTTTACTTACAGAGGAAAAATCCTTCCCTTTCTACCACTAAGATCAGATGGGAGAAAATCAATGCATTGATGTGACCTTTGCATAAACTCAGCTTTCATCTGTTATTTAAACTAGCTCTGCATTTCTGATATAGCTTCTGTAGGTAATTAAATGATTCTCATAACAGTATAAAATCCATTTTTAAACCAAAGGAGAGGAATGAAATAACCTCTGAAGAGCTGATTTCATATAAGATCAAACACGGTTCAGCGTTATGGAAGCTAAACCAGAAACAGGTGGAGTATGCAAAGCCAGACCTATAGAACATAAGCAGGGATCTTACATAAAAATGTGAAAGAACAAAAAGGGAAGATAAAATTGAGACAGACATACAAATGTTCAATGAGTGCTCAAATCGTATCACACCATTGTCAAAAAAAAAATCTACCTTCATTATTGAAATGTCAATATTCTGCCAGATTTGGTTTTCCGGTTGCCTAAACAATGTGGGCATTTCCAGATAACAAGACCAATGGCCAGATGATTCATTGCAGGTATAACCAATGTACTGGTAATAAGAAAGGCTGTAGATGTCCTATCACTTTAAAAGGATTAAAGGGAACAATTATTTTGTTGTGTTATATAGTGTTATCCTCCTCAGAAATGCACTTCGTTTACTGATCTGCAACAATCTGTGTAGCATGCACTGTTTCTACTTGGTTCATAGCTACTTGTCCATCTATACCTTTTGTTTTGTTTGTTTTGATTTTCCAACTAACATTCACTGCTCTTTGGCTCAGTTTTCCTCTCCAAGTTAATCCTCAAAACAACTTGTGTGGTAAATCCAGCTGCTTACCTTAGTGAGTAAGGAGTAAGCTAAGCATCCTTTGCAAAATGTCCATGCAATATCACCCACTAAGTTGAATACAAATTGCTTGTAATCAGATAGGGCAGGGATGTCAAACTCGTGTTGTCATGTTGTTGTTACATGATGTATCGCAACTTCCCCCTTCATTAAAATGGGGGTGGGCGTGGCCAGTGTGTGACGCATCCAGCCCGCGGGCCGCAAGTTTGACACCCCTGAGATAGGGGATAAAATGAAGCAAGCATCTCCAATAAAAGAGAAAAAGCAAGAGGATAGAAAATCTGCAGGCCCACATCATAGTAATTAGCACCATCCCCTAAGCATTCATGTTTATTCTGTGGTCTCTAATTAACTGGAGCAATCAATCCAATGACACCATTGGGGAATAAAAATGACAATGTAAAATGTTTTGCCCCAAGTCTCTAAGGAAGCCCTGCAAATACTAGCATATATCACAGGAGGAGATAGGCCAATAGCTTCACTAGATGAAGTGATGTATGGCAGAAATGAAACTACATGGTTACTTTCACATAACTCAAAATCTTGCAATGGTTGCAAGACAGGCATATATATTGGACAAGGGAATATACTTCACATTTTTAGAGAACACTTATTGTTAGATTGGCGCAGGGAAAGAATATGCGAGCAGCGAGTGGTCCGTTCAGCACTTTATTAGAGAGAAACAGAACAGCCGACTGTGCTGCCGGGCTCGCCTTATAAAGGGAGTCGGCAGGCAAGCTGGCCAATGACAGATCTTAAAATCTCCCGCCGGTGGACTAACCAATCCGGCAGGGATGCCCATATACGGACATAACACCCCTCCCCTCCTAGTTCTTAGTCCGTCTCTCCAGTGGTCACGTACATGACGTAGTCGCACAGATAGGCAGGGCGCCTCCCCATCCTATCTGACCTGCGCAGATCACTTCTTGCCTCGCTGTCGACCCATGCAGACGAGGCTCTTGTCTCTCCCGGTTCCCACCTTGGAACCGTCTGGAACTCGGCTGTCGAGTGTGCGGGCTCCAGCCCAGCACCTCCGGCTGGGTTCTCGGGACTCCCCGGCGGTCCCGGGGAATGATGCCTTGGCCGCTGCAACTCGCCGCTGATCAGGACGGGACGCCAGGAACCCAGTAAGTCGATGGTTCCTTTCCCCTCACTCTGTGGCTGGTTTTCGGCACTAGAGGCATCCGCTGTCGTCCGGGTCCTTGGTCTCGGTTGTTGCTGCAGCCGTCGTGATTATCGATGGGGGTCCTCGTGTTCCGGTGGTAGTAGTTGGCCTGCTCCGCCGGTTTGGAGTGGCCCGACCTTGCTGGGGTGTGGGAGGTCGCCCTCATCTGGGTGTTGTAGGCCTATCTCGTCTGGGTGTGTTAGGTCTACCTGGATGGGGTGTTGTAGGCCCACCTCGTCAGGGGGGGTGCAGGCCTACCTCATCTGGGTGGTGTAGGCCTACCTCATCAGACTGGTTTTCACCATTTCCGCCGCTTTCCCTCCACCTTTTCTGGAACTGGTCAACATGGCGTTTGACGATCTGCCCGTCACCCAGCTCCACTTGGTACGACCTCGGGCCCGTTGTTCTGCTGATCACTCCCTTCAGCCACTTCGGAGGCTCGCGGAAGTTGAGACCGTAGACCGGGTCTCCCTTGGTGAAGGTGTGCAGCGGCCGGGTTGTGCTCGCTAGTTCTTGGGGGTTGTACTGGGGGTGTAGCCAGTCCAATGGTGTCCTCAGCTTCCTCCCCATGAGTAATTCGGCCGGACTTCTGTGTGTGGTGGCGTGCAGGATATGCTGCGTGAAGAGGAATTTATCGATCCTCTCCTGCCAATCCCCGGTGCCCATCTTGGTGAAAGCTTCCTTGGTGAGCCTCACCATCCTCTCAGCTTGTCCATTTCCAGCCGGCCTGTATGGGGCAATGAGGGCATGGTGGATGCCCAGCTTGGCCAGGAACAATTCCATCGGCTTAGCGGTGAGCTGTGGCCCGTTGTCCAACACCAGGATGTCCGGAATGCCGTGGGTGGCAAAGAGTCTGCTCAGGGCCCGGACGGTTGCCTTGGTGGTGATGGTGGGCATTTGGATAACCTCCAGCCACTTGGAGAATGCATCCACCATGATGAGGAGGTATTTGCCTGCCATAGGCCCCGCAAAGTCAATGTGAATGCAGGACCGGGGGCACTAGGCGTCTCCCATTCTGTGGGTTGGGCTTGTGCTGGTGCTGGTCTGACCTCCTGGCACGGGGCGCATCTGGAGACCCAAGGTTCAATGTTCTTGTCTAGGGCGGGCCACCAGACGTAGCTTCTGGCCAGTGCCTTCATCTTCACGATACCCAGGTGCCCAATGTGAAGGCTCTCCAGGGTCCTCTTCTGCAGCGGTCGTGGTATTACTACTCTGTCGCCCCAGAGTATGCAGCCTTTCATGGTTGAAAGTTCTTGCTGCTTCCTTACGAAAGGGCTGAACTCTTCGCCCACTTTTTCTGTTGGCCAACCCCTCAGGACCCAGGACAAGACTTACCTGAGGGTCTTTACCTTCTTCGTGTGGGCTGCCACATCCGTGGAAGATACTGGGCACTGCAGGTCTCCGCTGATGTGGAAAAGGCTGAGGGTGGGTGCGGGGTCTTCCACCAGTTCCTGCATTGGGCACCTACTGAGGACATCCGCGTTACTGATGGCTTTACCGGGTCTGTGTGTGAGAGTGTACGAATACCCGGCGATGTTGTGGCCCCGCCCTCTGAGCCTATCTCATCGGAGGAAGAAAGCTCCGAACATGAGGAAGAGGAGTCAGCCAGGCCTCCCTCTCCAGGCCCCTCCCCTCTGGCACTGTCTCAGGTGCCGGCTGAGGGAGAGGAGATTAGCCAGGAGCCAGATGTCTTGGATGAGAGTGAAGGAGAGCTGTCATTCCTGGATACACGCCAACGAAGGCGTGATAAACAGTTGCAGCAGTTAAGGAGGCATGCTAGGGATTAGAACTGAGTCACTGGACCACACCCCAGAGACTATATAAGAGAGGGTGGTGGCTGGTAAAACCCCGTGACGAACAAAAACGAACTTTGGCTAGTCACTTGAACAACGTCTGAAGCTGCCGAAAGGGATATTGTTTTTGCTGGACTATTTGCAATGCGTATGTAATTTTCTGTTATCGGTTGCAGTAAAAGCTCTTGGCAGACGGTGATTATATTGCTGCCAAGTTTGAGATAACGACCTGTGTGCGTGCCAAGTACTTTCTTAACCCTCAGCTGGCTGTGTTTTTGTGTGTGTGTGGACGGGGACAGATCAGGCAAGGAAGATGTTCCAGCGCGTCATCCTGGGCGACATATAAGTTGGTGTTTGTTTGTTGCCTGCGAAGAGCCTGAGGAGGGGCTTATGGTCAGTAATGATTTCAAATGCCCTCCCGTAGAGGTATTCATGGAAGCGCTTGATGCCAGCCACGATGGCCAAGGCTTCCTTATTCAGCTGGCTATAGTTGCGCTCAGCTGCTGCCAGAGTCTTAGAGAAGAAGGCAATGGGGGCTTCCGTATTGTTGGGCAGTCGGTGGCTGAGGACAGCCCCGACTCCATATGGAGACGCATCGCAGGTCAATACCAGCAGAAGCATCTCTTGATACTGTATCAGCACACTGTCCGAGGATAGGAGCCCCTTGATGTTCTTGAAAGCGGTTTCCTCGGCTCTACCCCACTTCCAAGGGCCCGCTTTTCCCAGAAGTCGATGGAGTGGCTCAGCAATCGTGGCTTTCTGTTTAAGGAAAACGCTATAGAAATTTAGCAATCCTAAGAAAGCCTGAAGCTCTGGCTTGTTTTGGGGGGCCAGAGCTTCATGAATTGCCTTGACCTTAGTTTTGGTGGGGTGTATGCCAGTGCTATCTATTAAATAGCCCAGGAACTCAACCTCCTGGACACCAATGATGCACTTGTCTCTCCTCACATGCAGACCCTTCTCTTGGAATCGCTTCAGGGTGAGCCTAAGCCGTTCCAAGAATTGAGATCTGGAGGTGCCGGAGATTAGTACATCATCAAAGTATGGCACCACCCCTGGAAAGCCTTGGAGAAGGCGCTTCATCATTGATTGAAAAATGCCAGGGGCTGCGCTGACTCCAAATTGGAGGCGGTTGCATTTAAATGCGCCCCGGTGAGTGACAATAGTCTGAGCCTCCGCAGTTTTCTCGTTGACTGGCAGTTGCTGGTAAGCCTGGGCCAGGTCCAGTTTTGCAAATATGGTCCCACTCCCGAGTGAATGCAACAGATGTTGCACCACTGGGACTGGGTATGCGCTCTGCTGTAATGCCCAGTTAATGGTGCATTTATAGTCAGTGCAGATGCACACAGATCCATCATGCTTCAGTGGGGTCACAATGGGGGTCTCCCATGCAGCATGATCGATTGGTTCCAATATGCCTTGGGCAATCAGTTTATCCAACTGAGCGTCTACCTTAGGCCGAAGTGCAAATGGAACCCTGCGAGGCTTGAGCCGAATTGGGGTGATTGAGGTATCTAAATTGAAAGAGATGGGTTTCCCCAAAAATTTACCTAAGCTGCCATCGAAGACGTCCTTGAACTCTTCGAGGAGCTTGTCGAGTTCATCCTGCCGAATCTGATGGATTCCTCTGATTGAGAGCTCTAGAGGCTTGAACCACTCCACTCCAAGCAGGGTTGGCGGCTGTCCTTAACGATGGTGATGGGTAGGTTGCCCTTGAAGCCATGGTAGCTGACACTCAGCGAAGCTCTCCCCAGGACCCCGATGGGGTTTCCGCCAAAATTGACGAGCCTTGTGTGAAGCGGCTGCAGTCGGCTCTTTGAGATTTGCGGTTTCAGCCTTTTGAGATACTGTCAGTCCATAATGGAGTAGATTGAGCCCGAATCTACTTCCATGGCACATGGAGTCCCTTCCACGTGCACCGTCATGATGAACTTTGTGGCATTGTGGTCATTGGTGTGGGCAATGGTGGTTTGGTGGACCGCTCTCCTTCACGGGTACCCATCTCCCTCACACCTTGGTTGATAGGACCGTCTGGATGTCCTCTGGTGATCGTGGTTTTCCAGCTTGGCTTTCTCCCAGACTGGTTCTGGAGCTCTGCAGGCCTCGGCGATGTGGCCTTTTTGTTGGCAACGGCGGCAGGTCGCATCTCTCCACTGGCATCTGGCTCTCATGTGGTCGCCGTTGCAGCTGGCACAGCTCTCCCCTCAGTCGCCATTTTGTGTGGTCTCGCGTCTTGATGGCCTGGAGACCTTATGGACTGTCATTTCCTCGTCCGATTCGGATCCTGTGGTGGATTCCTCGGGTGAGGTCTGGGGAGCTTTCTTAATTCTGTGGACTGCCTTGGCTCTCCACATCGCTGCCGCTGCCACCTCTGATGTTTCCGCAGCTGTGGCCTCTTCAATTACGTCTTTTAGCGAAACCTTTCTCCTGCTCAGCAACTTTCTCTGCAGGGAGATGTCCCGCATTCCAAAGACAATGCGATCTCGGATGGCGTTGTCCACGTGATCGAACTCGCAGTTGGCAGCCAACTTCCGCAGTGCTGCCATAAACTCCTTTATGGATTCGCCCTCCTGTTGATTCCATTGGCTGAAGGTGAATCTGTTCGCCATCGGTGTGCCAGTTGGGGCCTAGTGTTCCTGGAGAACATCTTGGAGGTCGCTCCCCGCCATGGTCTCGATGTCCTGGGGTGCCACGAGGTCGATGGCCATCTCCAGGACTGCCGATCCACAATGTGCCAGGAACAAGGCTCATTTGCGGTTGTCCTCCAGGTCTTCATAGCCGTTGCCGGTCAGGAATTGGCGGAACCTAATCATATAGGCTTTCCACTTCTCCTGATTGGGGTTGAACGATGCCAGCGAGATTTGTGGCGCTGCCATGGTTCTTGGGCTATCAGCTCTAAGTGACTCCAGCTCAGTGACTTGCTCTGTTGAGTTGGGCTGGGTGGCGATCGTGCCACGAGGTTCTTCGCTGTGGTTCTTGAAATCCTTCGTCGCCAGTGTTAGATTGGCGCAGGGAAAGAATATGCGAGCAGCGAGTGGTCCGTTCAGCACTTTATTAGAGAGAAACAGAACAGCCGACTGTGCTGCCAGGCTCGCCTTATAAAGGGAGTCAGCAGGCAAGCCGGCCAATGACAGGTCTTCAAATCTCCCGCCAGTGGACTAGCCAATCCGGCGGGGATGGCCATATATGGACATAACACTTATAAAACAGTGTCCATGGGATATTTGATGCTTCCCAGGCATAAAACTTGTATTTTCCAGTTAGGTTAAGTTGAGCAACCTTAACTAATGAGTTTCCTCCTCACAATCTTCTGGTTTGCAGCATACTTATTTATTTGAGACAGGATGCCACATTTCCAAATAAAGCATTGGTGGTGTATCTGTGTTGTGTATGTGTGTGTGTGTATGTTAAAATCTGCAGGATGGCCTACAAAGGAACTCTTGCTTGGAGATTCCAATCCCAAGAATAGTCCTAGGAACACCTCTAAAAACAGATTTATGATGAATTATAATTTTGAATAGAATAGGATCAAATATTAATTGTTTAGAGGCAATATTAAACCTATTTCATAGTCTTATATTTCATTTTATTTAAATGTAGTTGAAACTATTATGCCGTCAGGGCATAGTATGCAGAATTAGGATTCACCATGACTCCATATATAACACACAATACATTATTACATCATCTCTAATGTTTTAACTATTTCATCTTGGGAAAAGGAACTTTACTAACAGTCTTTGGATAAGATGGACATTTTATCAAGTATATAATCAAAGTTATACTTGATCCATGGAAAGTACAAAGCAAACATTCTGGATTTACTGTTCTATCAACTGGTGGAACAGATATTGAAGCTTCGTGGGAGCATAAAATATCTCCCAATAATTCCTTTTATCACCCTGAATAAAAAAAGGATTTGCCAATACAATGGGAGTGAGGAAGGCAGGGCAAAATCTCCTTTCCCACTAGATGGCAGTGTTGTTTTCTCAGAAAAAAAGAATATAAAATAAAAAATAAAACTCATAATCAGTGAATGAAAGGAAAAAGAGGCTATTCTATGAAAGTGAAAACTGAGGAGCTGGAGAGAATGAATGCATTTTTCCAACACTAAGTTCTGCCAACAATCAAGAGCAATAAACAATTAACTCAAAAATATGCAAGATTTTGCAAATTGGAGAGTTTTAATTAGGCTTCTCTAGCCATGCAAACTGACAATTCAAGTGATTGTAGCATCACTAAACCGCCAGTTCAGTGTCTCACATGACATGGCAATAGGTGCGAATAGCACTGTTGAATCTGCAGAATCAACTTCAGGAGAAAATTATCTTGATTCACATTCAACCATCTCATTGTAATTTTTGGCAGCTGGCTGGAGCAGAATTTATAGAGTTTCACAGGATTTAACAGTGCTATCGCATTTCATTTAGAGAGAAAACTTCAAGAAAAGGAAATTGAGAGGAAGAAAAAGGAATGAGATTTCCAAGTTTAAAATATTCGGGCATTAATTGAAAACTTTTTTTTATCCCTTTCTACTGCTACTACTAATATCCAAAGCAACATCAACAATATAAAAGAGATGCTTGAGCAGCATTGAGAGCCAGTTTGGGGTAGTGGTTAAAGGCAGCAAGTTAGAAAGCAGGAAACAGCGAGTTCTAATTTTGCCTTAACCACAAAGCCAGCTGAGTGACCTTGGGCCACTAACACTCTCTCAGCCTTAGGAATAAGGCAACCACAAGCCACTTTCAAAAATTATATTGAACAAATTGCAGGAATTTGTCCAGGCAGTCACCAGGAGTCAACACTGATTCCAAGGTGTGTGAGTTCGCACATACAGAGCAGCAGCATTAAAAAAGCAGAACAGGGAATAAAAAGTGACAAGCTATTTAGAAAGGATTTGAGGAAACAAAATGCCCATGTCATAAGATTTTCCTTTTCCGAATTACCACCTATTTTATTTGTGACAGAAGAGATATCTAAAGGAGTTAACCTCCTACAGCTTGATGATATGATATTATTTCAAGTGTGATCTAGCTATTCAAACCCCAAATTCAGAGTACATTTAAAGTCCACTTCAGGATCCCACCTGGGAGTTGATTAGCATTTTTGGTTGCAGTTTCAAACACCTGCTTCTTCACCTCGTCCCACTCTGTTTTTCTCAGGGCCAGCTGAGGATTTCTTTTTGCTATTTTATCCAATCAAGTAACAGATTCAAATGGTTTGAACTGGTTTGCTGGCAGACATTGTTTTGGGTGGTTTCCAGTAAGTATGTAGCCAGAAGGCATCTTTTGTAATTGTAGCTTTCCTCCCCTTCTTTGTTCCTAGAATTCCCTAAATCCAACCAACATGCTCTCCAGATTTTTTTTAAAAAATATATAGAATACCCTATTACAGGGGTAATGCAATTGCCCAAAATTGGAAGGAGGATTTTAATACTGATTTCGTCTAATATATCAAAGTATCTTTTCCAATTTCAGAGGAATTTGCTTGCACGGGATACAAGATCTCTTCCTGTTTTATTGTCAGTGTCCGCTGTCCCAACTTGGTCATTTAGAAAAGAATGACTCTTGAATCCATTGATAACAAAGGTATGCTTTGCTAAAGCCAAGTGGTTACAATGTAGCAAAGCTGGATCTGAACTTTCCTACTCAAAGCATCTGGTTAACTTTCCCTTTCTTCCACCCTTCCCTCCTGGTTATCTCTAGCTGTCCAGTTACATTCAAACAAATTGTTTTGGTAACAGTCCTTGCCTTGGCAGGCTGGAAGGTGTTGAATTCCATGGTGTGAACTTGGAACAGCTGGTGGTTCTCATGGGATGGCACTATGAGTAGTTTTGATTCCCCTAATGCTAGGCATCCCTTGTCCGATCCAACAGCTCCCTCCCCGTTGCATATGGCAGACTGGCATCTGGCAAAGCGTTGCTGGTGCACAGGGGTAGATTCCACTTACCTTTACTATCGGTTCGCAATGGGAGCACACGCAGAAGCTTCTGTGCATGCACAGATCATCAGTGATGACATCGGGGCAGGTGGGCGGAGCCTCCACCACCATTACTACCGGTTCGCAAGAACCAGACCGAACCGGGAGCAACCCACCACTGCTGGTGCAGCAGAATGGCAGTCCTGACAGTAAGGTTCTATTGTTTTTTTTAAAACTTTTTTAAAGATTTTTTTACATTTCTGCTCTTTCTGTATATAGGATACTATGATATCTAATTTATCTTTTATACAAGTTTTGGTTTGAAATATACATGGGAATATATCTTTCTGGGTAGTCATACAGCTGAAAATATTTGGGAATCTGGTAATGCAGGGAATGACTAAGTTAGAACATTTCTGGTTGAAAAAGAACACTGGAATTTTACAGCAACATGTAGCATGGGCACTAGATCTACATACTATCAAAATGACTCATGACCTTTAATTGGGCAAAACATTGCATCATAGGGAAATATTATTTGAACCAAGTATCTCAAATAGGCTAACTTACTGAAGGTGTCCAAAATCCAGGAGCCATGATTCCCAAGGGAGTGAAATTTGGGGATGTTGTGCAGTAGTGGGTTTCAAATCCCATTGCTACCAGTTTGCTCAGGGGTGCAGGGGCACTTGCGCATGCACTCAACACTTCTGCACATGTGCAGAGAAGTCCAGGAGGGTGGGCAGAGCCACTACTGGTTCGTCCGATCCGGGGAGAACCAGTAGCAACCCACCACTGATGTTGTGGCTGCATCATTGTTACTGGCTGCTGCTGCACAGCTGGGCAGCTGCTATAATCATGTGATCTTTATTTTCAATATTCCATGACAATTTCTCAAAAAGGGAGGGAGGGAGGGAGGGAGGGAGGGAGGGAGGGAGGGAGGAAGGAAGGAAGGAAGGAAGGAAGGAAGGAAGGAAGGAAGGAAGGAAGGAAGGAAGGAAGGAAGGAAGGATTTCTGATGCACCCTGCCAGTTTTCCAGAAATAAACTCAGTGGGGAAGCTGGCAGGAAGTCAAAGGTTGATCCTACTCCTACTGCTTTTTTACCCACCCATGTAATTATGTTTAGATAAGGAAATATCTCTGAAATGATTTTTTTTATTAAATATGTGAAGAAGTTATATTCTGTAACTTTTGTTCTGAAGTGATTATTTCATTAGCATGTCTTAGAAGGCTGCTTAAAGTAACAAAGATTTGCTCCGGAAAAAAAAGATCTAAAACCCAACTCTGCATTTTCTGAACTTGGAAAGTTACTTTCACACCTAAAACAAAAATAATTTCTTCAAAACAGATTGAATAATGACACTCATTTTCTAACCTTTGCATAATGATAAGAAACATTGAGTTGATGAAAAACAAACATCAATGTAATCTGAATGGAAAGACAAACATTAAGTACAAATACATATTCTGCTGTGATAACTTGCTTTAATAATCCTACACTTTTTATTGTCATCTATTTGAACAGTTTCATAAAATTCTACCCCTTTATTAAAATCACAGGTAAAAATGCACTTCACTGCTTATTCTTTACAGTTCAGCTTGAATATCTATCAAACCATCAGAACATAGAAACAAGTTGATGGTGACAATCACTTGTCTGTTTATATTTCTCAACTTCTTTTCCTCATGCTTTCATGTGTCATAGACATGGTTCCTTGGAAGCAGACAGGGTTGTATTATGGCTTGTCAATTCCAATAATGCAGCAATTCATAGCATGAAATACATAATATTTAAGGCTCAAACGGTTCATTTTTATACAGTTTAGCTGTCAAACTGTAAGTTACTATTTAAAAACTTAAGGTATCACTCCAAATACTTGTTTTAGCTTCCTTAACATGATTTTGGAGGATGACTGAATTGAACCTCCAATGCTCAACATTGTATTTCATTCAACTTGTACACTTCCACTCTGCTTAGTGACTTTGAGCTCATCCTGAGATGCCCTAATGAAGATATAGCTGTAATGGTTTATTTATTTATTTATCAATTTTTAACAACTATGACAAGTAGAGGATTGAAAAAGTTCCAAGTGAAACTCTTCATTCATCCGTTCACAATGTTCTGTGATGCTGATTAAAGGGTAAGAACCTCTTCACACAATTGGATGAGCAGTGCAAGTATTATATAGTACTCAAATGATTCTATGAAAAATTGGCATTTGGTACATAGAATCTTTCAAATGCATGAGTCCTAATGGGAATACAAACAAATTCACAAAAAGCGTTATGAAAAGATTAACAGCAGAACACACTCCATTAGATCAGCTGTAACTATCTGCCATGACTTCAGCTTCTATTCTCCATGGGATATTTGAGTCATCAGCAATTCCCATTCTGCCTTCACCAAGGAAAGAGGTCATATAGCAAGGCTGCAACCAATTGCTCCTTTTGCTTTTTTCTCTTCCGAAAACATTTTCCTCAATCGGTCACTGTGAGACTGCATAAGTTTTTAAATTCATTTTAAAAGCAGCCTCTGAGTTTCTTGGCCTTCTTTTCCCCTTATGATTGTTTTTGCATTTTGTATTATGCCAGTAGACAGAATAAATTGCCTGCAGAGTGCTTAGAGAAAAAAAAAAGGCTCTTTAATATAGTACAACAAAACAGATAACTTAAAATCAGGAGATTGGTGGCACCTTTTCTGATTAGCACATTTTATTAAAAGCATAAGCTTTTGTGAGCTGCAGCTTATGCCTTTTAACTAAACTTGTTACTTGGAAGCTGGGCTACCAGACTCCTTTGATTTTGAGTACCATAGACTAAGATGATTTCCTTCCTACACTGTATAAAATGGTTTGACAATTTATGATCAATATTGAACTGGCTTTATAACTATTATGGGAAAAATTAACTCACATATTCCTTACATGATATGATATGTTACTTGGCTGTATGCACTGGTGACCACAGATAAGCTTCCACCAAATTTTCTTATAATTGAAATATAATATTCCTTACCCAAAGCAACTGTGATTTCTTCAGTCTACTGTCTTCCGGCTACAGTACAAATGAGACCTCCAATGTTCTCACCCATATTTCTAGTAACTGAAATCCATTATATTTGTAGGTACCAGGTTGGGACATCTTTAACTATTTTATCATTTGACCTCCCAGATAAACATAAACATCCCCGACAGATTTACTAGCAATAGCTGTTTAAAGTGAATAGAATAGAATAGAATTCTTTATTGGCCAAGTGTGATTGGACACACAAGGAATTTGTCTTTGGTGTATATGCTCTCAGTGTACATAAGGAGAATAAAATACATTCATGAAGAATAAAAAGATACAACATTTAGTGATAGTCAAGGTTACTAATAAACTATCAAGTCGTACTAGGAAACAAATAAAAGCAATATAAATTGAAAGATACAAGCAACATGGTTATAGTAATAAGCGGGAAGAGAGAGATACTAGTAAGGAAGAGAAGAATAATAGTAATACATTCTTAGTAAATTATTTGACAGTGTTGTGGGAATTAGTTGTTAAGCAGAGTGATGGCATTCGGGAAAAAACTGTCCTTGTGTCTAGTTGTTCAGTGCCCTATAGCGTTGTTTTGAAGGTAGAAGTTGAAATAATTTATGTCCAGGATGTGAGGGGTCTGTAGATATTTTCACAGCCCTAAAGTTGTACTTTCAGAAAAAAGCAAAAATTTTTCCCTATCACAAGACCATACATTCTGGACATTGACAATGTTCAGTACAACTCCCTTTAAGGGCATTTGGAGGAAGTAATAAAAGTGGCAAAGGATTATTGCAGATTTACACAATCAGAACACACACACACACACACACACACACAGAGCTGGCTCAGGCAGTTGAAGTCCACAGGTTATAAAGGGGCAATAATTCCCCACCCCTGACAGTAAATGCTTCAGAGGTGAAAGAGACTCTGACTCTGACTTATCTTCATATACTGAAGATGTTGTGCAGCAGCTGAAGGCAAGAGCTTCCATAAGTCAAATCTCTTTTCCAAATCCCTATTTGTGAGGATAGAGATGAGGTGGGGGCGGAAATACTTGCTTCCTCCACAGAGCTGAGACTGGCTGCCATGGAAATCCCTGCACATTCTCTGCTCATCCTAATTCCCTCCTCACAATCACCCCTCAGCTTCAAACAGATGTCAGAGGCCACATTTAGATAATGTCGTGGCTGATTATAATTATTGTTCGTTGCATTCGTTTTTAGTGATATTTAAAAATCTTGTTCTCATTTGAGCTTCAGGAGATAGAAGGAAGAACTAATGATTGATACGCATGTGTCGATTATTTGCATTAGATCTAAAGGTTTTTCTTTCAACCTTTTTTAAACAGTAGCAATTAAAAAGTTCCCCCATCTACCCAGCCCACTCACTTCTAATAACACAGTGAAAACAGAAGAAAGGTTGGGGTGAAGCAAATATTTTTTGTATCAGTTCTTTTGGAGTGGTGGAGATTTTTCATATGTTTCTGCCCAGAGAAATTATATATTCCTCAGGTATAATTTGGCACAGTTAGTCCTCGACTTTTAACAGTTCATTTAGTGAACATTCAAATTACAACATCACTGAAAAAAGTGACTTATGACCATTTTTCACACTTACAACCATAACAGCATCCCCATGGACATGTGATTAAAATTCAGATGCTTGGCAACTGACTCATATTTATGACGGTTGCCATGTCCTGTTGTCACATGATTCCCTTCTGGCAAGCAAAGTCAATGGGGAATCCAGATTCACTTAACAACAGTGTTACTAATTTGAAGGAGTGCAGTGATTCACTTAACAACTGTGGCAAGGAAGGTCATAAAATGGGGGCAAAATTCACTTAACAAAATGTCTCACTCAAATTTTGGGCTCAACTGTGGCTATAAGTTGAGGACTACCTGTACTTGGTTCTATGGATAGATCTTGGGACCAATTTTTTTCAGAAGCCATTCTGTTGAGACTTTACAAAGCGCTGTCAATAAAGTCTTACTGAAATGAAGTCATGTTTCTGTATTTGTGTGTGATGATTTAAGCCTCCCAATCTAATTTAATCTTTCTTCTACTGATTATATGTCATCAACCTGGTGTCAACTCTTAGCAACCACATAGATTTATTTTCTATTTTGTTTTTTTGTTTTTTTAAATTTGATTTATATGCCGCCCTTCTCCGGAGACTCAGGGCGGCTTACAATGCGTTAAGCAATAACGCAACAACAAGCTCTTCACCACCTGATCCTTTAGATCTCCCAGCAGTATACCCATCACTGCTATAATTGAGTCCATGCAGCTTGCTGCTGGTCATTTCTCCCCCCCCACCTTTTACTCATTTCAGCATTAAGTACTTCCTTTTCTTTCCATTCAATTGGGTCCGATTCTCGGCTTAGATGAGTCCCTGCATTTTTTTGGAAAAGTTTTTCAGAAATGGTTTGCCATTGCCTCCTTCCTAAATTTGAGACAAAGTGACCGCCTCAAGGTCACCCAGCTGGTTTTGTGCCTAAGGTGGAACTAGAACTCACAATCTCCCAGTTTCTAGCCTTATTATGCCTTAATCATTACCTTGTGGTTGAAAATATTTCTTCTAAACTATCTTTTTTGAACTGGCTCTCATATACTTCTTAAGGGAATAACAACAACAACAACAACAACAACAACAACAATAGTTGAAAAGAAAAAAGTATGGTTCATTGATATTGCAATACCTGGTAATGCACAGATTGAAGATAAATAGCAAGAAAAAATCACAAAGTACCGGGACTTGCAAATTGAAGTTGAGTGACTGTGGAAAAAGAAATTGTGTGTTGTCCCAATTGTAATTGGAGCCCTTGGAGCAATACCCAAAGGGCTACCCCACTATTTAGAAATTCTAAATTTACCGGACTTGAACATTTTGACTTTACAAAAAACCACCTTACTTAGAACAGCTTACATACTCCGATGATACCTTAACAGTTCCTAGGTCCTTGGTTAGGATTCGAGCTGTTGAGCTATTAACCAGCCTCAAAGGCTGTGAATCTCACCAAAGATTAACCATAATAATAATAATAGTTCAAACATGACAATTTTTGAATGTGGTCATTTGTTCCATTTATGCCTTGAGTAAGATGTCTAGGTTGATTTGTTTGAAGAACCATTTGTATGTTCCTGATATTATCAGAAGTCTTCTTTCGACTCTCTTTCTATCCTTGCTTTTTCAAAATCCAACCTTCACTTACAGCCTGTCACAAGGAAAACTATTGCCTGTACAATTCTGATCTTTTTAGAAATGAACACACTATGGCCTTTTTCAGACCTTCACTTCTACTCTGCAAGTGCTTTCTGCAAAGTATTTCTTGACTAGTTGTTTTTTAATGTTGATAGTTGAACCTAAAAAGGATAAGCTTTTCATCACTTAAATATCATCGTCATCAATACTAAAGTTGGTTGCTGTACTTCTTGTCATGAGATTGGTTTTCTTTATATTTAACCATAATCTTATTTTGTTCACCATTCTTGACTTTTCTTACAAAAGCTTGCATTTGCTGCTATTAACATTGTGTCATCAGCATTGGGCAGGTTATTTATGTTTCTTCTACTAGCTAAATTATAGTTTATAAGGACAGCAAAGAAGTCATTTAACTTTAAAAAAATATTTATTACACCATGGTACCATTTAATTAATTTACAAATAAAAAGTGGTGATAATAATAATAATAAAAACAGCAACCTAGTAGCCAACTTGCCAATCACGTGAGTATTAGTCAGAGATGTGCTAGCATACCACTGTAGACTAAGGTGCTTTCCAAGTAATAATCTGGCAAGAAAAGGAAAAGTGCTTTTTTTAAGAATGATATTCCTGGAAGTTAGTATTAGGAATATGCACACTTTAAAAATGATTTGGAAGAAATATTAAAAACCTCAAGAGAATGCAGAGTGCAGTACTGTACTGTTCTGTTATTCATTAAAGCCATCTGATGTTTTTTTTCAGGATTTTGCATACGCCTGAAAAAAAGAGCACATTATTTTAGGAATCCCATCAAAGACATGCTGCTTTAATGATTCCATTTAATAAAGCAATGGGATTTTTTTTCAGCAGATCCAGAACATTGAAAAAATATGTCTGTGCTTTAATGAATAGCAAAGAGATACTTTGCACACATGAGCTCCAAAGCATTTCTTGAATTTCTTCCAAAGCAGGCTGAAGTGTGCATTGCCATAGATTAAAAATTGTTTTAGATGGCAAGCCAACCTCAGTTCACTGAACACAGAAAGAACAGAACCATGGATCTGTACGATGCAATGAATAAACTTCCTTTAGAACATTTTAAAATCAACTGTCATCCTGCCAATATGGTTTAGAATATTACTCAAGCATTGAAATAAAAATCCACAATGTGTGTTAGGTGCAGTTCTTTATTGAAGTATGAAAATACATCTACTTCCCGGGATGTTCCAGAAAGAAACTTGATAAACTTCTAAAGATAGTTAAGATTAAAGATTACATGTTGAAGTTTATTTGTTTATCAAAATAAAATTGCATCTCATCTTATAAGAAGTGACTCTAGGCGGCATACAACAAATAAATAAAACAATATATAAAAACATAATTTAATCATTATTAAAAAATCTAAAACAATATTTTTTTTTAAAAAAACCAAAGAGTAAATAAAACACAATGATGGAGCCATCATAAAATATCATCAGTCCACTGAGACTCAGTACCCTGCCAGGTCTGATAACTCAGCCAGTTTTGGGAAGACTTATGGAACATCAAGAGGGATGGATGGGGTGGGGCGAAAATGTTCCATTAAGCAGGAGCCATGGCAGAGAAAGTCCAAACCATCTGAAATCCCTAACAGATGTGACCTAAAGCATGTCCTCTGGCATAGTCCTAGAAACAGCAGGCCCCTAAACCCTACCAAGAGCCTTGGTAGTACAGTGGTCTAAAGCACCTTGTTATTAAGAACAGCTGCCTGCAATTACTGCAGGTTCAAATCTCGCCAAGGCTCAAGGTTGACTCAGCCTTCCATCCTTTCTAAGGTAGGTAAATTGAGGACCCAGTTGTGGGGGCAATAAGCTGACTTTGTATAAATATACAAAAGAATGAAGGCTATTGCTTAGCGCATTGTAAGCCACCCTGAGTCTCTGGAGAAGGGCGGCATATAAATCAAATTAAAAAAAACAAAAAACCCAAAGTCTTGCCAGGATTCAGCTGCAGTCTATTGTTCCCCATCAAGATCTTCACATTTTCCAAATAATGGAAATATTTTCAGGATAAAATATTCACTTAATTTGTCAGGGGCAGAGATATATAATTGGATATCATCAATGTACGGATGATACCATACCTCTTGGCGATGAATGATCTCACCCAATGATTTCATGTTGAAGAGGAGAGGAGAAGGGAAAAGGGAGAGGAGAGGGCACTGAACCCTGTGTGGCATCCCACATAGAAGGGGCCAAGGGTAGGACCTCTCCTCCCTGATCACCAATGATTGAAATTGATGAACCAACACAACACTGTGTCTCCTTCCCCCCAAGCTATTTATTTATTTAGCGTATGGTTGGTCACACACAGTATTAAAACACTTCATTTTTACAGGTTAAAAACAATTAAAACAATAAAAAAAACAGTAAGAAAACCTAAAAGGAAAACAGAAATAACATTTCAAAGTTTAATGTCGAGTTTGGAGATCCAGTCAGTAGCTGCCGTTGTTATGCAGAGGAAGTCCCTAGAATCTCCTGGATACCTTCTGTTAGGGCATTCCCTCACTATATGCTGGATAGTCTGTCGAGGGCCCCGCAATCACATTGTGCTGAAGGTGTCTTTCCCCATTTATACAGGGAGTCAGCACACACCCCATGAGTTGTTCTAATTCTATTATATGTCACCTATATGTGTCGGGGTAGGCTAAATCCTGGAGGTATACTACTAGGACTGATATGCTCGGAGACATCTTGGGGGGAACAGCTATTCCACGCCTCCATCCACTTTTGTGTGGTGTTCTGATGATCGGCCATCAACTCACGTGCTGTCAAGATTGGTGGATTTCTTGACTTTAATCGATATCTTAAGAGATCAGGAATGTATCCATGTATGGGTAGAGAGGAATTTAATAGGATCTTACTATACTCCCGAATGAGAGCTTCTTGTCGTCGTAAGTGCGGGGGGAGTATGTGACTAAGAACTGGTAACCAGTAACTAGGTGTAGATTTTATGCACCCAGTAATTAGCCTCATCGTATGGTTAAGTTGAACATCAATAAGTCCTGTATGTGAGCTGTTTATCCATACAGGCGCACAGTATTCCGCTGCAGAGTAGCAAAGCCCGAGGGCTGCACATCGGAGAGTTGGGGCTGAAGCTCCCCAAGTTGTTCTGCATAGTTTTTGTAGGATGTTATTTCTGCTGTTAACCTTGGCAGCCATATTCTGGGTATTCCCCCAAGCTGATCCAGAAGGATAGCATGCTTGACGGAATTGGAAATCTCAGAGAGGTCAAGTAGGGCAAGGGCATTTTGCCTTAGCCACAGCTCATGAGAAAGTGCAACCAATTCCAGCCAATGGCTGGACCTGAATCCCAAGTGAAAGGAATCCAGATAATCCATTTTTCCAAGACCCTTTGAAGCCATCTTGTCAATCACCCTCCCCAATAAAGTGAGGTTATATATTGTATGAAAATTGTCCAGTATAGTAGGATACAGTGTTGGCTTTTTAAGAAACCAAAGCTACCTTAAGAGGTAAAAGAACAACTCCCCTCATTCAAAGAAGAATAAATCACTGCTAGAACCCACTCACACAACATTTACTTTTACTAAATGAGTATATGTAAGGTTATATGTAGGAGAAAAAAAGCACATATATGATGATTATCAGAGAAAAAACTCTTGGAAGGAAATGGGTTATGGTAAAAAGCACTCACCCTTATTTGACTAGATTTCTAGGAAGGAAAAAGCTACAAAGAAAAACTAGGCAACAAAGCTTCCAATGCTTTGATTAACACATTACATCTCTCTCTTTCTCTCGCCTTAACAGATTTGCTACAGAAAGAAAAAGATTAAAGAAATGGTAGGAAAATCTACAGTAAGCTATATCAGTTGTATTCTTCCAACAGAATAACTGCAAGAACAAAACAGAACAAAATACCCCTGTTTGGAAGCATGTCATATGTATGTATACATAACTGAAATACTGTGGATATATGCTCTGTTCAGGTGCAATTCTACACACACGTCAGTATAAAAACAGCCCACAATTTTAATAGGTTTTGAAAGCCAAATGAGTGACTTTGGGCCAGTCACTCACTCTCTCTCTCAGTCCAAGTCACCTCCTAGGCTTGTTGTGGGGAAAATAGGAGCAGGAAGGTGTGTTGGGCATGTTTACTGCCTTATTTGTAAAAACAATAAAAGTGGGATATAAATAAATAAATGGATTCACGGGTGGGTCCATATAATACTAAACCAACAATAACAACAACAACAGCAACAACAACATAACAACAACAACAGTGATACCCATTGTCATCGGGGCACTTGGTATCATGTCCAAGAATTTTATAAAATACATCAAGAACTTGCATTTCCTGCAATAACACCAGCGGAACTGCAAAAAACTGCACTATTCGGAACATTGTACATCTTAAGAAGGTACTTGGTTGATACCTAGGATGCTGGCAGCAATCCATATCAACCATTAGCACCAGTCAATGGTATTTGTGACACATTTTTGAATGTTCAGTTGGCTGAGTTTCATGTTTAATGGATAAAGTAAATAATAACAACAACAACAACAACAACAACAACAATCTTCCCCATTGCTGCTTAACGTTATATTTGAATCACATGCTTACAAGAAACCCACAAGTAAAACATGGTTGCAAGGATTATGATTCAGATTTCACTGAATCCAGTGAGGTTTAATTTTGAGTTAGCATATACAGAATTATACTATGCTTTTTAAAAACCATTCACAGTATGATCATTTTAGTCACAGCTAGTCATACAAATACAATATCCCAAAGGTTGCTCGATTGAGTTCAGTTGGGTTTGCTTCTAGATAAGTGGGCATCAGATTGTAAGCTAACAATTACCATTAAATGTCATAGCTGACTATAAACAATGTGAAATATTAATATTTTACTTGCAAGTTTTCTTAGTAATGTAAAAACTCCTAAGGAGTGTTTTGTCTAATCCATTCTAAGAGAAGAAAACTGATCACTTGCATCTGCAGAGGAAATATGTCTTACACTTGACTCAATGTAGAGGTCAAATAAGTAGAAACATTTCAGCCAGTCTTTGCTTGATGTCCATCCATCTGAACTGACTGTGGAAACATACAGCTACTAAGAGACTTTGTCACTGACTTTCAAAGACACAACTTGAGACCCACATATTTAATTAACTACTGTTTACTTTCTTCTAAAAATAGTCAGAACAAAATTAACTATTATTCAATTGCTAAGAGAATCTGAAGATTCTGCATATAAGAAGAATTCTTCTAGTTCTAAACTTTTTAACTCTTTATAAGAAAATGGACCTAGAATACTGAACTTTTATCTGCTATGTCTAATTAGTAAAGCTGCAGGAAGGAAAATGGCATCGGCGATGGCAACCTCGGTGAAATGGTCTCTTGTAGTTTTGATGTTTTCTATTATTATTTTTTTGAATGTATACAAATAAAAACATTGAATCCAATTGTGCTCGTAAGGCAAATGATTTTTTAAAAAATAATATCAACAAAAGTATAGGATATAATATTTGTATCTTCTGTCCTTATGTCTTTGGTAAGTAGAGCTTAGCATAACGCTATTGCCTAATATGGGCTTCTTTTAGAAACAGAAGTCATGTCAGTGGCTGAGCATGCTCCATTTATATAGGCAGTTATAGTTTAAACATCAAACCATCATTAGGTATCTGTGAGTCCAGGCTCAAGGTATTATTGACCCCCAAACCCAGAGAACCACTTTTTACCTTAGATAAAAGCTACTTTATCTACTTTGTACCTTGGACTGAAGACATGGCTCAATTTGCTTGAAATGGAAGTAGATCTGTTTTCTTTTCTCTTCCTTTGCACCTTTTCCTCTTATCTGCAGGAAAATATGGCATCTGTCCTAGTGCCTACCCACACTATAAAGGCTGCTAACTCAGCAGGCAGTAAGTAATGTAGTATAAGATTGTCCATTTACCGATCCAGACATTGCTTCCTGACTCCTGCTACTAGGTTTGATTGCTTACATCTGCTTCCTAGGCACTAAAATCAATTCCTTTCAAGCGCAATTTCCCTAAAAATGATGTATTTAAGTTTATCATCCCAAATGGCACAAACTACAAAATTCCACAGACAATTTCACTGGAGTAAAATCTTCCAACACTGCATAAAAGCTGAAAGTTGCACTAATAATTCTGACCGTATGCTTTTAAACTTCCTTAATGCTTTCAAGCCAAATTGGAACACCTAATTCCTAACCGCTCTTGGCTTTTATAAAGCCTTCATTAGCCAATTAATATTTTCAATTACAATTGTATTTTGGAAAGATTTCCATTTGTCATAAATAATCATGAGTGTAATTTTTTTAAGATTCAAGATATAGCAGCTTTAAACATCTCAAAAATCAGCCCTGGATGCTACCTGCACTTCATGCAGGAGTTGTAAATCCAAGAGTGTCCCCAAATTGCACACAGACTCTGAATCTTAGTAAGACCTCACCTGGAGTATGGCATTCAGTTTTGGTCACTACATTACAAAAAAGATGTTGAGACTTTGGAAAAAGTACAAAGAAGAGCAACTAAGATGATTAAAGGCCTGGAGACTAAAACATATGAAGTACAGTTGCAGGATTTGGGTTTGCTAGTCTGGAGAAAAGAAGGACTAAAGGGGACATGATAGCAGTATTCCAATATTTGAGAAGCTGCTACAAAGAAGAGGGGGTCAATTTATTTTCCAAAACACCAGGGGGCAGGACAAGAAACGATGGATGGAAATTAATCAAGGGGAGAAGCAAACTGGAATTAAGGAGGAACTTCCTGACAGCAAGAACAATTAACCAGTGGAATAGCTTGCCTTCAGACATTGTGGGTACTTCATCACTGGAGGTTTTTAAGAAGAGACTGGACAGCCACTTGTCTGAAATGGTATAGGATCTTCTGCTTGAGCAGGGGGTTGGACTAGAGGACCTCCAATGTCCCATCCAGCTCTATTCTGATTCAGGGAGAATATAACCGTACCCAGAAAGAAGGAAATTCTCCAGTCTCAGGAAGAAAGCTTTCCTAAAATGATAAGTTACTGATAGGCAATATGAAAGGTTAGTCAACTAATAAAAAGCTTGCTTGCACACTAAATTCAGATACCGAATTGAGAGAGATTAAACACATAGAGGCATATGGCCATCCTTCTCCCTTGCAAACTCTGGCTTATTTAATTACTAGCCTGACCCAATTTCCTTTTTCCAAACAATTAGTTTCAAGTACTCCTTGCCCCTACTCCCGTGAGTCCTGACTCATACAAGGATGAAGCTGCAAGTAGATTGCTCTGCAGATGTTTGCTGCAGTATCCATCACTAGCTGAACTGAATTCCTCCTCATGCTTATAATTTGGTAAGGATTGACTGAAAATTATTCAGTGTAACAAGTAATAACTTCTCCTGTTGCTATTACTGAGTTATTATCACTTAAGGACAAAATAAGGAAAAACAAAAATAAAGCAAAATGCAGAAAAGAGGAAGGCAGGCAGGGAAGGAAGGAAGGAAGGAAGGAAGGAAGGAAGGAAGGAAGGAAGGAAGGAAGGAAGGAAGGAAGGACCTATGCTGACATAAATTGATATAATAGATGCTCTAATAGCAATAGCACTTAGACTTATGTACCACTTCACAGTGCTTTACAGCCCTCCCTAAGCGGTTTACAGTTTCAGCATATTGCGCCCAACAATCTGGGTCCTCATTTTACTGATCTTGGAAGGATGGAAGCTAAGTCAATCTTGAGCTGGTGAGAATCGAACTGCTGGCAGTCAGCAGAATTAGCCTGCAATACTGCATTCTAACCGCTGCGCCATCATGGCTCTTGTATTAAATCTAATATTAAACAATAAATTAAATATAGACTACATGTAATAATGTAATATTAGTAATAATGATTTATTTTTTTATAAGCACCAGTAAAAGGCACGCTCACATGTAGAAATGTTTTCACATTAGGGTTTTAAATCAGTTGTAATAAAGTTCTTTTGCAGGGTTAAAACAATCTTCTTAAGAGCAGCTCCTGGATGATAACTCTAAAGTTCTTCATACTTAAAAACAACCTCCAAATTTTCAGGATCTAATTGAACATCCTGTTTGCATCTTAAACCTGTTTTTCTTTTCTTAACACTGTTAAGAGCCTTATGAATATTAGACCCCAAATGGTCTCAGCACAGAACTAGTCCAAAACATATGACTCAGTGTCCCGTGAAATATTACCCTTCCAACATAGAGTTTGAAGCCCAGCCCAGCCTTTACTGCCCATCCTCTGGGGCTTTCACAGAAAAGAATATTTCATTGCGTTAATCAGTTCTTGAAAACACAGGATACTAATTTAACATGATTTTAAACTCTAGCCCACTGTTTTGTTAAAATAGTATATTTCAACTGGCTTTCTCAAGTTGTTTGCAGATACAGACATACAGTATACACCCCTGCAGAAAAAAATTGTTACACATGACTAAAAATCCTGAGTAAAAACATTTCTACATATTAGTTTTAGTTGTGGATAAAAATTAATTTTAGTTTTTGGAACTTTCAAAACTTTTCCAATACTTTTAGTAGTTTTAAGAATTTTAGTTCCTGTTAACTGATTAGAGAGCCAAACTGTAAAATCAAAAGACCAAACATATTGCCATTCAATAATAATCCAAATTCTTTCTGCAAAACAGCGAATCTGAATAAGCTGGTACAAAGTACTGATATCACTTTTTGTCCAGGAAGAAATATTTACTGGATGGTCTGAAATATCTGATTCTTGTAAGAGTTAGGATCAAATTTTAGACTTCATCTCAAATCATCTATTTATGCCTTATGGTGTTTAATGCAAAAAAAAAATACATACGATTTATAATTAAACCAGGAAACAAGTCCCTGCCAAGTATTAATGGGTGGAAATAATAATTAGTGCTCATGAAAGCCATGGTCAAAATATGACCTAAGAGTTGGAAACTTGGAAACTAGTAAAGTTTAAATCCATTCCTTCATATGAAATTCGTAATTTAGATTAAGAAATTTAAGAAAATATAGAGGCTTGACCATTTCATAAAAGTGTTCTCAAAATCTTATCATGCTGTTTGGATTCTGTAGCTAGTATTAAGGTAGGTAAATTCTTATTTATTTCTAAGAATATATCAGTCTTGAAATAACATTTAAAGGAGAATATTTGTAGCTCAGGGTTGAAATGAGAGGTCCTTGGTGCTCTCTGAGCTTGCTTGTTTTCTTACAGATGTTGCAGCCTAGCACTGATGATGTTACCTAGAGCACCAAGGACCCAACATTTATTCTTCCCACAGACTCATGGGGATTTTCTTAACCATCTATTTGTATAGTAGTAATCTGAGATAGAAAGATGAACTTTTATCTTCTCTCTTTGACAAACTCCTTGTTTCGCTCAAATTATTCAGATAATTTGTGGTATAGTGGAGATGACAATACATGCTTTATGCACTTCTAATTTTTAATAGCAAGGAGAAATGCTCTTCTGGGCAGATTTAAATTAAATACCATCTTGCTATTGCCAAATCTTTACAACAGCCTCTTCATCAGAGTTCTAATCAAACATTAATACATCAGATGTATGGAGTGAAATTGGAAGGGCAGAACACAGTGTTTCTCAACCTTGACAACTTTAAGTTGTGAAGTCCACACACTGCAAAATTGAGAACACTGGTATTACAGTATTCAAGCAAATCAAGCTAACAAATCCATTTGTCAACATAGATCAAGTGCTTTTCAATATCTTCAAAAGAATACCCAAGTATTATGGGGGAAGAAGCCTAGAATTTAAACACTAGGACACAAATTTACACAGATGGCAGTGGACAGATCAATGTATATGGTTTTTGTTTTTTTCTTGCCTGAAATAAATGTCAGATTCCATCAGAATCTTGTGCCAAAAAAAGCAAAACGAGTAATAAAAGGTTAAGAATCTGGAAAACCAGTCTCTATAACTAGACCTGACATGATGACCATCAGGTTGGGAAAAAATAGCCTACACAAAAGGTAAGTTTGAATGATTTGGTTTCTTTTTATAAAGATGTTCTGAACTGAAAAAGCTTCCTGGATGAGAAGCCAGATGTTTTCAAAGGAAAAAAACCAAGAAAATCCCGTTGTTGTTTGAAAAGCACCTTTGGAACAACCATGACCTGGATGATTGAGAATCTCCATAGACATTTGGCTAAGATCTTTATTTTCTTGAATACTGAATTTTGAAATGAAATTAAATAACGTATTAAAATATATGGTTACGTTAACTGGATACCCAAAACCCTACAACTTTTTCTCTCTCAATTCTCATCAAATTTAGCAATCTACTTGCCCTCTTCCCCAATGATCAAAGCAATAAGTTGCTTTCCAGTGACTCGTCTTTGCATTTTTTGTGTTCAAAAATTTAAGCTTTAACTTCTTATTTGTGCCTTTGTGAGCAATCTGATACTAACTTCACCTAGTAATGAAAAAAATGTACTTCTTGCTGTCCAAGTTATTCTCAACTATTTTCTCCAATATAGTTCAAAAATCAATATTTTTTTTGTTCAGATTACTTTCTGATGATCAAACTTCCATAGCCATACATTACAACTGAGATGATCATCACAAAAAAAAGCTTTTAATAATCCCACCTATGAACTGATCATATCCAGTCCATTGGTTGCTGTTATGTTTTTCATATCTGCTTACAAACCATAAATTGCCATTTCAGTGCATCATCTTGTATAATTTTAAATACTTCTGCTGGTATTTCATCAACAACTGCACCCATCTTGTTAGCAATATTTTTAGAGCCAATTACACTTTCTAGAATGTCATGCAGCAAGTCTATTTATTTATCTGCTGCCATGAATCGGGTGGTGATTTGGAGCTTTGCAACTCATATCTGGTTGCTAATTAAAAATTAAAGCTGTATTATTTTTAGATTTTATTATTCATATTGCAAGCCATCATAGCATCCTACCTAACATGACATGCGATAACAAGCCTGTAACCACAAATACAAGACTAATCTATATGTAATTGGCTTCAACCTTTTGCTGCTGCTAGCTGAAGAATTGCATTTAAAAGCACTTCATTCAATGGACTACTGTGAGATTCATTAACTTACTTTCCACTTTTCCAAATTCCTTCCTTTGTGTTTTATAATGAGCTATTGTCTTGTCTTGAGGGTATTCAGTTTGCTATCAATGTGTATATGGATATTCTTTTGTTGCTGTGGAATCACCAGAGCTGACTGAATATACAATGGTGGGGAGGAATTCCATGAATAAATCAGGCCTAAGAAACAATAAGATACAGATGGCTTTTTAGTTAGTTCTGCCAGGATGCTGTACAAGCCAACTTCATGGGACTCATTAACCCACAATAAGCAAATTGCCAGTAGCATCATCCCGCATGTATATCTTCAAATTACATTATATTTTAAATTAATGAATGTTAACAGTTAAACATTGTCTGGACCACCTACTAATCACTAAGATTTGCAAAGCTTTTCAGAAAGGAACACATATGAATCCACTCCTTAAAATGAATGCAACTGCATTGTTTGCAAGGCTTTGTGAGCACATATATGAAGAGACCCAGCCAGGAGCAGATTTCGAAAGAGCTGAGCAAGCCCTGCAAATGTATGTTGTTATACTGTATATATTGTAATACTACTATACCTTCAAACAATGCCTTCAAAAAGTACACATCCTTGCATGTTGTGGAGCAGTTTCCTGAATTCTTGATACAACCTTATTAATTATTCCCTTGGGCTGGAGAAAACTAGGGTGATTCTATTGTATTCTCTGAGAAATTAGCTATCTTAGTTCTTTTCAGTTACTGCTAATCTGGAAGTTATTTCACAAAACTACCTGTATGATAGTAATTACCTTACTATCTTACTTACCTTATCTTACTTACCTTACCTTACTTACCTTCATCCCAGGTAATTACAAGAACTGTAACATTAGCAACTCATAAACTCATCCTTGGGTTTGTTGTTTTCCTCTTCTTTCCTTATTCGTTTTTCATTGTCTAACATGCTTTTAGAATGGAAGCAAACAGAACTCTTAGAAAATGGATCTGAGTATCTGCTTAAGGTCACAAGTCGGGGCCACGGTGGCTCGTGCGGTAAGATGCTGGGCCTGTGCACTGCTGCGGTTGACAGCTCAGCAATTTGTTTCCAGTGAGCGAATAAACCACAGAAGGGACAAGAAAGGAGCCTCCCCCGATTGGCTACTGGCATTTAGGCATCTCCCGGGTAAAGATAACACCGCCCAAAAAAATTCCTTTCACAGAGGCAGCCAGCCACCTCGGTGATCTCTAGCTAACACGTGCCAAACAATAAATAAATAAATAAAGCTCACAAGTAGTATAAAATACATTATAGATACAGAAAAATGTTTCCTTTTCTTGCCACCGTTCACCAAATCCACCATACCTATTCAGCTTATAAGACAATGACCTTTTCATCTGATATTTGGAAATATCCTTCTCATATAATGCTTCAAAACAGAATTCAGACCAAAGCTCTAGTTGCTTTTCCAAGTGGAGTGCATGAAGACTACAAGATCTGGGCTGCAAGCTTCAGATGCCCCAGGCGGCAGCCAAGAGTTAGATTTAACCATAGATTGCCCGCTTGCTAACTTCACCTCCAAGTTTAGTTTTCTGCATTTCTTTTCAGCCTGAATTGTCTGGATTTTTGCAGCTCATACATGAGAGCTGTATACTACATGTTATTGCAGTTTTATCTGTCCAATTTAAGGGATGATGCCCACATTATAGCAGCTATTCAGAGGGCAGTTCAAAACCAATTTGACAGCTATTGACCAAAGTTATTGGTGTAAATCAGCTTTGCGTTACATGTGGGAAATCAGATGGGGAAAAGGACATGGGGTGACATGGTAAAAACTGACAGATTCTTAATAGCAGACTGTCGTAATTAATAGATCATCACATGATCTCCCTAAGTATGATTTAGAATCACCTGTATGCAAAATGAACTTGGGAGGATTCTGGAATCAATCATTTTGAATTGCTCCACTTCCCCAATCCAGCATTCTCTTGGACGTGTTGGGTCTGCAATTTCCAGATGTATTAGTCACCATATATTACAATTAATGAGTTTTTAACTAAATATGCATAATATGGATAAAGAACATTAATGACTGTGACATATCAGAAATATTAAAGAAAAATAATATAGATCAGATTACTTTCCCAATAAGTGCCTATTAGTGCTGATGAAACATTTTTAGATAGAGATTAGCTTCACACACCATGTTAAGCAGTGGATTGCTTAAGCATGGTTTATTGAATAAACAAGAGCTGACCACACTCCCACAATATGCCAAGTCTTGAGCCATAGCTACAAAGAATGGATGGGGTTGCACAACATGATAACCCAAATCAAACCTTAGCAACTTATAGCTAAGCATGATAGGTGAAGAGATTCAGCAAAATATACTAGAAATTCTAGTTCTAGAAATTCTAGTTCTAGAAATTCCAATTCTAATGTTACTGATTGCCAAATAATAACCATAAATTAGTAAATATTTGGAGACTTAGAAGCTGCCAGAGATAACTACACATCTGAAGGTTTCAAAAAGCAGCAAGGAGGAGACTGGCACCCACAAATTCAACAGTAAGAGACATCCACAAGGGAGAGGCCAAATTCAGGATGGTAGCTAAACCTTTGCCAATATGCACCCCAGCTATCATCTTTTTAGGAGGGAAGGCAGCATTTGTGAGTTATGATGCAAGTCTAGTTCTACTTTCACTCACCTGGGCCAGATCAGATCATGCAAACTACACTCTGCATGCAATATAAAACAACCTGGCCTCCCAGTATAGAGAAATATTTATAACTATGTCCTCAGAGATATGAGAGTGACATGGAATGCAATATTGTATATTCTCAACACAGATATTCACTGAAATCAAGGGCCGCTGCAGCTGCTGGTTATTACTTCCCTCAAAATGTACATTTGAGCTAAATTAATGTGAGTTAAAGGCTTCTTGTATTTTATAATCACAGGAACCAGGAAAGTAGCTCCTCTTGTCATTCCAGAAAACACATAAACTACATCCAATTGAACTGTGTCATTTCAGACATAATTTGCAATTGAAGTCAACATGAAAGAAATCATGGACTCCTTTGTTTATATTCAATAATTTGGAGCCTACAAGGATGGAAATGCAGTGCCTACCTGCAACTCTTTAAAGCAACTACTTCCCCACTCTTTGCCACTAATCACACTCCAAGAAACTTTTGGGAATCAAACCCAAATGGCCCTACTATGTAATCAAATCATCCAAACTGTTTTTCAATACTGGTTCAAAGACTCTTCATTCTAGTGGGATGTTTCTTCAGGGTTATTTGGAAGAAGGAACTAGAGAGTAAAATTCAGATTTATCACTTTGAGAGATTATGTTTAAATGTAAGAGCCTTGGTGGCGCAGCAGATTAAAGTGCTGTTAAGTAACACCAGCTGCCTGCAATTACTGCAAGTTCAAATCTCACCAGGCTCAAGGTTGACTCAGCCTTCCATCCTTTCGAGGTAGGTAAAATGAGGACCCAGTTTGTGGGGGCAATAAGCTGACTTTGTATAAAAAAGAACACCGCTTTGGGGGGGGCGAAAGCCCTACTAAGCAGGTATATACAAAAGTATGAAGGCTATTACTTAACACATTGTAAGCCGCCCTGAGTCTCCGGAGAAGTGCGGCATATAAATCAAACCAATAAATAAATAAACAATAAGTAAATTAGGTTTGCCTGTAGAGTGATGAATGAATATCTGCATCCAACAACTGAAAAATGCCATTGTTGTATCCCAAGACTAAGGGGAAGGGAATAAGATTGAAAAATTATAAGGGGACTGAGTTACTATATGTGTCTGCGTGTTTGGCAGAATATAATCAACTGGGTATGAGAAGTGACAAAAAGCAAAATTGAGGCACTGTTCTTAGCCTTCATGCTGGGTAGAGATACTGCAAACCTTATTTTTGTGCTTCTGCAAGTTATCAAGAAATATACAGTATGAATGTGAGAAGGAAAGCTTATGATACATTTGTTGATTAGAGAATATGTATGATAAAGGATCCAGGGTTTAATTAGACCAATGTTTCTCAACCTTGGCAACTTCAAGATTTGGGGAGTTGGTCCACATATCTTGAACCTGCTGTGGTTGAGAAAGATTGAATTAGACAATGTCATGCAAAAATATGAAGATTAGTTGCTGAATGGAATAAAGGCAGTATATGATAGAAGTAAAACGTGTGAAATTAAATACAATGTTAGTGAATGATTCAATACTGAGCTGGGAGTAAAACATCTGAGATGTTCCTTGGAAATTATGGATAAATATGCAATGAAACCTCATATATATTTCCTTTTCTCTTCTCTCATCCCATGCCTTTAATGTTTTTTGATTTCTATTTCTTATTCTATTTTTGCTATCTGCATAAGATTGCTTAGAATAGTCTCCATTAATTACAAAATGGAATAATGCATGCTGCTATAATTTTATCCGTGACTTTAGATGTAAACCACCTTGAAAGGACTGTATAGTCCCCAAAAACATAATATAAATACTTCACTAAGTCTATTATATTTCTGCAATCAAAAGCTCATTTCTGGCAAGGAAAAATCTTGTGAAATGTTAAACACATTTATTATTGTATAAAAGAGTTTGTTGCCATAACAACCGTATTAGGTTCTTAAAGGGCCACAAGTCTGTTCTATTTGCTACAGGTAATTCTGCCTCTAGAAAGGGTTTCAAAATGCCCTTTTTTCCCAGATAGTCTGGAGAGTTTATCTAAGGGCGGATAGCAGGGGTGTAGCCCTGGATCTGTTCTGAAGTTTTTTTTGTGTGTTTTTTTTAAAATTTGATTTATATGCCGCCCTTCTCTGAAGACTCAGGGCGGCTTACAATAGCCTTCATCCTTTTGTATATTTATACACAGTCAGCTTATTGCCCCCACAACTGGGTCCTCAATTTACCTACCTTAGAAAGGATGGAAGGCTGAGTCAACCTTGAGCCTTGGCGAGATTCGAACCCTGCAGTAATTGCAGGCAGCTGGTCTTAATAACCAGCTTAATAACAGGGTGCCTTAAACCCCTGTACTACCAAGTTCCATCTATTGTGGAGGTGAAGAACTATATACAAAATATCCATCCCCTGAGTGCAGCTTAGTATCTTATTGGTCAATGATCTTGAAACATAGAACATCAGTAAACACTGATAGTCAATTATTAAAGACTATTATAAATGGTAATTGTTGAAGGTAGAAAATTATTCAGGAGTCAATCTCATCTAGTGGTTAAGGCTTCAGGCCAGAAAGCAGGAGGCTGAGTCCTAGTCCCACCTTAGCCATGAAAGCCAGCTGGATGACCCTGACCAAGTCGCTCTCTCTCAGCCCAACCCATCTCAAAGGGTTATTGTTGTTGGGAAAATAGGAAGAAGAGGAGGAAGGTGTCTTGGATATCCTTGCCACCTTGAGTTATTTGTAAAATAGTAAAGATGGGATACAAATAAATATTTTTAATAACAGAAGCAATAAACTTCTCAAAACAAGTTGCAGGGAAGGAGTGCTACTGTCCTTATGTATCTTATTTAGGGGGCTAAATGGAAATTTGGTTTCACCCTATATAGCCGTGATGGTGAACCTATGGCATGCGTGCCACAGGTGGCATACATAGCCATATTGGTGGGCACATGAGCTCAGCTCTGGAGGCCAAAAACAGCCTGTTTGCCAACTTCCAGTGGGCCTGGAAGTTGGCAAATGTGCTGATTCCGGCCTCCAGAGGGCCTCTGAGGGGGTGGGGAAGACCATTTTTGCCCTTCCCAGACTTCTAGAAAGGCTCTGGAGCCTGGTAAGAGAGAAAAATGGGCCTACCGGGCCATCACGTGCCAGGAGTGGGGGGAGCATGGGGGGGGGTTGCGCGCATATGCACAGGGGCAGGGCACATAGAATTATGGATGTGGGCATGCACGCACACGACACACACACCCCACTCCTGGCACGTGATAGCAAAAAGGTTAGCCATCACTGCTATATAGTATTCCTGTTTTTAATAGATTGCCACATTAAATAGTATTTGATTTCCAAGTATAATTGGAAGCTTAGGGGAGCAGTTCCCTTTTTTCTGCAACTCAGTTGTGTCTTCAACCTGTGAGCATTTACATTGTCTGAATGAGAAAGAATTATGAGGTAAGGCCAAGGGGGAAAAAACATGGCATCTGAAATACTAATTAATGTATTGTGACATAAGCATTTAGAGGCTACAGTCAGTTGACAGGATAATAGCTGACTGGTGTTTGTGTTTGTGTCTCAATGTGTATATACACATACAGGGAAGTGTGGAGAGAGAAGAGGAAATAATTGAGAGACCTGGAACTAAAGAACATAGAAAGTCAGAGGCAATATTTGACGCATATCAACTTGAAGTAAGTTCAATAGAAAAGAGATGTAGTTTAGTATTAGATCACATTAATCTTATCCAAAGTTTCTAAATAGTATGTTCCCTTTTCCCACTATTTTTCTCAATTTGACTTATTTAGTTACAAGTAGTCCATGGGAGTTATAGTCAAGCCCATCTGGAAGACAAAAAATTGTCAGTGTACAAAATCTATGGTGGACACTATAAGGCAAATAGGATTCCTAAATCCTTATTCAGTTAGAGGGGTTACTTACTTATTTTACAATTGTATCTGAAGACAGAAGTGTAGAACTCACATCTCCTACTTTCTAGTCTGGTGCCTTAACCACTAGATTAAACTGGCTCTTTTGGTACCACTGTGGATAAGAATGAAACGGTTGAGACAATAGGCTAGCATAGTAATTTCTCTTGAATTGTTTTAGTGTTTCTCAATTGTTCTTTGTTTTTAAAAGTTAAGTTTGCCTGAAAGAATATGCCCGAAATGGAGTTCTATTAAGCAAAGTTTGTGACCCGGCTATAGGTATGGAATATCAATATGCCAAAATACACCTTGACATACACTGGTAAAAAGTCTATGATAGCAGGGGACTTATCAACTGTCTTAGTCAAAGAAAGATTAGTGGCATAGCTGTTTGAACACCTTCTGTCGGCAATGCTGGAAGGCAAACACAACTGAATCCACAGAGTATTTATGACAGTCATCCTCATCAAGTGATCTAAATTAAGCTGTTTACTTTGTAGGTTAAATCAATTTGCACGCAGTTTTATTTTTGTTTCTGAACAGTGATTGTAATAAAAACAAACTGAATGCAAATTTATATTTTTATTCCAATATATATTGACATTTTGTATAGATAGTTAAGGCAGCGTAGGTCTGATTACCAACAGTAATCAGTAAGTATTTCATTTTTCTGATTGTACTTTGCAGGTTTTCTGCTTCCAATAGCAAGCAGAGTAGCCACCACAGGAAGTAGCAGTTTTACTTAATATAGATTGTTAATGTGATATATTTGGTTTTGGCTTAGCATGTTGTTTGAATCTGGCCATGATGATGCATGAACCATGTTTGATGGTTTACAACAATGCATGAATTTATTCAACCGTAGTTTATACTATAATCCGTGGTTCAACATGCTGTTAGAATGTCAAATGAGATGAGTTTACAATGACCCAACACAGGCAGTTCTTATGCTAACCATCAGGAACAGCCTGTTCAATTTGCATTCATAATTTGAAAACTTGACATTTTGCAGAACCTGCAGGCGTTGACAAGGAATATTTTAGTGGCTGAAAGAGAAACAGATAATTGAAATTTAGGTAGGATATGTATGTGTAGGATGTGCGATTTTGTGATAAATATTCAACATGGGTTCAAGTTTTGTTCCTGATTTTTTTTTTCTCTGAAGACCTATGCCCTATAAAACTTTCCAATATTACAGGAACCAACTATATGCAACTGTAGCATGGCTACAGCAAAGCATGTGTTTGATTTTTAAAAATCTAGACTTCTCCAAAGACAGACATTAGAGCTGGTTTCTTCTGAATTTTTGTAGTACAAGGACAGCCACACCACAGGGAATTAAGGGAGCTCTAGAATATTGGTAAGCATAGATTGAGGAACATTGGCCAACAGCCAAACAGCTATGGTCACTTGAACAGAAGCATTGTGAATAGATGAAAGCTTTTTCTTTAGAAGCAATCTTTCTTCAAGACCTTTCTTTCCTTTTCTCCTTTAATCTTCATTTCCTGTCATCTTGGATAATCAAGCAGTAATATAGTCATCAGCTTGGGCTGTTCTATCATCAGCCTAACATCCATCTGAACTGATATTACACATCAGCCTAACAGGATGAACTAATCAGTTGCCATTTCTGCTGCATGCATGAAATAGTGGGCTATGCCCTATTTTAATTTGCCCAGAGTCCTATAACCAGAGGCACTTTAGGTTGCGAAAAAATTATTGGATTGTTCTGAAAATTCTGCTTAGAAATGTTGAAGGTGAGTTGATATGGCTCTGCTTCTTAAATAAATAATAAATGGTAAACACCAAGAATATTACTGCTAAATTATAAAGGTATTTTTCAGAGAGTGAAAATGGGCTTTCCAATTTCCTGAACCAGTGACTGCGGTTCATCCAAGCTCATTGCTAATCATGTGCCTTTTGCTCCCTACACCAACATAGTCAACTCCAATGTATAAGATTTAAAGAATAGAAAATGAGGGGTCTAGGAACATATAAAGCTGTGTGTGTTCCATAGTAATTCTTATATCAACAGATGCTCAGGTGGAAGGAAAAGTCACTTTTTAGCTAGTGATTGTCGTAGTTCTAGCTCTTCTTCCCATTCTTCAATGTTATTCCTTCTTCCTATTCCTGTGTGAATTAAGAAGATGAAGAGGAGAATGTCTATGGAGATTCTCAATCATCCAGGTCTTGGTTGTCCCAAAGGTGCTTTTCAAAAGGCAACTGGACTTTCTTGGTTTTTTTGGTTGAAAAAGTTTTGCTTTTCATCCAAGAAGCTTCTTCAGTTCTGAAAACTAAACTGAAGAAGGTTCTAGGATGAGAAGCAAAATGTTCTCAAGGGAAAAACCAAGAAATCCAATAGCCTTTTGAAATGCATCCTTGGGACAATGAAGAGGAGAAACAGAGCAAGTAAAAATTATGAATCCTGAGCATGCAGAGAAACTAGCTTATTAAAAACCACAAACCACACCAGTCTGGCTGACAGGCAGAGGGCTGAACTGGAAAAAGATCAAAAAGTTGGTAGGACCACTACGATTCATAAAATTAAATTGACAAGGAGCAGTTACTAGAATAATAATAATAATAATAAATGACAATATTTCATGAATACTTGTTTAAGACCTACAGTTGCTCCTAAATCTTCCTTTTTCAGATTTCCAGGTTCATGAGCTAAACTTCTTCCTCCCCTCCAGCTTCTGTTCTCGAACATAACTCTAATTGCAATATGACCAAGCACTGGTTAAATTGGGGTTGGAGAAGGGATATGTGTGTTTCACCGCATAGTCACTTATTTGCACCTAATACCATGTTCTAAATGTTAGCCAGCAAGCAGCACTGTCTCATTCAACAATACCATATGGAATTAACATCTGATATTGCTTGCGCAAGATTCTCTTCTCATTGAAAACACGTCAAACATGCTGCAGATTACACTGTGGCATTTAAATAGTAATAATTTGGATGTGAAATCTAAATTAAAAATGTGTTGCACATTAGAAGCATAAATTCCTCCAGTGTGGATGGAAAAATAACAATTAGTCACTTTTAACAGAAGAAGCTAAGGTACACAAATGAGATCCTCTATGATCTATTATAAAATCCATGCTTATTTTTACCTGAAAAAATAATTACATTTAGATTGTACTCCAGCACTTTATTAAGTATGTTCCTGATCACATACATGCTGCAAAATAATTTCAGCTTTATGATTGATTCAGTATCTAATTCTCAAGGCGCTATGATGGAGTTTTACTTATTCATAACAATGTCCCATCTGCTTTTACAAATAATGCTTAAATCTTAAATCTTTTTTTATATATTTCTACAAGTAAAGAGGAATTAAAACATTTTCATTGACTAGAAGTGATGTATTCCTAAATAAAATATATCTATAACATTAAGTGTGAAACTTCCTCTTCATGCTTTCACTTAAATATGACTGTGTCCAGTTAACCCATGTGGCTATGTTCATTTGTATACCATGTAAAAGACAATATCTCATGATTCACACACATGAAAATCTTTACACTTATCCACAACAGATGAGAGCAAACAAAGGAAGAATAATTACTTGTGCCAATAAGGGGAATATAAGCCATCTGAGTTCATTATTTTGAGACTCAAGACTGATAAATCAAACAGGTGTTCAGTTGATGGATCCAGAAAAGGAAAGGCATCTCACCCACTGCTAATACAACATTGTCTCAAAGTAGTACTTTTCATTTATCCATGTATGGGGTATGAATGCATTTTACAAAACTGACAAATCTATGAATGGAAGGAGTAGTATTCAGCCATGCAACTGAAGAGTGAGGGAAGTTTTCATCCTTTACTTGCCATTCTGGATTCTTCACTCATGTTTGCACATATCTTTATGATGAGGAAAGCTTCTGGCAGAAGAACTTATAAATAAATGGGAAACCAATAAGTATAGCTTCCTCATTACCATTTTGCCATTTTTATTATTCCCACTGGAAGAAATACTAAAGTTCAAAAACAACTTCAGCCTGAAGTTACAGGTGTATCAATAGAAGACATGGCTTGGGGCTAAACTCCCAAAGGTATCTTAATCTACTAGTCCAAGCACAGCTGATAAGCAAGCTTTGTTTATATTTTTCACAAATAAGCAAGAATTCACATGCCATCAAAACGTACGCAGAATTGAATTCTTCATTACAGAAGCATTATTCCCCAGAATAGTTTCTGTGGGGCTATACAATTTCCAGAGGTGATGTCCAATGTTTATTTGGATATTTAATATGGCAGAAGTCTGGTTTCGAAGGTCCTTGGTATCATTTTAAACACAGTGATGAATGTTGACAATTGCTGGTTAATGCAGCTACAAAGATAAAACTTTTTTGGAACTATTAATACTTGTCAATGTTTATTATGTAGTAAAAGGAGAGTTTTTTCAATTTTTATATCATAGGGTCTTTGGACCCTGTCATTCATTCCAGGCCTAGTCTACCTTTGAGAAAAACAACCACCATATTGTAAATGAAATCACTATAATATTCTGAGCTAAGTGTTCCCAAATCTATAAGAAAAATTCTATTTTGCTCTTTAAAAAAAGTCACAGCCTTAAGGAAAGTCTAAAACAGCAGGCAATTCTATTGACAAACTCTTCTGAACTCCATCAAAGAAAGACGAAATAATCTGCTTTATTGTTTTCTTCGTTCTCTCATTTCCTTCCCTGTGCTGATTTGCCTCAAACAGCCATAAAACAAAAAAGCTGTTTTCATATAATTCACTTGCCAAGCAGAGCATCAATTATACAAATCTTCCGTTACTCTGGCACCATGGAAAATGACATCATCACCTTGAATCTGGAAAAAGTCCTGGAAATGCCATTTCTTCCATTATTCCCTAGTGTTATTGGTGACCTTGGCACTCAATTACAATTCTTAACCTATGTCAAAATCTTCTTCACAAGATTGATGTAAGACTAAAAGTCTTATACATGCAGCCTACTCCACCTGGGTGAAAGTAGAAATAACCATCAGAAAAATTCACATACTGTATTATAGCCATATAGAGTCCATTATGGGTGGCAAACTTGATTTATAGACTTGTGAGTCTTCAGCACCATCCTTTCTCCAGCTTATGATGGCCAATAGTAAGAAATTAGTCCTAGTGGCAGGTTTACTCTGAAAACCTATTTTGTAAATATCTTTCTGTGCCTGCTCCTGAAATCCTTCATCCAGAAATGCTAATAGCGGTATCTACACTCAGGACTTTCTGCATCAATAATGGTCTCAGCCCAGGAATTATGTCTACAGCTTGAATAAACTACCCCCCTGTTTTGCATACAAGTGTTTGTATCCACCATTACAGACATAAATAATTTAGGATATGGCCCTGCTGGATCTTTTAAAAACCTGCTTTATACAGTATCATGGCTTTATTTGTCTGTCTTGCCCAACTCACAAAAACTCTCCAGCTTTCCAGAATATGATGATGATGGGTTTTTTTTTTAAAAAAAAGCAATACCATTATCAGAAGAGGGTTTGAAAAAAGGGTTTGAAAATTCACAATACAATGTTTTTGGTACAAATATGTGATGAAAGTGCAATTAGAATCCCATGAATAACTTGAACCACCAGTTCATGACATCTGAGAAGAGAAACTGTAGGGCTGAAAAAAAACACAGGATGAACTAAATGAACCAGAGTCTAAATGAACTCTTTAAGAGAAACTGTTGTAGCATCAGAGGGAGTGGGGTTGCGCAGGAAAAATCTATAACCCAAGAATATCCATTAGAGAAGATTCTGGATTAAAAAAAAGGAAGTCCTTCTTCAGAGGGCACATAATTATTGCATGAAATTTACTATAAGAAGACATAGCAATTCTCACAAGTTAGAGATGTTTAACAGTAAATAAGACAGTTCTCCATAGTATAAGGTTATGAATGACTACTCCTTTTGGTGACTGTTTCTCATATTAGAATCAAACCAATAAAGTACATATTAGAATTCATGGGAAATCTGTACAAGTATAGATTAGGCGAAACCTGGCTCAAAAACAGTAAGTGTGAGAGGTACCTTGGAGTCCTAGTGGATGATCACTTAAGCATGAGCCAGCAATATGCAGTAGCAGCCCAAAAAGCTAATACAATCCTTGGTTGTATAAACAAAGACATAGAATCAAAATCACATCAAGTATTAGTATTGCTTTATAAAGCCTTAGTAAGGCCACACCTGGAGTACTCTATCCAGTTTTGGTCACCGCATTACAAAAAACATCTTGAGATTTTGGAAAAAGTGCAACTAAGAACAACTAAGATGATTAAAGGCTTGGAGACTAAAACATATCAAGAACGGTTGCAGAATTTGGGTTTGGCTAGTCTAGAGAAAAGAAGGACTAGGAGTGACATGATAGCAGTATTCCAGTATTTGAGAGGCTGCCACAAAGAAGAGGGGGTCAATTTATTTTCCAAAGCACCAGAGGACAAGACAAGAAACAATGGGGAGAGAAGCAAGCTGGAATTAAGGAGAAACTTCCTGATAGCGAGGACAATTAACCAGTGGAATAGCTTGCCTTTAGATGTTGTGGGTGTTTCATCACTGGAGGTTTTTAAGAAGAGACTGGACAGTCATTTGTCTGAAATGGTTTAGGGTCTCCTGAGCAGGCGGTTGGACTAGAAGACCTCCAAGCTCCCTTCCAGCTCTATTCTGATTCAACCTCTATGAGATGCTGGGAACATGAGTGGAAAGGTACTATTGTTTGTGGACATCCCATAGGCATCTAGCAAACCAACCTTCTACTCCACAAAAATGGACTTTATCTCTCAGAATTCTCTGAGAATTGTTGGAGGTGAAGTGCACACATCTGGAGGGCATTTATGTGGATCAGGGATATACCACGTATCTTCTCAGTTTAAATCTAACATAGCCATGAGGTGCCTTATATGCAGTGGTGGGATTCAAGTAATTTAACAACCGGTTCTCTGCCCTAATGATTTCTTCCAACAACCAAACTGCTCAGAAAGTTAACAATTGGTTCTCCCGAAGTGGTGCGAACTGGCTGAATCCCATCACTGCTTATATGGGGAAAAAAGTGGTACAAGTGACAGGTACATTCCCCTGTTTTACCTTATTCCATCCAGGTATTGTAAACAATGTTCCCTTTATGCAGCAGTTCTCATGCTGGAAGTCAGAGAAAAACACTGTTTAAAAGTCAGTGGTGAATGGAGCAAGTAATAATGGGTGAAAGCTTTCCCTTTACCTCCCCTTTTCTGTGTTAAAAAAAAAAAGATTGATTCCCTCCCTCATATCTACGGAAATAGGACAGGCAGGTGGATGAAAGACACACGGCAGAGGCCCTCTCATCTCTCAATTGACACAAGCTTTCAAAAGACTTTTGTAGAAGCTCATAAAAACCTACAGCATGTAATGGATGAGGATAACAGCATGAAAAAGAAATTTCTCAAAAAAGTCACTTAGTTTATAATATTACTTTAATCTGCTGCACTCAGCTACAGAGAGGGGGGGGAGCGAGGGAGGAAGAGAGAGGAAGAGAGAGGACATAAGGAAAAATTGCCTGCCAAGATTTGAATTTTTCTAATGAAATCCAGAACAAGTGGTCTCTAGGTCTCTTTCACTGTCTCATGCACAAAATACACAGAACAAGGCGGCAGTATCAAGATGCTGTCAAACCAAAACAGAAATTTCTCTCAGCTGCTATTCAGGATAGAACAGTCAGGGTTACTAGGTCTCCTGTCAACTCCAATTTAACCATCCAAGGTTGTACTGGAGACTTCACATTCTGCACATTTGTACCTAAATGGAAAAGATTAACTCAGAAATTCCTGGCGACCAATATGCCAAAAAGAATAAATGTTCAAAAACCCAGCTTCTACTCTGCAGTCATTATATTGTCTTTCCCTTATGCTGCTACGCTGCTTATTTTTCTAAAAGAAAACTTCCTCCGTTTCTTCTGAGGTCTTTACTTGGGAGATGCTATAGTGGTCTTCCCATCATAACTTTTTCATACAGCAGAAATTTTAGTTTGCTTCTACAAGAGTTATTAATAACATGTTTACCAACACCTGCAACCAACCACCTCCATGGTGAGAGACTCAACAGCTGTGGTACAAGTAGAGAAATCATAAGGAGCCAAGTCTGGAATTGAGCAGCGCAGTCTTCAGTGCCGGATTTCCAATGCCACTGGCACTCCTAACAGGCTGCACACCATAAGGAAAAACCATCCTGTAGAATGAAGCAGTGGCCTGAAGGCTGCCAGCTGGCTTTGCTGACCAACGTGAATACTACAGGCCAGTGATGGCAAACCTTTTCGGCACCAAGTGCCGAAAAGGAAGCATTCATGGGCGGCACCAAGTGCCGAAAATGGAGCATGTGCTCGTCTGGGCCGCAACCAGGAAGAGGAGTTGCCCAGGGAGCATGTGCACAACGAAATATTTACTTCCAGTTTCTGGCACGTGCATGTGCCCCAGCCGGCAAGTCTTCTAGTTACTGCTGCACATGCACATGCGCCGATCAGCTGACCAGCACTGCCGCATGCACAAAGGTCAACTGATCATCGCGTGCGCATGCGCGCCAGAAACCCGTAAGAGGAATGGCTGACGCCATGCGTGCCAGGCAACATGGCTCCATGTGCCATTTCAGGCACGTGTGCCATAGGTTTGCCATCACGGCTTTAGGCCTTATCAAACCTTCTTTCCAGGCTAGTCCAAGAATCAGAGTATCTTAGGATGAGTAAAGCAGAATATGAAAATATCTCATATTCAAATTGAACAGTAGTAACTGTGACTTCATGTCTTGCCTCTGCCTTTGTGTGTCTAACCAAAGTTCTTGGTAAGTAAGGCTTCAGCAGTTATATGATAAGGTTCTTTCCCATCCAGTATATGCCATTGAAGAAGGGGAGCATTAGCATGAAAGATCTGTAGAAATTGTCTTGTTTTCCAACTCTGGTCTTCAAAACTTGATTGTGGCCTACATGCTGTTGCACCATATATACCCTAACACTAACACATAATGCCTGTATGGAAACTCCTTGTACAGACAGTATGTCATTATAATAACCAGCTCAAAGGATGAGGAAATAGAGATCACAGAATCTTTTGGATATAATCAAACATGGGAGAAGGAAGAAACAGAAAAACCTTAGTAACTTCAGAGTTTCATCCTAAAAAACAATGAGGCCATCTTGATGCTACAGATGTAGAGACATCAACTGACCTCAGTGCCATTTGAGCTAGTGTGAGGTTGGGCCCTCAGGAACTTAAAGAGCCCAACTTCCTAGGCAGGTTGTTAGAACAACATTCTCATCTGTATCCCAAAGGTGCTTTTTCCAAAAGGGAACTGGTCTTTCTTGTTTTTTTTTCCCTTTGAAAACATTTCACTTCGCATCCAAGAAGCTTCTTGAGAACTGAAGAAGCTTCTTGGATGAGAAGTGAAATGTTTGCAAAGAAAAAAAAACCCCAAAGTCCATTTGCCTTTGGAAAAAGCACATTTGGGACAACTATGACCTGGATGATTGAGAATCTCCTTGGACATTCTCATGTGTGCTTCAAACTTCAGATCCCTACTATTGCTGATCTCAAAAGTCTTGACTTTCAGACTGTAGCCTGGATATATTGCTTACTAATGCCCATGTTCCCCTTATATACTTATTAAATTTACAACCTGCTCAATCAGTCTTAGTTGTTTACAGCAAATACCATAAATGACAATGTTCACAATAAAAATATAACTCATAAAATCACAAAGATAACAATAAGAATGCTAATGACTAATCACACTGTCAAGGATGTCCTCTATAAATCCTTCAAACTGTATAATATTTTTTTCAGAAGGCTGATTAGGTGGGGGCAAATCTGATTTACAGAGGGGTATGTGTGTTCCATAATACAGGCAAAGACCCTGAAAAACAGCACTGTGAGATCAGTCTGCCACAATTCATGGAAGTGGGAAGTGGGCCACCAAAAGTTTCTCCTGGAGTACACAGGTTAGGTGTATCAATAACAAAGAAGAAGGCAACCCTGCAAGTAGTTTCGTGCCAAAAGCATATAGAGTTTTATACATAACTCTATACTCTAATTTGTACCCAGAAGACAACCGGAAGCCATTGAAAAACCTTAAGCATTAATCTAATGTGTTCATGATGGTGAATGAAAACCAGAGACAGAATCACTGCAATCTGAGCTATCTCTTCCCTTCCTGATATTTATATAGACTCTGTGTGGGTACAAAAAGGTCAAAATGTACAATACAAGGCCAATTAATGAAATAAGAACACATATATAATGTATCTAAAAAAGTAAATTCAAACAGAATGATCTTCAGTATTTGTGAGAAGCAAACAGGATTTAAGACATCTGCTCTGCTTGGGGGAGAGGGTATTTTAAAGAGAGAGGGCATCTTTGAGACCATCTGTTGCACATTGAAGTTACTCAACTGAGTAATGAAGAGTGCATGAGTCACTGTTGTGAGATTCTCCCACTCAAGGTAGGATTACAGCAGGTGTACCAACATACGTCCTGTGGCCACAAACTTTTCCCTTCCATAAAACAGTAGCCATTACTCCAAGAGGAACTTCAAATCACAAATCGGTTCTTTCTGAGACAGCTATTACCCAAACCAGAGATAATACAAGATCTGTTTAAGAACTTCAAAGTCTAAAGGTTTGGTCTTAGAAACCAGAATAGACTCATCTTCTTCTCTCACATTATTCTCTTACTGGACTGATACTTGTGCTATGAAGCTAGAATATCATTTGTCAAGAAAATGATTCAGAAAAGAATGTTCCACTGGACCTACAGGTGAAACTGGCTGAGGCATTAAAATTTCAAAGAGAAATACAAGTAGTCCTCGACTTACAACAGTTTTTTTTTCTTTGCAAACATTTCGCTTCTCATCCAAGAACAACAGGACTTCATTTAGGGATTGTTGAAAGTTACAATGGCACTGAAAGAAATGACTTATGAGCATTTTTCACACCTACCACCTTTGTAGTATGCCCATGATCATGTGATCAAAATTCAGATGCTTGGCAACTGGTTCATATTTATGACTGTTGCTGTGTCCCAAGGTCATGTGATCCCCTTTTGCAATCTTTTGACAAGCAAAATCAATGGGGAATCCAGATTCACTTAACAACCATCTTATTAACTTACCAACTGCAGTGATTCACTTAACAACTGTGGCAAGAAAGGTTGTAAAATAGGGCAAAAGTCACTTAAGAAATGTCCCACTTAACAACAGAAATTTTGGGCTCAATTGTGGTTGTAAATTGAGGACTATCTGTACATATGACAAACTAAAAGAGTGACTTTGAAACCATCTATATGGTTTATATTACATTTATATTGACTTTATAAAAGAGGCTTGTTGAAGCCTTAAAGAACTTTGTGTGATGGGACAAAGAAGAAATGAAGAGAAATCAAATCTTATGATTATATTTAAATGAATTAAATATCGATTAAATATTTAATAGCCCTAGTCACATAACATACTTAACCTAATTATTGAATTACCCAATTTTTGAGTTTACTCGATGGGAAGTAATCATAAAATAACCAAACAGGTTTGATTTAGGCAACTGGATAAGACATTAAAAACTCCTAATTAATCAAGGACTCAACATCTAGGACACACTATTGCGCTATCAAGCAACACTTGCCTTTAGGAAATCCTCACAATCTTAGTTTCTACTTCCCTGCAATTTAAAGTTTTATGGTTCTAATCTTGCCCTATGAAACAAAAAAATATATTCTGCTCTCTCTTCTCTGCATTGCAACATTTCAGATATTTGGAGAACAATCATAGCTCTCCTTAATAATTTCACCATTAGCATTAACAACATGTTCCACCATTAGCATTAACAATATATCACAGTGTAACAAAAATTAAGAAGTGATATGCTGCACATTCCCACATTATTTCACATCAACTATTTGCTAAAATGCACAGACCAAAAATTTAACACCCATCAATTTCTGAAACAAATAAAAACATTGGAAATGATTTTAGAAACAAGGGTTTGAGTTTTCAGAAGAATTTTTTTCTCAAAAGTATATATTTTGCCTATTTTGGGCCAAAATATCACATTAAAAAAAATACATTATCTTTGTTAACCACATATATGTTTGATAAAGCTGTATTTACAAATAAATATATTATGTAATTGTGATTTGTTAAACAATTTTATCACCATATGGATTACACTTCTGTGTGTTCCGTTGGAAGCCCTGGCTGAAAAGCTAGAAATATTAATGTTATTAAATATATTACTGAATGAATGAAAGCAAGTGAATTCTGACCATGTTGTTAAGCTTTCCTCCGTTAGTGGTTTTGCTGAAATAAGTTAGCTATCGGGCCATGGGGTTTACAGAACTGTAAATAAAAACAGAAAACACTCAAACTTATGTGTGATGAAGAGCACTGTTGTTATTGAGTGCTTACTGTGCTGTCATAAATGGCCACCACATTTTGTAAATAAATGAGGGAAGGAGAAGGCTTCTGCTTTGATAATCAAAAGGGAAGTGAATCCATCAGGGAGACAACAGCCTAACAAGCAGGTGAAGCCCAAATACCCAGAAATTGTAAATCTGTTTTTAGAAGACCCAACTTCCAAAATCAGTTTTGAGGGCATAGAAGCACTGACATCCACAATCATCTTTTGAAATTGCCCTTCCAATTACAGTATCTGGATCAAATTATTTGGCTAAAGTGTAAGTGTGCAGTCTGGATTCAGAGAAAAACCAATTTCTCCAGGATTAGTCATAGAGAAATGTAACCATAGAAAACATTCCATCTGGTTTGCAAAACTTATAAAAACCAGTGGGAAGGCAGGACAGGGAAATATGGTACAATTAAAATAATATGCCCTCAATAAAGAAATTTAAGGTACTCTGTACCAAGCAGTTTTAGAGGACTCTGAACTCACTCTAAGGACAAATGTACAGACGAACGGTGCTGTCCAGTAGGTCCCATTGGCCAGAACAGTGGTGATACCTCAACAGCTGAAGTGGTTGTAATTAGAAATGGATTGTCTAAAAATGTTGAAGGGTGGCCTTTAATGAGATAACAATAACCAAAGGATTGGATTCTGGCCAAATATAATGTTGGGAAATACCCAGCAAGACAGGGAGGAGGACTCAAGCAGGGAATTATCCTTGAATCATTGCACAGTCTCAGGAGGTCCAAGACTGACCCCACCCCCAACTCATCTTATGGGTCCGTTCCCAAGAGAAGGCAAGCAATTTGAGGAGATTCTGAGTAATAGGCAGACTATAATAAAGTAGTTACCTTGAAGACTACATGTGTGGATCTTGTTGCTTGTGCCTGATATATAGGCCTACTATAAACTTTTGATTGAAGGAACAAAGCATTACAAAGAACTAAAGTTATTCTTTATTGCTTTAAGCGACACTGCCCACCATGAATAATTTGTCACTTGAAAAATTGCTTGATCCAATTGGGTTGATCAGCCAGTTTATTTTTTTTTTCAATAAAATTCACATGCTTAAAAATCAAAGTGGCAAATCATTATCAGGATTGCATTTTATCTGTATTAGAAATGATAAACTACTCATCATGATATTTAAATAGTATTTAAATGTCCAGTAGATCTCATTGGCCAAACAGTGAGGATACCACAACAGATAACAGCACTGTTGTAACAACTGGTGGCAAGCTCAAATTAATCACCTGCTACTTTTAAGAGTTCCATACTGCCCTGATATACAATCACTCTGTAACATTGCAGGAACATAAAAAAAGGGATATTCACCCAGTAGAAGGGCAAGACGGCAGAAATACCAGGCTTCGCATTAAGCTCTTCACAACTATTCTACTCATGCTGGGTGCAGTCATTGGCTCGGAAACTATAAGTCCTTATAGTCAATAATTGTCAGGCATTACTCTGTGGCTGAACACCAAAATCAGCTGCCTCAATCAATATTTCTATAAGGCTTTGCAGGGAACCAGAGAGACACTTTATTCTGAATCACTTCTTCCAAATGAAATATATCACTTCACTTTGGCCCCTCTGTTATGATTTTAATTATTGATTGGCTAACATTTTTTTCCCTGTGGGAGGCTAAGATGCTCCACAAAGCACTCTCCCTTTATTTTATTTCCACAGTGTAACCCCATGAAATAGGTTGGGCTAATAGAGTGAAACTGGATCAAAGTCATCCAGTGGGCTTCTTCAACAGTGTGGATCTCTGTCCTCAGATCTAAGCTTTAATTATCATGTGAATTCCAGTAACAATCCAATGTACATGCACATTCATTTGGACATCACCTACAGTACACCCAACCCCAATTATAATCCAAACTTGATAGCAGAGCCACACACACAGCACAGGGGCTACTGCACAGGAGAGAACCAGAAATACCATATACACAGGCAGTAGCTGGATGGATCCTATTGTGTCATGGACTATCACCTTAGACACAATTCATTAATGGTGTACTGGGAGGACTGGAAGATATGTTAAACATAAGGAGGTAAGTGCAATGTTTATTTCCAAGTACAAGTTTTCTTTTATACAATTCCTTCAGCAATACTCCCTCTTCCTATCACCCATTTAATCTTGCCATTCTTGTCCCCTAAGTTGACCCTATAATTTTCCAACCAATATAACACTGAAAGAAACATTAATCACTCTCTCTCATACTTGGTTTATACTAAAGGCATGCAAATAGTATAACAGAGCAGGGCAGGGCAGGGCAGGGCAGGGCAGGGCAGAACAGAACAGAACAGAACAGAACAGAACAGAACAGAACAGTTGGAAGGGACCTTGGAAGTCTTCTAGTTCAATCCTCTGCTCAGGCAGCAAATTGTATACCATTTCAGACAAATGGTTGTCCAATCTCTTCTTGAAAACTTCCAGTGTTGGAACATTCACAACTTCTTGAGGCAAGTTGTTCTACTGATTCATTATTCTAACTGTCAGGAAATTTTTTCTTAGTTCTAGGTTGCTTCTTTCCATGATTAGTTTCCATCCATTATACTGTATATACATGTATATACATTATACTGTACTAATCTCATGGACTTCAATAGAAGTTCCAGGAATTGAATGACAGAGTATCTAAAATTCCCACCATTTTAGATGATTTCTTGAACATGGTTTCACACCTCCATTTGTGTAACATTAGCAGCAGTTATTTCTAATGTTCAAACATTAATCCCACACAGAGTTGGATGAGCAGTAACACATCTTCCACCTTAGCTGTGGAGACTCATGCTCAGGACATTTTGAAAGTATTCTCATTTAGGAATTTTGCCCAAAGTATTCATAGCTGATGCTTACATGAATGCCCATCTGTTCATGGCTAGGTGCCCAGCCCAACCATAGATACAACGAATCACTATTGCTCCCTGCACCAACAAACATATCTTGAATTCAGCGTCCCGTTATGTTTAATAAACAACAGTTCTTTGCTAGTATGTGAATGCAAAATGTTGCTGCTGGAAGATTGAAAAATTATGAACCCATGTAAGCAAATCTGTACAAACCTTCATACTTCCTTGAATGGTACAGAGGTAGAACGCAAGGATGTAAACTTTATATAAATCTGAGCTTTGAAGAGGACCTGCTGTATTCCATTAAATCAGTGCCCATGAAAGAATTATTTTGGAGAGCATTCACTGTTCAATTTCATTCAACAGATTGCCCTATACAGCAGATGCTTCTCTGGGTGGATAGCAAATGTTCAAACAATAAGGAGACATAAAAATGTCAAAATAACAACAGAGCAACAGTAGGGCAAACGAGCCAGGTTAGGACACAGGTTTTGGCAACCAACAACCATAATAATAGCATATTATAGCAACAATAATAGCAACAACCACAATAATAGCAACATGAAAAATATGGCTCACCTGAAAGGGCCCGTGGTGGATTTCACTTAGCTTTGCTACCAGTTCACTCCAGGGGTGGGTTCTAAAAAATTTTACTACCGGTTCTGTGGGCATGACTTATTTTGTGGGTGTGGCTTGATGGTCATGTGACAATTCTTTAGGATTTAGCAGAGGTACTGGTCTACCAGGCTTTTAACTGCTTGCAGAGCTGCACCAATCTACTCATTTGTTTTTGGAGGCACCGGTCTACCACCAACTGACTTTTACCACTGATCAACTGTAGGGCAGCTCTTTGAAGCCCCACGGCAAGAGTTTAAACAGTTTTTTTCCTTATAGCCCATCAGCTGGGACTCAGGAGGCAGCAATAGATTGGGGGTGGGGGCAAATAAAAGGTAAGAATAATGGGTGGGGGGCAGGGTTCAGTGACGTCATATCATCACTGCTACTGGTTCGGCGGAACCGGGAGGAACCGGGAGGAACCCACCACTGGTTCACTCGCTTCTGTGCATGCACTGAACGTATTTGATGATGTCCAGGTGGGTGGGCGGAGCCTCCCACCGCAGCTACTACTGGTTCTCCTGAACCGGGGTGAACCAGTACCAACTCACTACTGGAAAGGGCCCTTTAAAACAGACTGATGTAGAAGGGCATGATTTTTGAAGCAATTTGCTCCAATAAAGATATTTAGGGCTTAAAAAGTTAAACCGGGCTCAAAATGGAACAAGAAAAGGTGTAATAAAAGCTACTGGGATTTTTGCATATCACAGCTGGAGCAGCTGACGTGTTTAGTGGGTTTCTAGCTGGTGAGAGGACAGATCAACTTCCTAACACACATGCTGTGATTCCCTCCTGAAAATTACTTTGCTGTGCTTACAGAAATGAGGGGGAAAAAAGACAAAAACCAATGTGCTACTTATTAAATATAAAATATAGCTTTGCCTTTCCTTTTAAAATATCTGTTAATACCCATTTTTTTTCTGTAAACTTTCTGTAAACAAAATAATCTGAAAAACAGGTAGATCTTTGCAGTTTATACTGTCAGATGGATTCCTCAGAACTATTTGTTTTATCTATCATAACCATCATAATTATTATTTTCTTCCGTACTTTAAAAAACTAGAACCCAGTTTTACAATTACAATCTTACATACAGTACATGCTTTTACAGTCGTAGAAGTCTTTCAAAAATTAAAACCAGCAAGCGGTAGTTAGCTTTCATTCTGAATTATAAAGAAAGTATATAAGACATTATAGGACAGGGGTGTCAAACTTGCATCATCACGGTGATGTCACGTGATGTATTGGGACATTTTTTCCCCTTCGCTAAACCGGCCACGGGCGTGGCCAGTGCATGACGCACCTGGCTGGTGGGCCAGGAGTTTGACAGCCCTGTTATAGGAAATTAAAGGAGACAATTTATTGCTTACAACTTCTCCACCCTAAAAATGGTATCTTATTTTACTTTAATGAAATATTGATGAATTAGAAAAATTTAGAAAGGGCATTCAGCTTTCTCATTCCTTACCTATAAAATGACTTAAGAACTTAACAATCATTAAAACCACCTGCAAAAATGAGATGGGCTAAGAGATATTTGCAAACATCAATTTTCATGTGTCCATTCTTGCATGAACAGGAGTTATCAAGGGAACTACACTGGACTGCATGTGAAAGACTGCAATCTCCCAACATGTGTGTTGAATAATGAATAAAGTTTATAAAAACATAATAGTTCTAATGAATAATATTTTATAACTTTGCTTCCCATGGTTGGGAAATACTCCCCATTCTGAAGTTTACAATATAAACTTTGCAAGGGAGTCTAGTATTCCTTTTATTGCAAATCTCCTCTTATATTAAAAAATGCAAAAAGGTGGTGTTTTTTTATTGGCACAATCCCACCTGCAGATGCAAGAAATCTTCTAGAAATTGCTTTTCCACCATCTCCTTTGAAAGCAGACAAATAGAGTCATAGTATATCCATGCTGACTCAAGCTGTTTTCTTAAGAAATGAAAAACAGAATTTATTTACTTACAGATCATATTAAAACACTTCTTCCCTAGAATTACAAGTCAAATTGTTCAAAAGGAAACGGTTTTTACCATACTCATTCAAGTATACTTCCCTTTTATTCTTCACTGCTTTCAGCCTTAACATTACTGGGGAAATTCTCTATGTCTGTCACAAAATCAATAGAGGATTCTGGAAGTGGGAAATAACTACACTGAACCATCTACTTTAAGAAAAATATTATAATCTCTTCTTTGCCACTTAGTAAGACTGGAGTCTTAACTATCTGTAGAGCTTTAAGAAATGACAATCTCTAAAGATCTTTACAAAGTTAGGCTAATATCTGTCTTAGAAAGAACATTTTCTTCTGACACATTGTGCAAGCACCTTTCTCTTTCAAAGAAAAAAGAAAAAAAAATCAACTATTCTCAATAGTGAAGATTTAGTTCTGAATATGGACAGAGAAAGAACCACGGGAATATTGAGGGGGAAAAATACTATGGAGTTTTTTATTTTAGGAGAAACTAAAGCTGGGTGTACTCAAATGTGTAGCTTGGACTTCAAAAGAGCAAATTGTGATAAACTCAAAGCAATGATAAGTAGATTTACATGTCTGGAAACACTTACAGTAAATGGAAAAGTCCTGATGTTAGGAGTTGCTAAAACTGGAGATCTAACAATGGAATTGCAAGCAAATTCATTAAGAAGAAAATGAAGATAACAGAAGAAAAAACAGAACACAGCAAAAGACAAGGTAGCTGCACAAAAAGCTTAGTGAAAATTTGATAAAAGGAACACATGTAGAAGACAGAAAGATAGTTGGTCAATCTGAATAACCACATTCAGCTCATTGACACTATGTAAAGGTGTCAGAGAACTAACTCAGATTAGTGAAGGATGCTCAGGAAAAGAAAAAGGTGTTTTTCACTAAAAGAGATGTGAAAAGTAGGAAAAAATCAGTACACCAGCTGCTTCATGAATATGGCAAAATGCTAACAACAATGAAGAAAAGTCAACGATTCAATGAAACAGAAAGTAAAACTCAACTCCTGTTTCAGCTCAGTTTTATTCCAAAAGGGGGACTATGGATTCTACCAAGCATTTATGAAGAGAAAGATAATGGCATAGGATGGAAAGACAGTCAGGCAGCGCTCTTTCTTACCTGCAATTTTATACATATAGTTTGAATGAAATGTGGCCATATTCAGAAGAATGGAATAAGATCTCCAATCCATTCCTGCTGCTCAAGCATGAAAAGTTGGCACTTGCTGGTATGTGGACTCCTCAACCCCCCCCTCCCCCCCAGATATCCTTTCATGTGTTATCAAGCAGTATCCACTCTGTTAGTACACAGTAACTAAGTACTGGTACTATAAGGCCTATCTGATGTTGCTGCAGTGCAATTCCCATGATCCCTCAGCCCTAGCCATATAACATGATTAGTTGTATGGACACTAGGACAAGCAGAGAAAGTCTACTATGGATCTTGTCAGTCAAAGAATTCTGACTCTCGGGATCCAGAATAAGAGCCTTTTCTATCACAGCACCTGCCCTCTGGAACATCCTACCCTCTAAAAGTAAGATCTTCCCCCTCCCTCCTATCCTTCTGCAGGTGCCTGAACATGGTCCTCCTATCTGGCCTGGTCATGCTGGAGGTGGCTGCTGTATTGATTTTACCTCTCCCACCTTGTTCTCTATTCTCCACCCACCCATCATTTTGTTATATTGATGTATTCTCGTTCTTTTCTTTTTCATTGTTTATTTTCATTGTTTTATTGTTTTACTTCTGTTTTGTTTATTACTTCTGTTTCTTCTCATTTCTTGCTTTTCATTGTTTTAAGACATCTAGAATACTCCCTCGGCAATATAGATGGCAAATAAATTTAACAATCAATCAATAAAAACATATGGAGAACTACATGTGCCCATTCTCAGTTTAGCATTGTGAATGAATGTAGTCAGTATTTGTTTGCATCCATAGAAAGCAAGCACTGGGAGGAAGTCAAAATAATGAAAGGAAAAAGAAGGCCCATAGGAGACTGAAATCAAAACTCCAAGTTAGTTGCCAGATGTCTCTCAGTGCACATATAGTAAGAGAGAGCATGACCAGTCTGGTTGGCAAACCTCTAACTAAATTACTCTAGTTAAAGCTGGCTTAATGCTGGCATTAATTTGTACCCACTAACTCGTCCCTTGTCATGCATTACTGAAACCACATCCTAAGAATTACTTTTAGTTTGGGTTACAAATTGGTTCAGGGCTGCTGTCAAGTCATCGGTTGCTTGTTGAAAGAATGTTTGCAATTGAGTGGTTTTTCACTTTAAAAACCAACAAAATGTAGAAGGCCATGTATGCTGCCAATAAATTCCATAACTGTTCTCTGTCTGATGGTCTTAAATAGCCACTAGGATGGATGAAATCCATCTGATGAAATGTGAGCTTGAAATGCACAATGCAAAAGCGAAAACGGCACAAAAGGGCTAATTGCTTTCTTGACCACAGCAGACTTTCTTGCAGCATCTTCCCACCCCATTGTACTTTTCACTAAAAGAGATGCCAATAACAAAAGCGAGCATGAGGTATACCATATGTAGTGAAAACTCTATCCCTGTTTCTGAGTCTCTCTGTTATTCTCATACACTGCCTGCCATTCACTAGCAGTCTGTTGTAAGTATCTGGTTTCTCTAGAAGCTGCAGAGATGTGATTCTTTTTCTTTACACATTCCTTTGAGTTGGGGGAAAGGAGACTCACCTGCACACACACACACACACACACACACACCCCACGGATGAAGATTTGGTTCCTTGCAGTGCCTTCACTTCAGCCTGTAGTTTGCAAATTCTGACAGGAGACAGGACTGCATGTGCTTGCTATTAAATCAGCTGGCATTCTAAAGGTGTTGTTGTAGTATAGTCAAGGGAAAAGAATGACAGTAGAAAAGAGAGTACAAGGAACTATGGTGTAAATTTGAGTGGGTGGAGGAAAAGTTTAGTCCCCATCATTCGGGTCCCTTGCTTATACAGTTGCCCCCCCCCCCCCCACACACACACACAACTTTCCTTTTCATGTGATTTCAAATGATAAAGCAGACACAAGAATCTAAAGATAACTTTGCTGCCTTTGTATTTAATTTGTGTTCCACTCTCACAAAATATTGGCTATCACCCAAAGGGCGATACATCTTTATAACTGAGGGAAAAATATATACCTACTTAGAGAAAGATGTATAATTGAAACTGAAGGGCTGTGTGTAGGAAGAGGTTTCAAACAGTACAGTAGAGCCATGGAGTCCCTCCTTGACAACCCAAGTAATGAAAAAGAGTTCTCCTTGACAGTCTGCTGAATCTGTCAGTCAGACAAGAAGCCTAGGAAGAAAATAGCTTGGTACTTTATATAGCCCTTTTTCTAGCCCCATGTTGATAATGTGTTCTATAATGAATCACTAACATAAAATATAAAACACAAAAACTTCATATACTTTGGCCACCTAATGAGAAGGAAGGGCTCACTGGGAGAAGAACCTAATGCTGGGAACGACTGAGGGCAAAAGAAGAAGGGGACGGCAGAGAAGGAGGTGGCTGGATGGAGTCACTGAAGCAGTCAGAGTGAGCTTAAATGGATTCCAGGGGATGGTAGAGGAGAACATTATCCATGGAGTCCTGATGGGTCGGACACGACTTCGCGAATAACAACAACAACAAAACATAAAAACTAGCCTTGATTCAAAAGGCTAGATATACTTCTCAGAGAAAATTGATTTACATACTTCCTAAATTCTCCAGTTTTTCTAAGATTAATCATCCAGATTGTCAGTTGTGAGAAAAATCAAACAACAACTAAGCATCAAAAGAATGGATTTGCATTAGCCCTTCTATGTACCACCTTACTGTCTCCATATTGTTCTTGTAGACAAACCACTGTACTGTAACATTCAATCTCAGCCCCATGACTTAATTTTGTAGCAGAATTCTGGCAAGATGCACTAGTGATATAAACTGGTCACTAAAAAAGCTTTCAAGGAATGGATGAGTGAGAACACAGGAATTAATGTCATTTCCATCTGGCAGTACATTCATACTATTCTAGTTTTCAATTTTTCTGCCATTTCAACTTCAGAAAATGAAAGTAACTTTTTTTAGTTAGCAGTGGTTGATAATTTGGGAAGAATTGTAGAGTCACAATGAAAATACAGGTGGTCATCAACTTATGATGACAACTGAGATCAGAATTTATTTCATAAGTTATTGGGGTTGGATATAAAAAGAAAAGGTCACAAATTGTGGTCAGTAAGATGCTGGACTTGTCAACTGGAAGGTTGGCAGTTCAAGACCTAAGTACCATGTGACAGAGAGAACTTCCGTTACCTGCCCCAGCTCCTGCCAATCTAGAAGTTTGAAAGCATGTAAATCAAGTAGATAAATACCGTATTTTTCGGAGTATAAGATGCACATTTTTCCCCCCAAAAAAGAGGGTGAAAATCTGGGTGCGTCTTATACTCTGAATGTAGCCCTGCCCAGCCTCTGAAACAGAGCTTCAGAAAAAAAGCCTCTGAAACAGAGGCTTCAGAGGCTGAAAAAAAAAGCAAGGAACAGAGCTCACAACCAACTAACCTGTTGCTAAAATTCACCTCTGGGAACAGCTGATTGGAGGTATTCAGGGAGGCCGATCCACCCCCGAATCAACTTTTTTCTTATTTTCCTCCCCAAAAACTAAGGTGCATCTTATACTCCAGTGCGTCTAATAGTCTGAAAAATATGGTAGGTGCCACTTTGGTGGGAGAGAAACAGTGCCCATGTGCCTTGGTGAAGAGTGATGTCAGCCACATGAGCAAGGAAGCATCTTCAGACATGCTTGGCTCCCTCGGTTAAGAAACAGAGATCAACACCAGCTCTAGAGATAGGTATAACTGAACAAGGGAAAGCTTTACCTTTATTTATTTTTTTTAACCACAGGATGCTGTAATCAGTTGTAAATGCAAACCAATTGTCAGTGCCTAAATTGGGATCATATAACCACAGACTAGTATGATAGATCATAAATCACTTTTTCCAAGACCATCAGAATTCTAAACCAATTTTAAACCATCATTAATACAGTTGTAAATTGAGGTCTACCTATATAGGAAATCTGTTCTTGCTCATTTTTTCCAACTATTACCATCTACTAGGTTCAGCTCCCCATCTTTCATCTGCTGGGAGGAAAGCTATCTAGTTATATTAAAGAATTATATATATAGTATCCGGTTTATCAAGATTTACCAAGAGCCATGATGGCGCAGTGGTTAGAATGCAGTACTGCAGGGCTAGCTCACTGCTCACTCCAGGAGTTTGATCCTGACTGGCTCAAGGTTGACTCAGCCTTCCATCCTTCTGAGGTCAGTAAAATGAGGACCCAGATTGTTGGGGCAATATGCTGACTCTGTAAACCGCTTAGAGAGGGCTGAGAAGTGGAACATAAGTCTAAGTGCTATTGCTATTTGAAACTTTTAAAATCCTACGAGGCTGGTTGTAGGACCTGGTTGTCAATGTAGTCAGCTTCTCATAGTGGCTCTGTCTACCCTGTGTGATCAGGAACAGTACACTTTCTCCAGATTTGAGGAATTGTTATCTTCAGAAACCACAATATCAAGTCTTCTCAACTGCATTCTCCCTTCTCTGGAATAGTTTACCTTTAGGATCAGAGTAGTTCCTATCCTGTTGAGCTTCTGGAAAGCTGTTTAAACTGGATTTTTAAAACAATTTTGGGATAGGAGAACCAAGATCCCCTTTATGGGTTTTTTTTTTATATGAGTGCTCCTCAGATTTAAATGAACTCATATACTGTACATATATGTTGAAAAGAAATTTCAAGCTATGCAATAGTTAAAATTATGTGTAATCTCCACTAACTGAAAACATCTGGAAACCATTATAATATGAAAGTTTTTTTTAAAAAAGCTGGCATTCCAAAAGGGGAATCCATTGTGCCAAATTCTCTCAACCTGTACTGCAAGAACCAGAAATGGAAAAACTGGAGAACGCCACCTGATATCTTGCAATAATACCAGTTGCGAAAATGCTGCCAATTTAATTGACAACTCTCTATTTATTGTATCAGCCAATCAATTTCCATCAGAATCAGAAGGAAGCCTGTAGACAAGTTGCGAGTTACAGATTTCCTCTTGCGTTCTTCTCAGCAATTAGTGATGGCATGACACCAAAATTCATACTGAACTGGCTCAGAATGTGTATTTGTCCAGCTTGTAATGTGCAGCAACACTGCGAACTAAGTGCCATTTCCTTGACAAGTTGTCTGGCTTAGATGGTAACTGGAGCATCTGTGCCCCAATTCCCAGTACTGTGAGTGCTGTGATGAAGAAAAGTATTTGTTCATGATGCTTCATCCTAGAAGTTAAATGATCAATATATCATCCAGCAAGGAGGCAAAGCAACAGGAGTTTTCAGAATGTTCTATATAACCATAGTAAAAACTCAAAGGGCCTTTAAAAATTGCAGGCTTTCGCTTCTTAGTCTTCCAGATAACAAGGAGAAAAATTCTGCAAAGAGAAGTCTGCGGCTGCCAGAAATGTGGGAAGAGATGAAATAGGAGGCCAAGGTTTGGGGAGAAATAGAGAAGCAAACAGGCTGTCTTTCAGTTTATTATCCCAATGAGGTACAATCAGAAGCATGCTGGAATTTGAGTTCTGAACTAGGAGCAAGAACAAATTTAAATGCCTTTCTGAAATTAGGGGGAAATAGTTGGATTTGCCAATTTCATTCAGAGCCAAGTCAAGAGAGGATCAAACATCCCTGATAAGACTTTTAAAAGAACTGTATTGTTAGCTGCAGCTAGTATCTGTGTTAAAAGGTAGATGAACCATAGGCCACAATCTAGGAAAGAAAAAGACAAGAGCTAACTGCCGCCTCTACAGCCTCTTCATGGTTTGGTCAACAAAAGAACTGGCTGCAACTACAGGGCTACAAGCCAGGTCTCTTCAATCAGGTTCCCCATTCCCCCCCCTCCCTCAGCTATGAGGCGAAGCTATGATAGCATGGAATTTGATGCAGCAAAATGATGGCTTTATAATCCACATCCTGGAGGAGATACTGTACAGTTGTGAAACCCTCCTTCGGACGAAAAAAAAAAAAATGCAGAGCAACTGGGCCAAGAAAGAAACTGAAACCAAATTCATCAAGTCAATTGTGGGAGATTGAAGGGAAGGTTAGCATATGTATAAGAAAATGCAATCCTTGATTGTTTAATCCCTTAACAGAATAGAAACAAGAAGGCCTGGAAGAAGAATCTAAATTCAGGACATTAAATCTCCGTAAAGAAAGTGAACCAGGAAGCAAGACAGGTAGACATGAAATTTATAGCACGTTTCAGAGGTGCTAGACATACAGCAGCATTACATCTTAAGGCAGTCAGGTTACCATTTGCTGCTGCTCCAACTGTGAATGGAGGGGAGACAAGCTCAGTGCTCCTCAACCAATCAGAAAGAACAATATACTATATATAACCCACAGACTTTTTGCAATTTTTGTTAGTCTTCCAGTTTGTTAAGAGGTCTGTTGATTAGGCTATATGCTGTCATTGGATATAAATGTTGCCTTCTAATTGATTATTCCATGAGTTACCTTAAGAATTAAGAAACAATGACAAGAATTATCTGCTTTTCACTACCACAGAAAGATTTTCACATACAAATGAAATATTATATATAAATCCCAATAATGAAATAAATAGGAAGGAAGGAAGGAAGGAAGGAAGGAAGGAAGGAAGGAAGGAAGGAAGGAAGGAAGGAAGGAAGGAAGGAAGAAAGGAAGGAAACCCAAACTTTTCCCCACATCAGTTAACAGAAAAATGAGTTGTCAGGAAATGCATGATAGAAATACTTTTTTTGCAGCTTTACATAAGGACTGGATTACCACATCATATTAAGCCATAGTACGGTCTGAGTTTAGCTTAGTGTATTGATTAAATAGTGTATGCTGCAGTGTATGAATCCCTCCTATTGTCTTACTTATTGAGCTAAGAAACTTTAGTTTGCTATATAGCACTTCACATTTTGCAAGTCTACTGCATTAGACATATGACATAATCCAACAATCAATATGATTATATTCAAGTCAAGGGACAGCTGAGAGGCCTTAGCTTCATATCTCCAGCCCCAATGACAATAATAGAAAACCTGCAGATATTAACAGTTGGCAGCACTATCAGAGATTCTCTTGTCTACTTCTATTGCTGTTGCCCACTGCCAGTGTGGTTGATTGAGGAAGTTTACCAGAAGGCACTTTTCAAGGTTTCCTCTCACAGACAATATTAGCCCCAGATATATTTATATTCTCCTTTTTATTTACAAAGTAGAGTACTTAACTTCTGATTATCTCCATGCAAGTACTAGCTCAGCTTCAATAGTAAAATTAATGGGCTCTCAGAAGATTTATGGCTGTTGAAACAGCATCCATATTCCACCTTTTCATTCTTGGCATCTTTTACCTTTATCATTTATTTAATTTATTCCAGTTTGATTGTTGTGAGCCACTTAGAGTCACTGAGAGTTTAATAAATCATCATCATTATCTTTATATGTAACTGATGAATGTCCTTAATAATATGAGAGTCCTTAACTAATGCTGCTACATAGAAATGCCAATTCTACCTCCATTGACAATCTAGCACTCATAAGAATCATAGCAAACAATCATTGCAACTTAAGCTGACCAACTGGAATAACTTTAGGCAGATGCATCACACTACACTTCATTCAATAGTTGCACCACAGGGCAATGAACCACAAAGCAAGAATAAAGGAAAATGCTAATAATGCTGACATTAATCATACATACCCAAATGACTGCATACAACTGAATTAGATTGAAGGTTTTATTATATAATCTATTGCACAGTCAGCCAGAAGTTCAGAGGATTTGGCATTTTTCTCTTCCTACTGAGTCCTTCCCAAGGACCTGGAATAGGCCATCATCATCCATCCATCCATCCATCCATCCATCCATCCATCCATCCATCCATCCATCCATCTATCTATCTATCCATCCATCCATCCATCCATCCATCCATCCATCCATCCATCCATCCATCCATCCATCCATCCATCCATCTATCTATCTATCTATCTATCTATCTATCTATCTATCTATCTATCTATCATACTAAAAAGCAGAGACATTACCCTGCCAACAAAAGTGTGTATAGTCAAGGCTATGGTTTTCCCAGTTGTAATGTATGGCTGTGAAAGTTGGACCATAAGAAAGGCTGAGCGCCAAAGAATTGAGGCCTTTGAACTATGGTGCTGAAATAGACTCCTGTGAGTCCCTTGGACTGCAAGGCAATCAAACTGGTCAGTCCTAGAGGAGATCAACCCTGACTGCTCTTTAGAAGGCCAGATCCTGAAGATGAAACTCAAATACTTTAGCCACCTAATGAGAAGGAAGGATTCCCTGGAGAAGAGCCTAATGCTGGGAAAGATTGAGGGCAAAAGAAGAAGGGGATGACAGAGAACGAGGTGGCTGGATGGAGTCACTGAAGCAGTTGGCGTGAGCTTAAATGGACTCCTGAGGATGGTAGAGGACAGGAAGGCCTGGAGGAACATTGTCCATGGGGTCACAATGGGTTGGACACGACTTCTCAACTAACAACAATCTATCATCTATCTATCTATCTATCTATCTATCTATCTATCTATCTATCTATCTATCCATCCTGTTAAGGATATTGTTGTTGTGTTACCAACCAGCAGAGTAAATGCACAAGGAAACGTTGCTGAGAGCAATGAATAAGAGTTATGCAAACTGGTTTATCAAAAGCTTACTTTATAGTAGATAAACAGTCTCATAGTCTTTAAACAAATTCCAAGTCTTTGCCAGTAAATCAGTCCAGTAGTTACAGAATCTTCTTACTCAACAAACAGTAGTTGGTTAGAATAACAAACTCACTCTGGTTCACAAACCACGATGGTTGCAGATCCATCAAACGATGATTAGCAGATAACAACTCCTCTCAATGGTAGCTTATCATAGCAGCTTCATCATCTCATCATCTTCATACACAATGGCAGCATAGCATAGCAGCAACTGAATATGTTACAATACCTTGCTTAAATACTCTCACAACCAGTCATTATCTAATTACAGCATGACTCAGCATTAAAGTCACATAATACATATACAGATTAAAGTTACAGTACACATATATTGCCTGGACAACTAGTTAGGCTCAAACCATATCCTAACACATCCATCCATCCATCCATCCATCCATCCATCCATCCATCCATCTACCTATCTATCTAGCTAGCTAGCTAGCTAGCTAGCTAGCTAGCTATTCTCTGCCTTTATTGTTTTTTAAATACTCAAGGCAGCAAATATGGGTAATACTCCTTCACCTCCTATTTTTCCCATGACAACAAGCATGTGGGGTGGGTGGGTGTTGAGCTGAGAGAGATTAAGTGACCCCAAAGTCACTCAGTCGACTTTCATTCCAAGGTAGGACTAGAACTCATGGTCTTCTGGTTACTATCCTGGTGCCTTAACCACTGGACCAAACTAAATTGGTTTTAAAAGCATTCCTGTTTTATAGCTTTATGAATTCAAGCAAGTAGGGGCTAAAATGTATTTCTAGGGAGGTGGATTCCAGAGCATGAGAGCCAGGAAATAACACTGTTTTATTGCTATTTATGCGTATATCTTTTCCAATAGTAATATACACCTGATCTCTTTAATATTTTGGACTGATTCTCATCAGTCCCGGCCAGTGTGGCCCATAGCAAATGACAAGAGTTTTGTACATTGTGTGCTTTTGCATGGGTGTGTTTGCAGGTGTTTTCTTTGAGGTCATTCATGGGTCATGTCTGGATCAGCATGATGTTAATCCATTTCACTGTTAGCTTCGTAGCACAGATGTCCAGTCCAGCCATTTTTCTCTCTGGGGTTTTAATTAAAAAATCAAGACAAAGAAAAACAGCTGGTAGAGGGTTACTTTTAAACATGGTTGAACTGCTGTGGCTCTTGTTTTTCTTTCTTTCTTTCTTTCTTTCTTTTAAAAACAATATGCTAGGCAGCCATTGCAATGTGAGCTATATGCTCAAAGCTTCTTCCCCTTTGTGGTGCTTCCTCGAATGACCTGATCAAGGCCTTTTTCCTACTATGACATCTGCTGAAAAGCAGTCAATGCTGTTGAAATTAAGCTGTAAGTTTTGTTTTTACTGCTTACCACCGTGGTAAAAAACAGAACCAGGAAGGATGATTTGCCATGTGGCTGTCTAGGAAACGGCAATTATTGCCGAGATGACCAGTTTCCTGATTCTATGCCATAAACAGCTGAGCCTCAAGGAAACTTAAGGTAGCAACTTAAAACAGCAAGAAATTACAATACACACCATATTGTTTTTCGTGGATTTGATGTCCTCTTCCTAATATTATTGCTTGTCGTGTTTCTATGGAAACTTTAAGAAATAAATATACAAATTAAAAACCAAAGCAGGACAATACAACACCACAAATATGGAGCTAAAGGAAAAGTTCATGAATCAACGATATAACATGCAGACTTCCAAACTATGCAAACAAATATAGTATCTTCTTTATGGAAAAAGAAGGGCAAATATTGCAAGATTCACATCCAAGTGCTTAATAAGAGCCAACTTCCAACACAGCATCTTGATAAATTCAGGGGAAAGCCTCTGCTGTGTATCTCAGCATAAATTCTGGAAGGATAGAATGGCTATGTGATTCATCCAAATGCTACATTCTTTGCCATCAGACACAATCTAGAAGGGATTGATTGACTGTGATCAGACACTTAATAGGAACAAACTACCCCAAGGTCCATGTGATCAGAAATCAGGCGCTTGGCAAGTGGCTCACATTTACAATGCATGCTGTATCACTCAATCACTCAATCACAATTTGCAACCTTCCCAGACAACTTCTGATGAGCAAAGTTCAGTGGGGGAAGCTGAATGATGACATAGTTCACTTTATTCGCTTAATAACCTTGGTAAAAAATGTTTATGAAATAAAGTCCAGTCACATTATTACTCACTTAATGACTGCAGTGCTTAGTGACTGAAATTCTGGTCCTAATTCTGGTTGTAGGTTAAGGCTACCTGTAATTTTAAACCAGCAGCTTTATAGGATTTCAGCTAAAAATGTTTCTGATCATCTGCTCCTTAATATTTTTCCGTGAAGATATTTATTTATTTATTTTGATTTATATGCCGCCCTTCTCCGAAGACTCAGGGCGGCTTACAATGTGCTCAGCAATAGCCTTCATCCTTTTGTATATTTATACAAAGTCAGCTTATTGCCCCCACAACTGGGTCCTCAATTTACTTACCTTAGAAAGGATGGAAGGCTGAGTCAACCTTGAGCCTTGGCGAGATTCAAACCCTGCAGTAATTGCAGGCAGCTGGTCTTAATAACCAGCTTAATAACAGGGTGCCTTAAACTCCTGTACTACCAAGGCTCTTTATGGTAAAAAAAAAAATAAATATTGATTCCACAGGCTCCTGTTGATTTACAAAATTTTAAAAAGCAATCAATCAATCAGCCAAGGAAAAGAGTTACATAAAAACATTAAATATATAGCAACAATCTCCCTGTCATGCCCCTGTCGGAGTCTGAATCCGAAGGGAAAGAGGAACTGCTGACAGAGAGTGAGAGAGTGGATCCATTGGCTGTGGAAAAAACTGAGGAAGAGCAAAGTCAGGCTGGGCAGAGCAGGGAAGAGGTAGAACAAGGGAAAGGGGGTTCAGTTGAAGACCAAGGCCCACTCCCTCCTCATCCTAGACAGCTCAGGGAGGAACGGAGAAGAGAGCAACGTGGGTTGCGTGGCTTACAAAGGAGGAAAGGGACCTGATCCTCTTTACAAGGCACAGGTGCTGATGGAGTTTAAAAGTAGAGGCAAATGGGAGGGGTGTTTGTCAGGAACAAACGCTGAGTTTATCTGGTGCTTCTTGGAATCCTGGCATCCTCCCAACTGGTTTGATTTATTGCCGTGCTACTTTACTTGTGGAATTCCCTATTTTGCTTACCCTGCCGGATTAATTACCTTGCCTTGCCTTTGGATTTTTTGTTAGAAGTTTTCTGCTTACAACGTTTGGGACTGAAATATTGCCAGCCAAAGACTATTACAGGTTGGTGGAAGAGCTCTCTCCAGGCTGGAGAGTTGAAAGGGACATTGGGGGCACAGTTGGTGATAATAAAGGGACTCATATCGGTTCTCTGGCTGTGTTGCCTTTGAGTCACGCCCTGGGTCATCACATTTTGTTCCTGACCATAAACCAACTTGCTCCTCTGTATTATGTGGGGTCACCATGGATCAGCTCAGAGCAGACAATGATCATTTAGCCCAGCAGTTGGCTCTCCTGACTGCACAGGTTGTGCAGATGCAAGCAGTCCAGCCATGCCGCAAATGCCCGGTAGCAGTGCTGGATAAATTTGATGGCTTGCTGGCCCATTTTTCCAGCATTTTTTGGGCAGTGCCAGCTTTATATGAGCCTTCGGCCGGAGGACTTCCCCACTGATCAGGATAAGGTGGGGTTTCTAATAAGCCTTTTGTCGGGGTCTGCAGCACGTTGGGTGACACCCCTGTTAACCCAGCCCAACCCGTTGTTGGATAATTATACCAAGTTTTCCAAATAGGTAGTTTGAGGACTCTATTAGGGCCCAAACAGCAAACAGACATTTGAGAGAGTTGAGGTAGGGGCAAGGCTTGCTCACCGACTATATCGCTGACTTCCGGGTGGTTGCTCAGATTTGCAATGGAATGAGGTGGCACTTATGGACCAGTTCCAGGAAGGCCTGTCGTCGGAGCTCCTGGATGAGCTGGCGTGCACTGAATGCCCTCGAACCCTGAAAGAGCTCATGCATCTGTGCCTCCGCATTGACGCCAGGCTTCGGCAGCAATGGGGGAAACAACGGACGGAGGCTGCACTGCTCCTGTCAAGACGGCACCACCGTTGGTATTGCCTCCGGATAAGCCCATGCAGTTGGGGGCTGCCCGACCTCGCCTGACCCAAGCCGAAAAGGATCAATGTCGCTGTGAAGGCCTTTGCCTGTATTGTGGTGGCCAAGGCCATCTGGCAGCCAAGTGTCCTGCTAAGGCACCCAAAGCAGCGGCATCAGCAGTGGCGGGACACGGACAGGGCCCAGCCTACCAGGTTCTGTAGGTCAAGCTCGAGTGGCACTGGGCCAGCCATCTCCACCACAGTCATCTGTTGGGAAGCACCTCATCCTGACAGCAAGTGTGTTTGTTCCTGGTCAGGGAGCAGTGGAGATTCAGGCCCTGGTGGACTCGGGGGCCATGGCCAATTTTTCTGCGCAGTGGTCCATTCCCCAGCAGCAGGTGTCACCACCGGTATTGGTGGAGACGATTGATGGTCGGCCCCTTTGTTCAGGACCTGTGGTTGCTGCGACCAAAGCCCTTCACATGTGCATTGGGCAGCATGTGGAGGAAGCGGTGTTTTATGTTGCTGCAGTACCTCACTTTCTGGTGGTGCTGGGGTTGGAGTGGTTATGGGCTCATGATCCGCAGATTGTCTGGTCATCAGGATCAGCTCAGTTTCCTGACAAGAAGTGTGCCACCTTTTGCCTGCATGCCTGTGCAGGGGGCCTGGCTATGCCCATGGACCTGGATCTACCTGTGGAATTGGTGGATTATGTGGATGTGTTCGGGGAAAAAGAGGCAGATTGTTTGCCCCCGCATCGGTCATATGACTGCCCGATCGACTTGGTGCCCGATGCCAAGTTGTCAGTGGGCCAGATATACTCCCTGTTGCTGCCTAGGATGAGGAGGGGTGGGTCTTGGTCTTCATCTGAACCCTCTCTCCCTTGTTCTACCTCTCCCCTGCTCTGCCCAGCCTGACTTTGCTCTTCCCCAGTTTTTTCCACAGCCAATGGATCCACTCTCACTCTCTGTCAGACATTCCTCTTCCCCTTCGGATTCAGACTCTGACGGGTACATGACACTCCCTCTGCACCGTAAATATCAAAACCTGCAGAAGAGCTCCATTTAAACTGTCCTCCTAAAATTTATTGCTTTATTTGTTTATTTTATACTGCCTGACTCTAAGCGACTCTAGGCAGATCACAGATAAAAGTTCCCAGAACAATAAAATAATACAGTGATGAAGAAGAGAAGACGGCACAAACTGAAGAGTAACCAAAGGAAACCTGTATTACCCAGAAGGTAATTACCTGAGGGTGATTGAAGTGGGTTCAATCACCCTCGTGACTCAGTGGCTAAGACACTGAGCTTGTCAATCAGAAAGGTCGGCAGTTTGGCGGTTTGAATCCCTACTACAGGTCTCCTGCATAAGCAGAGGGTTAGACTAGATGACCTCCAAGGTCCCTTCCAATTCTGCTACTGTTAAGTTAAGTCTGAGGTCTGAATGAACAGGGATCTCAGAGAGAAAATTATCTCAGAGGGCAAGTGCTATTGGAATATCCAGGAGAGACTATTCTGTAGAAATAGAAGGTAAACTGAAAAGCATTGTTTCCCTGCTTTCCTCTCTTCCCTTGCCTTGACTCCCAATTCAGGAGGAAAAACCTGGGTAAGATGGTGGTACTTGAAGGAGGCCAACTGATCAACAAACCATATCTGGCTTCAGAGGGCTTTATAATATTTGGAATTAAATCTCAGATTAGATGAAGTTGTTGTTTAGGTCAAGTTCTTTTTCCAAGACACAAATCACACATTTTCTTCTCAGCAAGACTTACTGAAATGAAAGGGATAGGGTTATAAACATTTCAGAAACAAATGATTTCCAACAAAAAGATATTAAGATGGGTTTTTTTTATTGCATTTCTTTTGAATGGTTTTAGCATGAATCAATAAGGAGGCGGTTCTTTTTCCTGAAAATGACTGAATCTGAAGATGCCTATTTACAAAATCATCTCCTGAATCCTTATCAGCCTGAGAATCCACGCTCAGAGACTGCCTGCAGGGTTCAAAAGACCCAGTTCAAAAGAGAAAGACAGTATGGACCCAGAGTCTCCAACCTTGGCAACTTTAAGTCTGGCGGACTTCAACTCCCAAAAATCCCCAGCCAGGCTGGGGAAGTCTGGGAGTTGAAGTCCGCCAGACTTAAAGTTGCCAAAGTTGGAGACCCCTGGTATAGGCAACCCTGATCAAGTTTTTACATGTCAGTTGGTTCAATTCCCATATTTATTGTACAAACAGAATGGTGAATCTTGCACTTATGCGGTTCATACAGTGCTTCAGAAGATACCTGCATGAATCAAAATAAATTAAAGAAGACAGATATGGCATTGCTTATGGAATAAGTTACTACGGGCTCCACAGAGAGGGCAGCCATTCTGTATTGCTAATAAATCCCAAGCCGTCTGGCATTTATCCCAATTTTACAGGACTTCATGTACCAGGGCCAAGATGTCAATTATAAATAATAATAAAAAATTTATTAAGAGAACAAGATGAGTCACTTGCACAAGATTCTTGGCAACTGATCCTGCTGCTTCTATGTTTTTAGAAGGGCACATCAGCACTTTGAGATCTTCACAGGATAATTACTTTGCTTTAAGTGACTTGTGAATCTGAAACCGCCAGGAATGGTGGTTCCTATTAAAGCAAAGACCAATTTCACCCACAGCCTTGAGGATGGAAGGAAAAAGGATGGAAAGGAGCATGTTCTTCTTTCTTTCCTTCCTTTCCCCTCCCCCTCCCGCATTTAATGAAACAAAGCTTCTATTGCAATCTAGCCACTACCCTGAATAAAATTGCTGCCCAGAGTCACATTGCTTGAGTTAGACAGCTTTCTAAATCTTAAAAGTACATAAATAAGATTGTTCATTTCAGTAATATAATGGCTAGGTTTATATAACGAGTTAAGCCATGGATCTGTTTTTGGTTTAACATATTATGTGAATTTAGCCCTCATTTGTAAGTTATGGTTTATGGATTCAATATTAAGTCAATTGCGGGTTTTTTTTAAAGGAACTATGGTTCAACAAATATTTTTTTGTTGTTCAGTTGGTAGGTCGTGTCCGACTCTCCGCAATCCCATGGATCACAGCACACCAAGCTCTCCTATCCTACACTGACTCCCTGAGTCTGCTGAAACCCATCCCCACTGTATCAATGACACTATCTAACCATCTCATCTTCTGCCGTCCCCTTCTCCAACCTCAGGGTCTTTTCCAATGAGTTCAAAAATATAGCTTTATCCAAACTGATTTTATTTCAGGTGAGTGGACTTCCATCTCCCAGAACTCCAAGCAATAGCCATTTTGACTGGGGAATTCTGGAAAATGACATCTACATCGTATAGAGCCTGTAGTACAGTGGACTAAAGCACTGTTATTAACATCTGCTGCTTGCAATTACTGCAAGTTCAAATCTCACGAGGCTCAAGGTTGACTCAGCCTTCCATCCTTTCAAAGGTAGGTGAAATGAGGACCCAGATTGTGGGGGCAATAAGCTGACTTTGTATAAATATACAAAAGTATGAAGGCTAAAGCTTAACACATTGTAAGCCGCCCTGAGTCTCCAGAGAAGGATGGCATATAAATTAAAGCAAAAAAAAAAAAAAATAGAGGGATCTCCAGCTTGAGGAAGGCTGGTTCAATAGTTTGTCTGAATCCAGTCATTCTGCTGTAAATACTGTAAGCCCTTCGGGATTCACAGTCATTTTTGTTGATATTTCACACAGTCATTTATGTCTCTGTATGTACTCTAGATCAGGGGTGTCAAACTCGATTTCATTGAGTTGTGCTTGACCTCAGTGGAGGCGTAGCTGGGTGGGCATGGCCATGGTGGGCATGGCCAGCTCGATGTCACTTGTGTTGGGGGCACCTGTGGTGGCCTGGGTGGGGCTGGGGATCCACTTTTGCTAGTAGTTTGTTTTTCTAGCACTCTGCCAGGGAAAACGGAGCTCATGGGACCCTGGGTGGCCCCCCAGGCTCCATTTTTGGCTGTGATGGTCTCCTGCAGCCCTCTACCACTGCAAAGGGCCACCATAAGCTCCATTTTCACTGGCAGAGGCATCACGGGCTAGTCCTTCGCTGTTTCCAGGATGGCCCCATGGGCCAAATCTAAGCACCCCACGGGCCAGATCTGGCCCCCCGGCCTTGAGTTTGATACCCCTGCTCTAGATCAAAGATTGGTCAGGAATGGTTCAGAAACAACTACAACTACATATTTAATCTTTGGATTAATTTCTTAATATATTCCTTTGGATGTAAATCTAATAATTTCAGTGGAATTTACAGTACCCTTATTTGAAGTTTATGGGACAGTTTAATTTTGTGTTGTAACATATTAAAATTATATGTTAATTATTTCACACATGACAAATTACAAACTTCAAAGAACTATATATTTGACAAACAGGGAGGAAGACCTCACTTTCATATATCTTTCTCTGCCTCGACCGACCAAACTATTGAGGCCAACACTGTTTTGCTGAGCAGTGATGCATAATCAGGGTCTCTTCTCTTGTAGAAAATCTGGAATGTTTTTATAAATTACAAAGGTAGAATACTGTATTTAATGTTCAAATGTATTTATTGCATAAACATTAAGGGTGCAATTACTTGTAAGCGTATGTGGGCATGCCTTTATAAAAGAAGTACAAATCTAAGAAAAACACATTATTAAGATATATACATTCCTTATTTGGATCATCTTGGCAGGATGATATTAAAGCAAACTATCTCATTATTTACTACTGAAAACCAATCACTACAAAATTTTACATATAAAATATTAGAAATAAACCTTTAAAATGCACAGATGACTAACTGATCAGAGGTGTTTTTAAGGACTCAAGTTTTCTTGAGTTCTCTCAAGAACTTTGTAGCTTTGAAACTGGTAAAAATTATCACCTCACAGAGTTTCCAACCCCAATTTCTATTTCAAAGGGAAAAAATGAACTCATAAATGCCTAGATTAAGGCTGATATTCCAACCCTTCCTATTATGATTGATTGTTTTTAAAGAAAAGTAAACAATTTTCCCTCAGGCTTTAGTTTTATCACCCAGCATAAATATGATAACCTGTATGCATAACAGCAACAGTTTAAATAATTAATATTTAAATCATTCAAAAATCCTAACAATACCCACAGTTCAGATCTGCAGGCATTTAAAAATCAGAAAATACTGTAGAACTTAAAAGTCCAATGTTTTATTAATGCACTGCCATTTCAGTTTCACCTAGCAGTCTATTGTAAAATTAATTAGAAATACTGTTCCTGCTCCTTTTCCTTCTATATCCCAGAATATAGCTTCCTCTTACCCTGAGTAATTTCCTAAGGACTGTTTCCACAACCTATTCTATACCAGGATCATTTTTGTTGACACAAAAATCCCAATGAGGTCACTCAGGAATTCTCTTTAACAGAAGCCAATTCTGCCCATCATGCCATGGAGGTACCAGGAGTGAAGGTCAATGGGTTTCTGATATTCTCAACAAATGGTCATGTAATAAACAGCTAGTATAATAATTGTTATACTGAACTGGTATTTGAGCACAAAGAATTAATACATTCTCCAGACCATTTATTCGGTACTCTTTTCTTGAATGGCAGTGAATTACTATTAGAGGGGAAAAAAGAAGATGTGATTAGTGGTGGGAGCACTACTAGTTCTAGAGCTCCCAAAACTTAAAATTAGCTTTTGAATAAGCTAAAGGTTTCTTGATGCTCACAAATGTACAACTGACAGCAAAGAACACTCTTGATTTATCCTTAAGCAATGTAGGTGCTAAAACTGTTCATGGACAAAACCTGCTCAACTGCAGTTGTGGATTGTGACTGTGTATAATGCTTTTTAAGAAATGTCAGCAATCTTGGGATTTCCCTATCAACAGGACAAAATGATACAATTCCATTTGAATTCTTATGGATGAAAAATATGTAAGGAATAACATCCACTACTTTATTCTCTGTTCCTCTCCAAATGTAGACCTCTGAATCATGAATTCTATTAACCCAGCAGCTTAATTATAAGCCTGTTGTTATAAATTTTGTTTGTTGCTTAAATCCCAGAGAACCCCAGAGTTAAAATGACTAGAAGTAACCTAAGGCTCACTTATTAGATCACTGTTTCTTAATCTTGGCAGCTGGAAGAAATGTGGACTTCAACTCCCAGAATGCCTTTTCCAGCATTCAAAGGTTGAGAAACACATTGTTAGATTGAAGGGCCATTCAAAAGCTTCAGCCACAAGAAGAGAATGGCTTCTTGTAGCATCCTGTTCTCCAGCAAGGGTTTTTTCCCAAAGAGTCTGCTTTCTATATATTACTAATGGCATAGCTGCAACTGGCTATGAAAGCTCACTGATTTGAAAATGTTAGGATAATGAACAAAATACTAATTGGAATATTAAATATTAACAGTTCCTGAAATCTTCCCTACTCTGCCTGAATATTTTTCTTGTTATTTCAGGCTGGCCTAATGCTGAACCTATGGTGTTCTCTTTGTGTTGGAACACAAATCCAACATCTTTTTGAAATTATTTTCACTGGTAACAGAGAGGCATAAAAGAATACTTTCTTTCCAAATGCTCCATTGAAAAACAGCTTTTGGTCTGTTGATTTTCAGTTCTTTAATACTCCACGCAGAAGTTGGGATTCCGTGAGAGCTACAGTTCAAACATGTTCTTGGAGCTGTCAATCAATTAGGTAGCCTTGGGGCCACATCCAATAAAATTTCTCCCATGTAGCCATGACCTTATGGTTCCTTTGGATACCTCCCCAAGGCAAATTTACAGAGCAGAATTACAGTAAATTTAATTTAAAGTAAAACCATAGAAGATATGCATTTGGGACATTGTTTGTGTCAAGACTACACTATTTACATAAAAAAAATTCCTGTGGTCACTGATGATGATGGTACTCCGCTTTCTCCAATTAAGCAAAGTCCAAACCTACCCTGTTTCCCCGAAAATAAGACATCCCCTGATGTCCCAATCGGGCTTTTGAGCGCATGCACTAAAATACTCCCCCCCTGAAAATAAGCCCTCCCTGAAAATATTTAAACACAGAGCTGGAAATCAGGTAAGACGGCAAGAGGAGCCCCATCTTGCTCCACATGCACCAAAATAATAAGACCTCCCCAAAAATAAGGCCAAGCGCTTATTTCAGGGTTCAAAAAAAATATAAGACAGGGTCTTATTTTGGGGAAAACATGGTATTAACTTTACCAATAGGATTTATAAACTGCCTCCTATATATCAAACACATCTACACCATGCCAGCATCTGCATATCCCTGGACTGATAGTTTACAGGCAGGAAAAGAGCCTTTTGTGCATGCATAGTTTTGACTCTATGTTTCTAAAGAACCCTAGTGGTCCAAGGTTGCATATGGAACTGAGTTCCGATGGCTGTCTGAGTCTGCCTGTTAATATAAGCTAATATTAGAAGAGTGGGCCTCTGGTTAAACAAATGTCAAGGCAGAGCTGATGCTGAAGATCCTACTTCTTCACATGTTCAGTGAAACCTTAGAGGGGCTGCCTTAACACCTTTACTATAAAGCAGTGGTTCTCGACCTGTGGTCCACAGACCCCGGGAGTCTGCGATCTCATCACAGGGAGGGCTGTGAAGGCTTGAAGAAATATTATGATTTAAATCTTGAGTCAAGTTTTGGGGTTCGTGGCCATGCTCGGTAGCCACAAATTATTTAAAGAGGCTCTGTAGTGAAGAAAAAATTGAGAATCACTTCTATAAAGTATAGTAATGAGCTTACTGTACAAAGACAATTACTTTTTAGTCCTTCCACAGCAGCATTCCACAGGGATTTGTTTTTCCTCATTTCTGAAGCATAATCAAGCACAGGACATATGCCAATATTCCCAACTATATTCCCTGCTGCTACTAATACCCCCAGAAGTTCACTCAACTTAATACCAGGCTAGTACTACTTAACATCATAGCTACTGGCCAATCGCTATTGTTATGAAAGATTCAGTGAATGCATCAATTAACTCTGTAGCTGAAGGGCTAATTCAAATGTTGATTTCAGCCTGAATCTTACACAGATTACAGAATAGAATAGAATAGAATAGAATAGAATAGAATAGAATAGAATAGAATAGAATAGAATAGAATAGAATAGAATAGAATAGAATTCAATTCTTTATTGGCCAAGTGTGATTGGACACACAAGGAATTTGTCTTGGTGCATACTTTCTCGGTATACATAAAAGAAAAAATACATTCATCAAGAATCATAAGGTACAACACTTAATGATAGTCATAGGGAACAAATAAGCAATCAAATCATATTAGTCAATATAAATCGTAAGGATACCAGCAACAAGGTTACAGTCATGCAGTCAAGTGGGAGGATGGGTGATAGGAACGATGAGAAGATTAATAGTAATGCAGACTTAGTAACTAGTATGACAGTGAGGAGGGAATTATTTGTTTAGCAGAGTGATGGCATTTGGGAAAAAACTGTTCTTGTGTCTAGTTTACATCATGAATATGATGTAAAAATATCTACAGTACTATGACTCAAAAGGTACAGTTTTCAAATGGACATTTTGGGGCAAAGCAATCTGCCCAAGCCATTACATAATATATCCTGACTAAAATCCATATTTGGCGATCCTGCATTTTGAAACGGATACACAGCCGTGATGAACCTCATTCTGAAGAGGAAAGGAATTCCTGTTCAGTTAAGGTCATGCGTCAGAAATACCCTTTTCTGCACATCAGGCGTTTGAAAGGCAGCATCTCAGTTCCTGCCTTCATTGGCAGTCACAGTACTTTTTTTTTTTCAAAATATAATCATGAGGATTTAGAATAACTTTTAATTTACTGCATAATATGTCTAAAATTATGAGGTTCTATAGAAATTTTATAATTTTCTTTATAACAACAAACTCAAAGGTAACTTATTGTTTGTAAATTTGTTAATTTAATTGTAAAACTAAAAAAAGATTTTAAAAAAATCAAACTAGCTATTTATTACTCAGGCAAAAATATATCTCTGTGCTTTTCTCCTTTTTAAAAATCATCTTAAGGAAAAGCGTTGGAGAAAGCACTGATTTCTGTACTTTGAACAGCATACAAAAAGAAGAGAGGATCAATATTTTTATGTTCTTAAGTTCTTTAGTGAAACTGAAAAAATGAAAGGCCACAATATTTCTTTTAAAAGTATTTTGTTACATTTTAATTCATGAATGCCTATCTTGATTAATTTAAATCATGACTATAATCTATTCTGAATCTTGCAATCTTAATTGCAATCTATGGAAAGCTGCCTTGTTTATCTTCATTTATTTTTATTGCTTTGAATACCAAATAAAAAAAACAAATACTACAGTGCAAATATATAATTTTCCTCAAAGACTCCTGGGAATTGCAATTATGGAAATTATGGTCACAGTGCGAGTATTATCAGGTATTTCCAGCCTCCAACTCAAAGAATTAGAGTTGTCAAGATTCTCTGAAAAGATGAATGACTTTAAAATGGATACTTAACCCTTTACGTTTGCAGGTGCAAATGCAAATATATTCTGCCTAAAAATGATTAAGCATCCCTTTAAGTGATTACGCTGAACATTGCTTCAAATGACACTCATCCAACATTTCCAGCATTTTAGAAAATGAATCTTTAACGCATACTGGTTACCTTCCATTTCATTTACACTGAACATAATTGTTACATAATAAGAATTATAACCAACATTGCAATACTGGGAGCAGGGGGTGGCAACAAGCAGCTACTGGTAATAACAGCTTGTGACAAGCCAAGAATAATTGCTCCAGTCTTGATGGTATTCATGCAACAGAGCAGCGAGGTCCTTATGCAGTATTTCAAAAGCTGCAGGCTACATGTGTTCTGTTTATCGCTCACTTATCCTGAACTGCAGGGTTTTTCAACATGCAGATGATTTAGGAAACAGGGCTTTTATTTTGTTTTGTTTCCTTTCGTTTTCTTTGATGGCTTCAAAAGAAAAAAATATCTCCCCTTCAAGAGAACTTAAACCAAACAACTGAACCACAGAAAACTGCTGTTTATCTGTGATAATTGAAGCCCATTTAATTCAGTTGACCTTTCTTGGCCTTAAAATAGCTTTTCCTTGTGAAAAAGTATACATGTAGTTTTGAGTTGATCTGGAAGCATAATTCTTTATGCAGAATTACCTTTCCAAGAACACCTTAAGTTTTTTTAAAAATGGACTAATAGCAAGATTTAAAGACCACTTATGCTAAAGCCAATGCTGAATTGAACCTGGTTGACCCTCAATTTATTATGAGGCACTGAGATAATAACTCCCTTTGAGGTTAAGCGATTCCCATCCCTCACAAATTATAATTAACCTATATATTTTAGACAAAATATAAGAGGCAAAAACCCCATGGATAGACATAACAATTTTCATTGAGGGAGCAAGAAGAAAAATATTTTCCCCACATCTGAAGAGGATGTGTGTTTAAAGAGAAAGCAAAAAGATCGTTATTTCAAAGTAGCTTGTTTGGGATGCTGATTCGTTTCCAGCCATAGGCTTCCAGGCTTTTAACGATGGTATAGAAAGGATGATCATTCCATTAGCGTTCTCCAGCTCTACCACAAACCATACTTCTTGAATCAGGCTCCAAAAATCTCTGCATTTCCTTTTGTAAGTCTGGTGAGGAAGAGTATTCTCATTTCTATCCCCCCAAATCCTGTCTGCCCTGGTACATTGCTTTTACATGTCCAGTCAATTTTGTAAGCAGGTTGTAGTACGGCATGTAGGTCAGCTGTTCAGAGGGACAAATATATCATAACATTCTACCAGACTACCAGATAAACTGTTTGGAGGAATAGAATAAACTCCTTGGATTCTAGCCCACCTAATGAAATATAGAGTGTTTTCTTTAGAACTAGTACAGCAAGACAACATTCTTAGTTCTTTTAAATGGGGGGAAAACACCCGTGTGAAATTTAGGATTAAATTAACACAATATCTTGACACATTTTCATAGCAATGGGAAAAGGAAAGGAGATTTCTCCTGAACTATGTGGTGATTCTCTTCACCACAAAGCACAGAAGAAACACACACTGACGTACAAGTATAAATGCAAGTTTAGAAATAATGACTTTAAACAGAAAAATAATTTACTATCTGGAACGAGCTCTCCCCGGAGATACGGAGGATCCCGGATCTGCGTACCTTCCATCGCGCGCTCAAGACGTTCTTATTTCATCAAGCTGGCCTGACCTAAGTTTTTCCCCTTTTTAAATGGAAATTTTTAATTTGGTTTTAAATTATCGGGGTTTTAAATTTTCAGCCAAATTACTTAATTCGTTTTACTTTATTTTAAATTTTGTATTTATATGTTTATTCTATGGCTGTTCACCGCCCTGAGTCCTTCGGGAGTAGGGCGGCATACAAATTGAAATAATAAATAAATAAATAAATAAATAAATAAATAAATAAATAAATAAATAAATAAATAAATAAATAAATAATAAATACAATTCTCACCCCATTGCAGGAATGAATGTTGATCTATCAAATCCTTCCTAGCTAGGAACAATAAGGGTAGGTTAAAATAATGTACAAGTTACATAAAATATTATTTGATTTAACAATAATTAGTGGAAAAAGCCACAATTGTACATCTTGTTTGTACATCTTGTTAAGCCTTAGTGGCTGAGTTCCCAAAATGCACTAAGTCAAAAAGCAAACAAACCACATTATGTCTTAACACAGCATTCATTTGGGGATTTTTCTGTGGTCCCGAGGCAACCTAAGGAGGGGCTACTATTTAAGTAGGCAAACCTTTAGGAATGGCGGGCATCTTTGGTGTTTTAAGGACAAATTTATTTATTAATAAAATTTATACAATAGGCCACCCGTCTCCTTATCCAAAGCAACTCTGGGCTGGGATGTTCTCACAAAACATTTATCATGGTGGCCAGGTCTAATCACTAAGTACAGGTAGCCCTCAATTAATGACTATAATGGAGCCTACCCACATGACTGACCTGAGTTTATGACCTTTTTATGCTGTTGTTAAGTGAAACTATTGTTTGTTAAAACCAGAAGTAAATTCAATTTTTTGGCAAAAAGATTGTAAAAGGCAAGTCACCTGACCACAGGATGCTGCAAATAGCCATAAATGTGCTGAGCACCCAAAATGTGGTCACGTGATAATGGGGGGCCAGCTGTCAGAACTTGGAACAAGGTCGTAAATACCCTTGGGGAGCCCTGTGGTAACTTCAGTTGGTGGCTAAGCAACCAGTTGTAAGTTGAGGACTACCTGATTCCATTTACAAGAGGTAAGCTGGTATAATTGTCCCTCTTCACCACATCCAGGATGTTTTTGTCACCCATCTTACTTTTGTGTTTTCTCCAGACAAAGCACTGAGTTATAGCCACATCCATTTTAATTCCTACTGAGCGAATTTCTGAAAGCAAAGATGATACCTGAAGCTGGCATGAATTTTGGCTTTTTTTTTTCTTTTGCCCCTAATTAAATGATTATCTTAAATCAGGATAAAACCAGGCAAAGCAGAAAGCCCTACAGAGATGAGAGGTGCCTGAGGCACAGTACTGGTATTTAATTACTTACAGAATTTATTGGAAAATCAGTCTTTTTAAACTAACACATAAAATATACGTATTTATCATATTTAAGAACCACCCACCTCTCTCGTAGAGTGACTCTGGGCAATGTGCAATATAATATGAAAAGCATATTGTAAAAAAGTTGGTCACCTTATCAACCAATACAGCTTGCACTGCATTGCCAACCATCCTTCTCTAACCTGACGACTTCCTAAGGCATTTCTTCTACAAGGGTTGGACTACTACTCAGCCTATCTAAAAGAAAGACTGCTACATAAAATAATATTTTAACCATAATTTATAGCTTCTTATTATAAAACTACTGCATAATAAAAAATCTTTGATGATTTTATAGTCATCCATATATCCATCTTTCTGCTTGCTTTTTTAAAAGCTTATTTTTCAAAAGTAGATTGCGACTGTATACATTTGAAAGGCCATTATTTAACATCTGGTCTGCATAATAAAACAATACTGTGGCAGGAAATCATTATACTGTTTGCTTGTCAAGATTGACAATCATTTAAATTTAATTTTGGGATATATTTGATAGCATTTCAGCAATTGCATTCCTTTTAAAAAAACAAATACTCTAGCCAAATGCTGGACTTCTTTTCACATTCTGTTTAAATACTGTATGAGTAACTTGTCGCAAAGAATCTTTGCAGCTTAGTCCAAGCTTTAGATCAGAAGCCAAGTTTTTTTCAAAGTAAAATTTGAAGTGTAAAAAGGTCATTTGGCAAAAAAACTGCAATATGTGAAAAGCTGGGATGAAAATTGGCATGCGAATGAATCAGAAGGCTTAAAATGTGCAGACTCTTAAGGTAGGCATAACGCTTAATCATGGTATACGAACTGTTTTCAAATAATGATTTTAAATCATAGTTCGTTTGAGTATCAGATTATGATAAATGAGTCTCTACCTTGCATATCCTCTCCTCCCTACACAAATACTTCTAGTTCCCTTTGATTTGAGAGAGAGAGAAAAAAAGCTTGTTGCAGGTAGTCCTCGACTTACAACAGTTCATTTAGTGACCATTCAAAGTTAAAAAGAACTTTTAACATTTCGATGCTTGATAACTGACTCATATTTATGACAATTGCAATGTGCCAGGGTCAGGTGATCCCCTTTTGCAACTTTCTGACAAGCAAAGTCAAAGGGAATTCACTTAACAAACGTGTCAAAAAAGTCATAAAGTGGGATAAAACTCACTTAACAAATTTCTCACTTAACAACATAAATTTTGGGCTCAACTGGGGTCGCAAATTGAGGACTACCTGTATTTTATCTGATCTAATAAAAATGTGAACCCTGAACAAACCAGGATTATTAACCAGCTCACACCAGTCAGGGTTCAGCTATGTATTATAACTAATGCTGTCAAATACTACTTCTTAACATGATCTCAGCACACCATTTTAAATATCTGGAGAGAGTTGATGACAGATGATTTTCACTGTTCTTACTAATAGGCTTGTTACATTTTGCTCTAAAATATTACACT